>NC_140941.1:45652370-45969870 GCF_014529385.1 Adiantum capillus-veneris
GAATGCAAACTCATTCAGGAAGCCTTTGGCTTTATGATTTACCTGAACAGCTTGTTTGGATTCCTCATGCAGAATCCTGATGAGGTGTTAGAGGAGCAGGATGCAGCACCAGATGAGGAATGCGAGGAGACAACTCATATGCAAGAAGTTGAGGAGGTTGAAGACACAGTCGACCTTGAGGTTGAGGCAATTGAAGTACAAAGAAGTAAGATGCTCTCTGTGAAAACCACAGAAATCAAACTTCCATTGGATGTCAGTAACTTCACTGAGAAGCATGCTCAGATGATGTTGCCTGCTGTGCCTGACTTCAGGATTGGAGACAGGACCTATATCTTCTTACATGATGTGCAAAGTGTGTTTTATTTAAGGGAGGATTTCTCCCTAGCTATTATTTCCAGAGTCCAAGAGGAGAGGAGTGGATTTGTTTCAGAGGATAGTAGTGATGATGAGGCAATCGAAACATCCAGCAATCCAATGGAATGCCTTCGAAGATGCTTTGAGAAAGCTGAAAAATACAAGGAGACACTACCTGATGAAGCCACCTTCCAAGCAATAAGACAAAGCCTAAGACCATCGAAAAGTAACAAAGAAGTGGAGGATTGGTTTAATCATTCAGGTCAGGGGTCAACTACATCTGTAGACCTGTGGCAAGAAAACCTCTTTCTGCAGGATGAGAGCTTCATGGTAACTCTCTCTCTCTCTCTCTCTCTCTCTCTCTCTCTCTCTCTCTCTCTCTCTCTCTCTCTCTCTCTCTCTCTCTCTCTCTCTCTCTTTGTGTCATTTCTGACATTGTATGTGCAGTCTTGGATTGCTGACAAGGATGACTTCCTTCGGCGCCGGACAAGAGAGTATCGAGGAAGGGATGCGGCCCTAGCACAGTACCTTTCAAAGCTTTGCAAGTCGCCGATAGTAGTTTTTCACAATTCCATGTCACAAGAGGGTTCAATAGCAACTTACACATTCAAGACACTATCACGCTTCTTGGGTGGACCGGTGCTGCCCAAAAGTGCAGATAAAGTCATTCTTGTGGACAAAGTGTTTGCTAGAGATTGTTTTGGTTATTGCCCAGGCTATACAGGTGGTCGGGCAGCGTATTACTACACCTACCGAGCAATGGCACTAGCTCTTGGTAGACAAAACCCAGATGAACTTTTAGAGTATGGCAAACATCTCATGATTCGTTACAAGGGTGACGTGCCAAAAAACAAAATTGAACCTGCAAAATCTTGATACAGTTCAAGTAGCAATTGTATAAGATCATGTATTACATAAATTTTGTACAATGTCATCCACTCAGAGTATCTTTCTCCACTTGTGATTCACATACACCATTGTCTCTCTCCACCTTCGTTGACTTTCACGAGCTCCGGAGTTGTTGTATGCCATTGATCTTTTAGCTTTTTGTTGTTGTAAATGTCTGATGGCTTGTGCTGTTGCTGAATTTGCCAAGACTTCTTTTGCCTGCATTCGATGAATGATTCTACGATAGAACCATTCAAATAGTTCTCTCAAACTGTTAGCCTTGATTCGAGAGCCACCATGTCGTGTGTGCCTGAAATAAGCATTTCTCGCCATGTAATGAGACTTTTCCATCCCTTGGGTATTCCATATTGCCGGGTTCCCATACTTCTGTATAAAATATGGCAAATGATTGAAGATGATGTGCTGGATATGAAAACAGATTAGTTAGAATGTTTTACAGTCACATATTTGCACATAAGAGAGAAAGAAATACATTATAATACCATGTAGTGAGTAATCTGGGTGTCTGTCCATGCTGTCTTGAATGATTTTTTCAGAAGGTTGAGATTTTCCTTGAACTTGTTCATATCACCTTGTGACCAGTCATCTTTGTCGCACATCAAAAATAGGATGTCTATTGATCGCCAAACCTCAGCCTTCGCGTTACGAGTAGTTGGTTGGTTCGTGGTCTTTGACTGCAATATGTAGCTTTTTCCAGCTCTGATACTCTACCTTGCTAACATAAGATGTGTTATATATTTTTCCATGTTTTGTTAGCTTTGGATCTCTTGTACCTTGGGGCTTAGATAAAAACCTCCGTGCCTTCACCCCACCGATGGATGGTTTGCATGGGACATCCTTCTCAGC
This sequence comes from Adiantum capillus-veneris, assembly GCF_014529385.1. Lineage (NCBI taxonomy): Eukaryota > Viridiplantae > Streptophyta > Polypodiopsida > Polypodiales > Pteridaceae > Adiantum > Adiantum capillus-veneris. The sequence continues at coordinate 45,654,480 of NC_140941.1, forward strand.
AGTTGATCTCTTTTCATCCCGCTGGATTTTCACATTGCCACCATGAAGCCCCATATCCGACAGTACCATTTCTAAGCATTGCAGAGCTACTTGTCGTTCTGCGGAGTTCTTAATCTTCCAAGCAAACCCAATGTATAAGTAGACCAATTTCTCCACAATTCTACAAAGGGCATGCATTGTACAAATGTGGACATTCACAAGTGGTATTTTCAAAACGGGTCGAAAAGCAAGATCCTCAATGTGACGTGTTGGAGCTTTTCTCCACCACTTTGGGTCCATGACCTTTGCAGGCTCCATGCAGAACAAACACGGTGACTTTGCCATTGCACCCATTCCACAATTATACATGCACTTTAATGTTTTAAGGTCACCTGCAAGATGCCACTGAACTTGAAAGTCTCCCCTTCCATCTAGACGTTGTGAGCGGGATGAAAACACACACAGCGCCTCTATAACGACCCGACACACACTCTTGGGAAGATACACACACACACTAGGGGGCACCACTCGGCTTACACAACACACTTGGCCGAGACAGGGAACACACCTCTGGAGTGAGAGGAGAGAGACTATCCACTTGCCCACTCCACACAGAGACACACACACACACAAAACTCAGCTCAAAAGAGGAGAACTTCTGATGTTTAGATACAAATGAGCTTGGGCCAACACCAATGGGGCAAACAGCTCACACAATATGGGTAAAAGATACCAGATACAATCACAAATTGGAGAAGAAGCTTCACTCACCGGAGAAGATTATACAGAAAAACAGCAGAAAAAGAGTGAGGAATTTGGCAAAATGGACAGCGCCATCGCGTCCGGAACGGCCCAAAACCCCAGTCTACAATGTCAAAGTGCTCAAATCCGACATCGGATGAGCAGTTTACGGCCAAAACAAGCTCCAAAATGAGCAAAAACACACCTGCAGCTGTTCCTCCTCTCTTCTCCACGTTTTTTCTGGTCTTTTCTTTGTTTTTTCAGTTCCCACACTTAGCTTTATTAGTTGGGCACCCTTGGCCTTTTAGATGACCTCAAACGGACCCGGAACAGCCAAAAACTGACCTCGCAGTGCATAGTTGTCACCTTTTTGCATCATTCGCACACCTGGCACTCAGCTTTTTTCCAATAATGCATCTCGCCACCACGTGAAGTGGCCCCAAAAAGTGGTCCTAATGATGACCTTTCTGCATAAATCTCACAAGAAAACACCCACGTTGTGTCCGTACTCATCCACGTGCAAATATTGACCCCGTTCGGCCTCCTGACGCCACTAGATGCCATCTGACGCACCTGCTTACCTCATGTCGTCGGCCCGCGGATAGCTTCCTCGAGAAGTTTTATGCGCTTCCAACTCCTTATTATTGTAGAAAAAACACACTGGTACTGGTAATAGTGAAAATCGATGCACTATGTACATGCTGTCCTACCTGTACACATGTGGGCCCCACGTAACCACCTGGCTCTTAAAAATGGGCAATTCTTTATTTGATGCACCATGCATGTATATGTACATATGCGCAATCCCTTGCTCCAAAAAACTCCTGACATAATTTGCCCATCCCCTAGCCTGCTAGAGCATTCATGCTCAGCAGCAACAACACTAATAGATGCTCATTCCACCTGGATCCCACACAAAAACAATTGGCATTCCTTGCGTCAAAAGCTTAATCAAGGTTCCACCTAGTTCCCAAGGAAAACCTGTAGAGATGCCATATATCAAGATTGCATCAAGAAAACCATCAATTACTTTGGCATAGACCGGCATGTACAAATATATCTCCTTCTCCATAGCTGAGAGGTCTCCACTGATCATTTGTGTCATCAATTCCTGCTTCTTTGACAACTCAACCTTGGTTTGCATCAGCCCTTCAATCACTTCATAAGGCCCTTCACTTTCATCTTCAACCTCATTCGCAAATGCAACTAAACCAATCTCCTGGATTTCTTTGTCCATCAAAAGAAATGCAACATCAGCATTCTCATCACTGCTAGTAGTGCTATCACTGTCCTCATCTGTCACCGTGGAAGAGTCTTCATCACTAGACTCATCCTCATCTTCATAAAGCTCCTCTAATCGTTTCCTTGTGTCCATATTATAAAGCTTCTTGGTACCTATCTTTCCATAGAGGCTAATCGTACCATGTCACCAATCTTGAACAGCTCCCACTGCACGTAACCATGGTCTGCCCAGTATAATAGGATATGCTCCCAACCCTGCTGGCATCACATGAAAATCAACCACTTCCTTTGCATCATATGCCTCCACTTCTAAGCTCTTTACAACACCCAAGCATTTTACTTTTTGATGGTTTTCCAATCTGATCCGAAACCCCGACACCCCAGCCACTGTGAGACCCATCTTCTCAACGCATGAGTGTGTTATGACGCATATTTGGGCTCCGCCATCCACATAACCTTGTCCCAAATTTTTCCTTTTATGCCACACATCGACTATTGGACAAATGTCTGGTAGCTCATCCATTGCCAACACCTTCACTGAACCTCTCTCTGGCTCTTTCTCCATTGGGTTAACCATCCTCTTCCACTGTCGCTTTAGCTTAGGCACCATCTTTATAAGCTGCCCAAAAGTAACATCTGCCTTCCTGCTCGTCAGATCCTCCTTCAAGTCATAGCTTAATTGCCCATCCCCTAGTGGAAAATCTGAAACATGAAACTTTCGACGAGCTCTCCTTTTCCTCTTGGCCTTGACATCCTCGCCTTCATGGCTCTTTCCTTTCTTCTTACTAGGACCTGGGGCACTTCTTCCTTCCTTATCCTCTGTGGTCCTCTTCCCAATAGGCATCACTAATGTATCCTCTAGCTTTGATGCCTTCTCCAAGGTGACTACACTTAGCACTTTTGTCTTTCCTTTTTCCTCCTGGGTCAGTCCACTGGTTCCTTCGTCTCCCTTAATTTCGATGCCAGAATCATTTGACGTAGTTAACACCTGTCTTGGCAATGGATACATGTCTCCCCCCATCCTTGGTGGCTTATCACATTGCGGGCTGATGTGACCCAACTCTCCACAATTATAACATGTGGGCGTCTGCCTCCAAAACCTACCATTGCTTTGTCCAACACCATTCCTAGGCCTTTCTTCACCTCCTGGCTGATTTGCAAACCGCCCTCGACCTCGATTATTTCCCACTTGACCTAGCATGTTTAGACTGAGATTCTTCATCAAATCAACCACTTGCCTCATGTCTTGCCTTAGGCCATCATCTTGCACTGCTGTAGTGACCACTGCTGGCATAACCTGAGTAGTTACAGGAACCACTGGTTCATGATGAACCCCTGACATACGACCTTGTATAGAGTCCATAGGCTGAAATTCAGACCTCATGGGCAAAGACTCCACCCCTAACTGGCTCATTTTCCTCAGCTTCCACTCTTTGTTCCTTGCTACCTCTAGTGCATCTTCATATGTCCTAGGCTTCTTTAGCTGCACTCTCCAACGTATATTCTCCCAAAGACCAGTCAAGAACCTGTCCTTCTTCATCATGTCAGGCGGGGGTACCTATGGTGCTAAAGCCTTGCACATTCGCTCCCATGCCAATGAAAACTTACGTATGTACGCATCTACTGGCTCACCTTCCTTTTGCACCAAAGCCTGTACTTCTTGCCACACCTTGTCAGGATCTTCTATCTTCACAAACTCCACTTCCAACCCATGTCGTAGATTGTCCCAACTCAACCTTACAGGTGGATCAGCCACACGCAACTCCTCTTCAAATGCTTTAGACCAAACTCGTGCATCACTCTTCAAACAAATTTGGAGAAGGCGTAACATTTGCGTAGGGTCATGAATCTGGTTGCTAATGCAGGCAACCTCCATCTTTTCCAAATATTCTTCCACATCTTCATCACTTCTTCCATGAAACTCGGGATAAGAGAAAGCCATGGCTACCCAAATTATGATGCTTTGAGAACCCCTTCAAACACACGTGCAAGAACCCAAAACTTTTGACTACCCAATCCCCAGAAACTTCAATGGAGCTCAACTTTAGATAAGGACAAACACATGCACATCAAATGAGTTTTCATAGTTGATCATCGGAATGACAACAGGCAAAGGACATTCCAGTATCTCCCTTAATCTTCTTGGCCCAAACATAAAGACTATGCGCCGCTGGAAAAAGATCTTCTTGGACACATGAACATTAATCTGAATTCTTTGAGTTAAATGAAAAGGAGTGAACTGAGGGCCATTTTGATCATCCATTAAAGCCAACCATGAAGCTCCCAAGAAGGCACACTTGACTCAACCTCTGATTTTGCCAAAATTTCAGCAGCATAACAGCATAAATGGCTCAAAATACCAAAAAACCAGCCATCATAACTTGGGAAAATTTCGACAGAGTTTCCCCAGAAGTAGAGCAGTAGGAACCCAAAATATAGACTGTCTATGTATGCATAAACTGTCAACAATAGAACCCGAGCATCAAGTAGGACTAACTAGTACATAGCCTATGGTGAGGTCACAAAAAGGGTGCTCCAGCTACCTATATCACCGAAAGGATCTCCACATTTGAGAATCCCCCAGCTCAATAAAAACCTCACGCTATCGACCCTCACACGAAGGCTAATGCAAATCGCGTATAGTCAAGTCTCAGAAATGACTATCTTCCAGACCAAGTCTCAGAAATGGCTGGGACTGCTAAATACAACCAAGTATGGCTCCATAAATGCATACAATGGCAGTTTCCACAAGTAACGTACAATCCAACAGACAATGCGCTCAAATAGGCGCCAAGTGATGCACACCCACAACAGCTGCAAGTGACATCACTGCTAGTATATCACTGTACTCCAGCTACCTGTACCTGTGTGAATCACCTATACCTGTACCTGTCCCTGTAACCTGTAAGCTGTAACCTGTAATCTGTAACCTGCAACCTGTAATCCCGAAGCTCGAAGCTCGAAGCTCGAAGCAGAAGGTACTCGAAGAAGATCCTCCGTGGGGGCACCAAAAGAATGTGAGCGGGATGAAAACACACACAGCGCCTCTATAAAGACCCAACACACACTCTTGGGAAGATACACACACACACTAGGAAGCACCACTCGGCTTACACAACACACCTGGCCGAGACAGGGAACACACCTCTGGAGTGAGAGGAGAGAGACTATCCACTTGCCCACTCCACACAGAGACACACACACACACACACACACATACACACAAAACTCAGCTCAAAAGAGGAGAACTTCTGATGTTTAGATACAAATGAGCTTGGGCCAACACCAATGGGGCAAACAGCTCACACAATATGGGTAAAAGATACCAGATACAATCACAAATGGGAGAAGAAGCTTCACTCACCGGAGAAGATTATACAGAAAAACAGCAGAAAAAGAGTGAGGAATTTGGAAAAATGGACAGCGCCATCGCGTCCGGAACGGCCCAAAACCCCAGTCTACAATGTCAAAGTGCTCAAATCCGACATCGGATGAGCAGTTTACGGCCAAAACAAGCTCCAAAATGAGCAAAAACACACCTGCGGCTGTTCCTCCTCTCTTCTCCACGTTTTTTCTGGTCTTTTCTTTGTTTTTTCAGTTCCCACACTTAGCTTTATTAGTTGGGCACCCTTGGCCTTTTAGATGACCTCAAACGGACCCCGAACAGGCCAAAAACTGACCTCGCAGTGCATAGTTGTCACCTTTTTGCATCATTCGCACACCTGGCACTCAGCTTTTTTCCAATAATGCATCTCGCCACCACGTGAAGTGGCCCCAAAAAGTGGTCCTAATGATGACCTTTCTGCATAAATCTCACAAGAAAACACCCACGTTGTGTCCGTACTCATCCACGTGCAAATATTGACCCCGTTCGGCCTCCTGACGCCACTAGATGCCATCTGACGCACCTGCTTACCTCATGTCGTCGGCCCGCGGATAGCTTCCTCGAGAATTTTTATGCGCTTCCAACTCCTTATTATTGTAGAAAAAACACACTGGTACTGGTAATAGTGAAAATCGATGCACTATGTACATGTTGTCCTACCTGTACACATGTGGGCCCCACGTAACCACCTGGCTCTCAAAAATGGGCAATTCTTTATTTGATGCACCATGCATGTATATGTACATATGCGCAATCCCTTGCTCCAAAAAACTCCTGAAAACGTAGTATCTCTCCCTGGTTAGTCTGTCGATCAATCACCTCCGGAATATTAGTTCGATGGAACACCCAATATAGAATCTCATGATCTTCTTTCTTTACCTGCAACACAAAATAAATGAGACTTAAGTAGATCTGAACATTTGAGCTTACTTGAGAATATCGCTTACCTCAAACGCACCAAGCCACCATATGTTAGATTCTGATTGAACACTAAAATATAAAGGATCATCACTGGGACACTTTGAGAGGGCTCTATTCATTAAAGTAATAGTAACACGCTCTAGCTTTTTCTCTTTAACAAGCTCACACTCATCCAGTTTTAACACAAAATGTAATAGCCCACGTGACTCTTCAAATGTGATGTTGTAAAACTCCACCATTCTCTTCTGTAGTATCCGCAGGTCCATAAAAATATTGTTGAACTCATCATATGCCATGTTCGCTCCATGGCCACTGTAAGTTGCTTTAATATGAAAGGGCTGTCCAAGATAGTCTCCCTGTGCCTCGTTAAGCTGAAGCCTCTCTTTCCAAACACTTGAGGCTGATGGTAGAAGTTTGGATTTTATACCCTTCCTAACAAAGATGGATGAGACAGACTTTTGGATAGCCGAATATCCTCTTTTGCTTACACCAAGTGAATCAAGTGTGCCTTGTATCTCTTTTGCAGGCACTGAGTTCTCTGAAATAAAGCGGTCCACTACATTTCTTTGTAGAACCTTAAACTTCTTGTCATGTACTATATTTGTTGCCAGTCTTCTACTTATAAGTGGCTTCAATCTCTTTCCTATATTGGCTTTGGGGTCAATGTTTTCCTTGTCAGGATAGATTGAATCTCTACATGAAGACAATGCATAAGTAAATAACAGAAAATTTGCTTCACTAACACTATTTAGGCACATGAAAACAATGCATAACAAGAAAAAACAAAAAGATTACTTAACTAAGACAATGTAGCCAACCAATAAGCATCACCTTAATGCTCGGATTCTTTTCTTGAGACCTCCTGATGCAACCTGCAATGTTTCAAGATTGCGCAATTTCTTCTTTCGGATACGACCACCCAAGATGGTGTCCTTCATTTGACAACTTCGCACCTTTCCTTTCAGTTCTTGTACCTCTGTTTTATGTTGCAAAATAGTAACCTGATCTTTAGAATGTAAATGTGAAAGGCGAACAATCTCACATTGTTGAGCTTGGAGAATGCTCTTGTAAGTTTCAGCTTCTCTTGTAAGTGATTTACAATAACCCAGAAGGCCCTTTTCTCCATCACCAGCAAAGGTCAATAAGCTTGTAGGATTGACAAACGGTGGAGACGCATTAGTTATTGGATTCTTAGGGTAGAGAGAGCCTCTCGTCCAGATATCTATGTGTTTAGCTCCTTGAGCTCTGAGCGTGTCTATGGAGGCGGGAGGTATATGTGTGTTTGTTTTACTGCGCTTAATCAATGGTTGGTACTCATTGTCCAAATCAATGTGAAGGTGATATTTGGCTCGTTTCTGGGTAACATTTGTGCCATTTGAGGAGTGCGCCATTAGCCAAATGTGCAGGTTTAATGGAAAGTGAATAGCGGCTGCGGATTCGTCCCTCCATGTTAGCCTCATTCCCTCCGTATTGACGTTGTTCATTCAATGCAACTGAAAAGAGGATTATCCCTCAATCACTACGAACGAATGTTCATAAGAGTAAGGAATCTACTTAAAGTACACTTTTTGAAGTTTTACTATGAAAGACCCAGCTCTTTTATTTGCCATTTTTTCTAGAGAGAGAGTGCAAAAAATACATTTTCTTAGAAGGCCCTCCAAATGACCTCCGAAATTTCCTAATGAGATCGCGGCTTGAGAGGACCCCGCAGGGCACTATGCACTGCAAACCGCACAGGGGCAAGATGAATGGAACCCGACATGCGAGCTCGCAACACCGAGGCTTAGAAGCTTGTGTGTTTGTGTTTTCTGCTCCCTGCTGGAGCTTCAAGCTCGAAGGCGTTAACCCTTGCTTATGCATGTCCGTGGCCTTTAATCTCCAAGGCGCTCTCCACATGCTTTTACATCCAGCCTCACGACCTACCAACATTAACACACCACGGGCTCGTGCCCACACCGCATCTCCACTCAAGGATTCACTAACCATTACCACTATAGGGCCTTCCCATGCTGCAGGCCTCTCATCGGCTCGGAGCCCTTGAGGCCTCCGAGCATGAAAGTGAGCTAGTAATATGAGGCCGAGAAGAGGTGGAGGGTCCCAAAGTGTTCTCTAGAAATGGGACCCGTAACACTCGCCCCTCTCCCAAAAAAGCTCGATGTCCTCATCGAGTGTACATACATTATCCGTAGAGCAATAACCCCCATCTTCTGGGTGCAGCTTACATTGTTGGACACCACTCAAATCCACTTATGTAGTGTCATCCACTGCCATAATTTTAGTCCAAGCAATCAACCAAACAAAGTCGTGATTGCCATCCCCGCATTTTTTATTTACCCATCAACGCACTGCCTTGCTAGCTGCAATAAGCACATAGTTTATTTACCGCTTTGCTACCCCAAATCCAATGGTGCCATCTTAACCAACACCATCGAATGAGCAGAAGTGTGTGCATGATCACTCTCCAAAACTACCCTTTGCCATCATTGACCCCGCATTTTCCTGTCGTGGCTCCAATCCAAGCCACTAGCCAAATGAAGCAACTCAAATAAAACGCGGGCTGGTGCTCACCAAAGCCCGCCCGCTCGCAATATGGATCGTGCTTTACATCGGCCAACTTTTCCTCCCATGAATATTTGAGCGACACCTCACCTGGTTCGTATGACCAGTCAAAAACACCATTCTTTTCAGTACCTTGCAAATAGTACTCCCCCTCGCTGATCAGCCCTCTTCGAGGAGGGATAAACCATCGGCCAACCACCTATTTTTCTTGCTACCTAATATGCCAGGCGTGGTATCAAGTACACTCCACCCGTCTCGCACTCTCTCGTATTCCGCTTCGTCGTGGGGGAATGTAGCGGCCATCTGTGGCATGCAGTAAAACCAGCCCCTGTTGATCCATTAGGTACACCATACATGTGCTTACCTCTTGCTCATCAAGATCAGAGAACGGTTGTAGTTCCCTCGGCTTATCCTTGCATTGGCCAAGCGCGAACCTCCATGCATGCATGCTGTCCTATCATCGAACGCATCCCCGTATTGGGCACCTTCTCCGAGGTCGCATACGACATTTTTTCAACGTATAGTCTCTCCACATAAGTGGTCCAAAGGAGCCAACGACCCCGTTATAGGGCCCCAGCCATCATGCATCAAACCCCTGCTTTTGTCTACCAGAAAGACCTCTCAAAGCTTCTCGCTTGGAGGGCCACCATTGGTCACTACCACACTTTGGCTCAAGATTCTAAAAAAAAAAAAATTCAACTCGCATGTCTTTACCTTCAATCAGCCCTGCTCAATCCTATTGAGTAACCCGTTAGGGGCTCCTTATTCATAAAACCAGGCAGCCCCAGTCGCCATACATCTCTCTCAAACAACTGGTTGCCCCGTTCCATGCTGCTCCTTGTGAGCATAAGGTGCCAATACCACAAAATGAGCATAAAAACAATAATGGGTTCTATCTCCTTGTGGGACCTCCAAATACTCACATCTTTGGACACCCACTCGACCCACTCTTTGTCATATCCTTGCATCTCGCATGGCTCTCTAGCACGGCTACCAACTGCCCATGCCATCTCGACCATTGAGGAGGTCATCCGCCACATCACAGGACACCTTGAGTAAAAGGACATGCAGTCCTTTGAGTGCACCATATCTGGCCAATCAATACAGGCTCGGAGGCTTAAGCTGCCCATAGCTAGGCTTCGCGCATCTCCCACCAATGGGTACCTTGTCGAGGGTACCATGACTGAGAACTGGCCAACCGTGCCATCCTCAGCCCCATAACTGTGCATCCATAACATGACTTGCATCCTCTTATTCAACCGTGTCCTAATGGAGACCACTTGTGGAGGGTCCGCCTTAACCTATTTCGGCTCAACGAATAAGCCAGAAGAGAACTCAAACTGCCTTTCCTTTTGAATCACCATAACCACTGCCATGACCCGATCACCATGCAACTCTTCGTTGAAAGCATTCGCACCTGCTACGTTTCCATAAAACAGAAATTTGTCACGCCTTCCCTAGTTTTGCCTGCATAATATCCCCGTCTCAGCCTTCAATACCACAGCCTCCCTTCTCTCAACCTGATTTCGGACAGGTTCAGGTGGTTTTACCCGCAACCCCTAGCCGCTGGCCTCCTTTGTCCATACCCATTATGGTTCCCCTGCGATCTCGGGAATAGTCTCCTCCAAAGAGGCTGGTACTGCAGCATAACCTGAAAACGGCACCCCATGAGACACCTCCAACAACCTATCCTGCCCTTGATGCCCACGAGCTAGTCCTAGCGGGTGTTCCGCTTCATTCAACAAATCTTGGACCTCTCCGAGCCTCACCTCTTTTTCAGTCCCATCATCCAGCACCTCCATAGGCATAAGCATTTCCATGGATCCCATTTTGGGCGCGGCACATTCTTGTTCCGCACTAGTTTGCTTTTCGCAGTCATGCAGGAGGTAGGAGTCAAGAGTAACCTTCTGGCACTCCTACCCACTTCCTTTATTCACACAATACTCATTGTGTGAGTCTAGCTCGGCTGGCCACCAATTTTCCCAGTTTTGGTTTGCTAGCAACAGCACCATTATGCGTAGGCCAACTGTTGCATACTGGCATTCCGTCCTTGATCGAAAGGTAGGATTCCATAAGTTCCTCCTGAGGCTCCTCATAGTTCCCAAGCTTTACATCTTACTTGTAGGTCCATTCCCCATCCCACGGGGCATGAACAACACCACATTCGGCTTCATGCAACAGTTTTTCCTCACAATGGGCCTCGGCATAGCCGGGAAACATCGCATCCAGCTTCCTCGAAAACTCTTCCTCACTAATTTCTTTTCCTTCATCCTTTTTGAGGTTTCTCGGCTGGTCTCTCGAGTGGGACTTGAGCCCACATCTTTGTATGCAAGGAAGGGTGAGCCGTGGCGCTCCGAACCCCATTCTATTCCTTTTTGATAGAGCCGTGTTGTCTCTTTGAGTCGAGGTGAGTTACCCCTCACTCGCAGAATATTTATGGAGCTGGATTGACTGGTGATGCCGGCCACTATAGACCCGGCCTTAGGTTAGGGTTTAGGGTCGAAGCCCTCGAGGCCTCGGAACATGACAATGTGCTAGCTTCGAGAGGCCGAGGAGTGGTGGAGGGTCCCGAAGTGTTCTCCAAAAAGGGGACCCGTAACACTCACCCCTCCCCCAAAAAAGCTCAATGTCCTCGTCGAGTGCCTCTACATCATCCAAAACATCATAAATCTCATCCTTTGAACGTGGCGTATAGTGCCCAGTACCACGCGCAAGCATATACTTAGTGTCCTCTCCTGCCATAAACTTAATCCAAGCGATCAACCCACGGAAGCCGCTCGGCTGCTAGCCCCACATTCTAGACTTGCATGTCGACGCATTGCCTTGCTGGCTGCAATAAGTGTACTGTTCATCTGCTGCCTCACTGCCATGAGTCCAGTGACTCAATCTTAGCCAATACCGCTTAGTGGGCAGAAATATGGGCATCATCACTCACCAAGCATGCCCCTTATCATCATTTCTATCCAGGCCCGAAAACAACCCTAATCCTTCTGGCTTAGCTTTGCATCGGCCAAGCATGTTCCACCCTGCTGATATCTCCGTATCTCCTTGCATGCGGATCATATCATAACCAAAAGCATCACAGCATTGGCTACCTTCTCCCGGGTCCCATACGACATTCTTCCAACATTTAGTCTCTCCACATATATGGTCCAAAAGAGCCAGCGACCTCGCTACGGAGCCCCAACCATCATGCATCAAACCCCTGCTTTCATCTACCTGAGCGACCTCGCAAAGCTGCCTGATTGGCGGGCCACCATTGATCACTGCCACACTTTGGCTAAGGATTTCTAAAAGAAAAACCAGTTGACCTGCATATCTTCACCTTTAGCAGACCCTGCTCAATCCCATTGATTAACCCGCTAGGGGGCTCAGTATCCATACATTCAGGCAGCCTTGTTTGCCATCAATGACTTCGACAACCACCCGATTCAGTAAGCACCATATAGTCTTCGCTTAGGGTGTGAGAAACAACTTTCCACCCATTCGCATCGTTCGTCAAGCGGGTCTGAGACCCCCATCCTTCCATACCAGCCATCTGGCCACCTTGTTCCATGCTGCTCCCAGTGAGCATCAGTTTCCTGTACCAAAGGACGAGCATAAAAAATATTCTGGGTTCCATATCCTAGCAGCCCCAAGTAATGTCATTTGTGAACACACACTCAACCCACACTTTGTCATATCCCTGCATCTCTTTCGGCTCTCTACTCCGGATACCACTTGTCCATGCTATCGAGACCATTGAGGAGGTCGCCCGCTGTATTGCAGGACGCCTCGAGCAAAGGGACACTTGGCCCTCTAAATGCATTGTACCCAGCCATTCTAGCTGGGCCCGAAGACTCCAGATGCCCATAGTTATGCTTCGTGCATTTCCCACCAATGGGTACGTTGTCGAGAATAATATGGCTAAGAGTTGACCATCTGTGCCATCCTCAGCCCCATACATGTGCGTCCATGACAGGACCTGCACCCTCTTGCTCAACTGTATCCTAATGATGACCACTCCCGGAGGGTCCACTTTAGACCGTCTCGGCTCAACGACTAAACCATAATAGGACTCAGAATCCTTTCCATTTAGAGTCTCCATAACCACAACCATGACCCAATTATCGTGCATTTCTTCGTCGAAGGGACTTGCGCCCGATACGTTTCCATAACACAGACCTGGCTGTCCCGTGATTGACGTTACCAGCATTTGCATACCCTTGTCACGCATCTCTTCGTCGAAAGGGCTCGCGCCTGCTACTTTTCCATAAAATAGACCTTTGTCACGCCTTTCCTGGTTTTGCCTACGTAATATCCCCGGCTCAGCCTTCAATACTACAACTTGCCTTCTCCAACCTAATTTCGGACAGGTTCAGGTGGTTCTACCCGCGATCCTGGCCACTGGCCTTCTTTGTCCATACCCATTCCGGTTCCCCTGTGCTCTCGGGAATAGTCTCCCACAAGGAGGCTGGTACCACTGTATAACCTGAAAACGGCACCCCACGAGACCCCTCCAACAACCTTTCTTGCCCTTGATGCCCACAACCTGGGCCTAGCGGGTGTTTTGCTTTATTTAGAAATTTTTGGACCTCTCTGGGCCTCACCTCTTTCTCAGTCCCATCATCCAGCACCTGCATAGGCATAAGTACTTCCATGGATCCCGTTTCGGGCGCATCACGTTCTTGCCCTGCACTAGTTTGCTTTTCCCAGTCATGCAGGGGTAGATGTCAACAATCACCTCCTAGAACTCCCCCCCACTTCCTTCATTTGCACAATACTCACTGTGTGAGTCTGGCACGCGGGCCACCGATTTCCTCAGTTCTGGTTTGCTAAACACAGCACCATCATGCATAGGCCAGATGTCGCATACTGGCATTTCCACATTGATCAAAGGGTAGGAGTCGGTAGAGTCCTCCTGAGGCTCCTCATAGACCCCAAGATTTACATCTGGCTCGTAGGTCCATCCCCCATCCCACGAGAGAGAGAGAGAGAGAGAGAGAGAGAGAGAGAGAGAGAGAGAGAGAGAGAGAGAGAGAGAGAGAGAGAGAGAGAGAGAGAGAGAGAGAGAGAGAGAGAGAAAGAGAATTGTACTTGCATTTACTTCAAAGCAGAACAGATTGTGAGAAGAGCAGGTTGAATAAAGCAGAAGAAACTGACGTCGGGTGTAGAGAAAGAGTGAGAAAGTGGGAGAGAGAAAAGTCACGATCTAAAGTCGCGATCTCATTTATGTCTTTTTGCTAACGTGGCATAGCTCTCCTTTCAGCTTTCAAAAAATAGTCTTTGGGCTAACTGCCCTAAAAATCCAACAAGAAACAATGAAGCTGTGTATTTCAATGGATTTTCACTTTGCTTTTTTAGAACATTCTGTTATTTTCTTTGATTTTATCAATAAACAGGTTAAAAATTAATAATAAATAGCAAATGAGCTCAGATGGAGGATCTGAAGATAAGTTGATGATCAGAAGGATAGGACAAACAGGCACAAAAAATTTCAATCAAATTGGCAGATGGAAGCGGGAAGCCCAAATTAAGCAGCCAAGGCATACTTTCGCAAATTCTTGTAGAATGAGCTACAGGAATCTGATTGAGGAAATTTTTGAGTCTAACATAGATTTCACGGCCTAGTAGGACTAACAGGGGAATTTGGGGAAAAATAGTTTGGGAAGTCCGAGTATAGATATCCAAGGTAGCCCAAAATCACTTCATTTCCACTAGTCGCCCTTGAAGAGAGAGCTTTCGACCTTTATTTTGCACGATTTTTGAAGTCCACAGTCGCCTATTTACAGCACCGTCTCACACGAGACATGAGGGGTAAGTTCTATGCTTATCAATGATCACTTCCGTATGGCCGGTAGCTAGTCTAAGCCCAAGGAAAAAACCCTAGAAACCGAGTAGTGTACAAAGTCCTATGACCAAAACATGACCATAGCGGCTTGTCAGCTCAACCAAATCGGACGAGACTTGAGTTGTATCATGCCCCTATATAGTAGAACACTTCTATATCACCAGATGACCATTCGGCAGGGGTCGAGGGGGGTCCCAAATAGAAAAGCTAGGTTTTTGCCAAATGTCAGAATTGGATTCTGACTCCACAGACATATTATAGACTGGGTCTACACACAATGTACATGGATGGTTTCATAAAAATAGTCAAGGCAAGCTTTTGAAAAGCAAAAAATAGCTCGAAGGCTACAAAGCGTCAAATTTGACATATGAAGTCAAACTGCCTCCAAATGAGCCAAAACTGTATGAGTAGCTTCAGGACTATGTAACGGACAAGTCCATAGCTTCAAAAGTACCTAACCAACTCCACAAGCCATGTAGTCACAAAAATCGACGATTTCAGAGTTGACAAAGCACGAAGTAATGCCGACAAGACAAAACTTTACCAAATTCAATTTAGGATTTGTTTTACGTGTATTGAATGTGTTTAGGTCAAAACTTTTCAAGTTTAGCAAAAAACAGTTGATTGCTATAAAAAATCATGATTATTTACTTTTGCACTTTTTTGGCTTGAAAATGGTACCTTCACTTTACCTATCATTTGTACACACCTATTACATGCCAAATTTCAAGTATGAGCCAAAATGATAAATGATAACTTGGAAAATTGTCAAAAAACGTAAAGAAGTCTGTTCCAACCAATTTTTGAGTTATCTGTCACATTTTTTGATCCAAATCACCCCATGTCTCATACATAGAGTTTACATCAAGCCTAGAACCAAGTTGCACCAAAAAATGTTCATTTTGATGAAAAAAGTAAATAATCCCGATTATTTACTTTCTTGCCAAAATGGAAAAAACTTACAACTTTGACCTTATGGGACCAAAGCACATGATGTCCCAAGGCCACTAACCAAATTTGAGCTAATTTGGATCTCAAAATCTCTTTATATCAACTGTTTTAGAGACTGAAAGCCTAAATCTGGCACCATTTTCATCGTGTGCACTCAAATGAGCCCACACTTCACTCAAAGTATCTAATTGCTATATATTTCAAGCCTATCATGTCAAAAATGCAAAAACTTGGAAAAAATCCCCAATTGTAAATAATCACGATTATTTACTTTTGTTGAAAATTTTTGCTTGGACTTTATGATTTTGATCTTTACATGTTTTTATGCATCTATGCATGCTCCAAAATTGAATTAAAGCAAATTGGACTCAATTTGTCAGTAATTCAAACTCAAGGGAATTTCAGAGTGGAAATTACAAAAATTTTCTAATCTTGGCATTGTATTCACTTAAGGAGCAATGCAAGCTGCAGAGAAGGCCAAGAAGAGGGTGTCCCAAAAAGAGAAGCTGCAAGAGTTGCCACCCTACCAACTCGACGCAAGTTCAGTAAAGACAGCCAAAGCAACATATTTGTCCAGAGAACAGCTCGAAGAGAACAACACCACGGTTTTCACATACAGGTTCAAAAGGGAAGAAGGACACCAAGTAGAGCTACAGATGCTATCAAAAGAGATCTATGATGTCGCGGCAAAGCC
Organism: Adiantum capillus-veneris; assembly: GCF_014529385.1. NCBI lineage: Eukaryota > Viridiplantae > Streptophyta > Polypodiopsida > Polypodiales > Pteridaceae > Adiantum > Adiantum capillus-veneris. The sequence goes on from NC_140941.1 coordinate 45,670,782, forward strand.
AGACACAAAAGAAGCCAATAGAAGACTCAGCCTTAGGGACTTCTACGATCAGGAACCATGTGGCGTAGATTTCCAAAAAGCATATGAGTTTTTGTCTACAATTAAAGAAGATGGGTCATCCAAAATCACTGAGCAACAAGGGCAGAAAGTCAAAGTGGTTATCACGAAGGAAATTTTGGCCAAGGCATTGAGGTTGCCTATTGAAGGGATGACAATGAGGGCCCAAGATAGAAAGACAACAGGCACCTTCACCAAGGAGACTGCTGGTGCAACTTTTGCAGACCTCATCCAAAGTCAAGTATAAGAACCAACACGTTTTTATCATCAGCACTTCCACTTTCTAGCAAAGAGACCGCCACGGTACACCACCCCTAATCATGCAGTTGCGACTACATTCACCCAAGTGTTGAAGTCGACAACCAGGCAACCGATTGATCATGCACAGTATGTGCTGACAACGCTACAAGGCACCAAGAAAGAAGGTAAGATCACCTATTTGGGAGCACCTAAAGTACTAACAAGAATAGCATACCATGCTATTGGCATGACCGAAAATTTTCCACCTGCCCCAAATTAGAACACATGAATTGTGTCGGCACAGCCTTCTCCAAGAACCACCCGTTCATCAAAGAGAGTTTACAAGTTAGACGAAGAATCGGTCGAAAGCTCCCACGAGGCTCATAGCAGTGAGAGCTCGGACAACAAAGAAAGGTGGGCTAGAATAGAAGAGATGAAGAAGAAAGCAATAGTTGCACACCAAGAGGAACCTCAGTAGAAAAAGGCAAGGTTTGAAAGAGAAAAAAAAACTTACAAAAGAAGCTGCCAAGCTGCAAGTGAGGACCTGAAAAGGTGGGTTCCCAAAGAGATAAGTGGTCCCAAAAATAAGAACCTTGCAAGGAAAGAAGGAGAGGACCCCACAGACTTCCTTGAGTGCATGTATGCAGAGGCAGAAGCCCTCAAGTTCAAAAAATCTCAAGAAGCTGAGAGAAAAGCAAGAGAAGATGCAGTAGAGAAACAAAAACAAGCGGAGGCTACAAAGCAAAACATGACACATCATGACCAAGAAGAAATGTCTCCAAAGCCTACTTCACCCCACTACAAAACAAACAGACCACCCAATGCCAAGCCCTCCCCCTTCACCAACAGTTAGACCCAATGAGGGCGAGGAAGCCAAAGACAAAGATCCTGAACAGCAAGAAGCAGCTAGTTTTGAGCAGTCCAAAGCAAAAGAGACAGAGGCCACACCTTCTACAACCACCCAACTGGAAACCACAGAGGCAACCACAAGGCCTCAAGAAATCAAAGCAGCAGAGGTAACAGCACAAGCACAAGGAGAGGTAGAACCCCCGCCACAACCACAAGCAACTACCGCAGAACCACCCAAAGAGCTACAAGCTAAAATGGCTGAAACATCCAGTTAGCCTATAGACCCTGAAGATTGGCAGAAAAACAATGAAGTCATCATATATGTGAATGAATATGCCAAGAAGATGTAGGTGATGACCGAGAAAATGCGAACATCAGCACTTAGCTACAGTGCTAAGGCTAGAGAGTGGACATGGTCAACGATGCTCTACAAGGAGAGCTAGATGATAGGATGAATTCCATTTTAGATCTACAGAGACATATCAAAGAGCTAAAGGATGAGGCAAAACAGCACCAGCTAGCCAAAGAGAGCAACAAAAAGAAATGGAGGAGCTAGGAGAACTTCTCACCAAGTTAACACATGCCTGCAAGATCAAAGACCAACAGCTGACAGAGGTAACAAATGAACTCCTAACCAAAACTCTGTCAGTACAGTAGATCCAAGTGCAGCTCGACATAGAAAATGCATCTCTGTAATATTTAGAGCAATGAATCAACAATCAAGGAACCTTTTTGCGATAGATAAGGGAAAATCCTGCAGTTGCCTCGATCAAAGGTACATATGAAGTCTACAAGGCTTTGGAAAAGAAGAACAAGCATCTCGAGCTAGAGCTAAAGCTAGATCAATCCCAAAGAAGAGACCTTGCACTGATGTGGGTACAATGAGAAGAACAGCTGCTCAAGAAGATAATAGAGCTAAAAAGAGTCAATCAATTGCTGGGAGAGGGACAACGAGAGACACAAGAAGAATTTGGTACTGCAGAGCAACCAAATGTTGAAATTCCATTAGTCTCTTTTGCGGAGATGGAAACACATCCAACAAAAGGGCTAGGAGGAGAAGAAGAGTTTCAGGTACCACTCACAGATGCTGAGCAAGTGCCCATGGTCCAGGTGTCTAAAGCTGAGGAGGATGCACTCAAGGAGCAGGTTGCCACAGAGACAGATGTAGAATGGAAAGCAGCGATGGTTTGAGAGTTGAGAGTTCTCCACTCAGTCAATGTCACTCAACTCACTCCCAACCAAATCAATACACAATGGCATCAACAATCATTGCCATATCCCTTGATCAAGGTAGAGCTTTCACAGGTCAAAGAAAGATTATACGAAGTGAGAGGCGGAAGTGAAAAATAGACCCGGTGGCCTCTACACCAAGACTATGCACAATGGCCTCATCATGGGGGATACACAATAGGGGCACCACCTAGAAAGATATGCGGCTAGGACGCATACATATACACAATGAAGCATGCCATGGAAAACAATTTCGAGATCCACGCCCAAATATGGAATGGGGTGGTCGGAGAATAAGGTGAGAGGAGTGGTGAGTGAGTGAGAATGGGCTCGCTACGCGTTCATGTAGTAAGGAAGATAACGAGGTCAGGGATACATGCAAGTATGCTCACTTCTCATACAAAAGGTGGCGAATCCGCACACCTTAAGATGGAAGTAGCAAGATGATAGGAATATGAGAGGGAGAGAGTGTGTGTGTGTGTGGTGGTGAATCCGCACACCTTAACATAAGACGAAAAAAAATGGCAAGGAACAAGAATATACCATACTCACAATGAGATGTATCCGAAGCGACACAAAGTATGGCACCAAGATGGAGTGTGTTGATTGCTTGCAAAAGATGACTACAATAGGTAGCGTATGGCAGGAAAATGAGAAGGGAACAAGATTGTAGGAGGCATAATGGAGAGATGGGAGTTGATGGCGAGGAATATCATGAGTGTGTCCACCCTTCTTCTTCTTGAAATTGTGCCTTCAACCCTTAATTACAAGTGGTGTGGAGGTGTGGTGCTCATCTTTTGTGCATGGTGATGGTGATGATGATGGTGTTGTGATTATGTGATTAGGGTTCATGCTACAAGCATGTAGCACAAGAGTGTGTATGGATAGGTGTGGGTGTGTGTGTGTTCTCTCCCCCAAGTGAGCTCTCATGGCCTCCTTATATAGGGAAGGAGGGAAGGATTTAGCAATATTTCTATTTGAGGTGAGTGTCCCACTTTGGTGACTAGGAAAATGGGGTGCATGTGACTGTGGCTCCCATCTTGTCTCCTCATTATTTAAAATACCAGAGTCAATAGAGAGAGAAAAAGAGAGAATGTGGGTAGGATGTAGAGGATAGGAAATATTTACAATAGTCTAGCTTTGGATAGACATAAGCTTATTAGGGAGAGAAGAGAGAGGTAAGAAAATTATAAGAGAGGTTGTCGAAGGTGGATATTTGTTGATGAGGATGGGTCCTCCAAAAATGGTGATAGAATTACTCTAGACTAGCCAAGACCTCATTAAAAGAGCCTTGTCTCTTGTAATCATGCTTGAAGACTTGTAGAACCATAGCCATTCTAGAAGGAAGAAAAGTGGGATGGCCTGTGTCACCATTACACGAGAAAACTGGGGTCCACTACAAAAATCATATCTCCGTGTTCATAACTCCAAAAATTCTGAAAAAAATTGAGCTAAAGTTGAGATCACGAGCTACATCTTTCATGTTGAACGCTCCTTCAGATTCGGGGTTCTTCTTTACTTAAAAAATTCAGCCAAATAATGTATTATTTGTGGCTGCAAAAGTCTTTTGGTGGTCCCCTTTGAGTGGACTTCTCTCTTGCCTTCAAGTGTAAGCTCCTTCATGTGTATGAAAACATGACCTAGAGTGTTGAAAATATTGGCAATCATCTAGATGGAGGTATTATTGAAATTTGAAAGTGGGGTTGAGGTTTGAAAATGAAAACTAGTGAATAAAATATTTGGTAGAGTGGAATAATATACATACATGAAAAAAAAAAATTAGAAAATACTAGAATATATATATTTAATATTTTTAAGGTCAAAAGAGAGATCAACAAAGAAAGCTTACTTATTATGCTACATCGTGATTGATTAGCATAAGTATTATTTATTTAATAAAGGCTAAAAGGTTTGTGAAAAAGAAAAAAAAAATCAAAAGTAACTTATATAATGGGAAATATTTTGATAAAAGGGCAAAAATATATGGAGGGGTTCCCATGCATGGAAAAGCTTTCCTCATTAGCCCTCCCCCTAAGGCTAGAGGTATTCATGCCTCTAGCGTTGTACCTGATTCTTCTTCAATTGAGGTGGAGGAGTCTTCCTCCTCGGGGATTTCCATCATAGGTGTTTGATCAAATCTCAAAAAGTACTGCTTCAACCTCCATCCATTGACACGTGTTTTGTGGAGCCTACCATCTGCATCCATCAATCGATAACTGCCTTGGCGTAGCGCTTTCTAATGACAAATGGCCCTTCCCATCTGGGTGAAAACTTTTTATCCTTCCTAGTGTCAAACCTGTTATCATACCGTAGGACCAACATACCTTTCTTGAGACCTTTTGCCCTAAGTCCTTTGTTGAAGGTAAGTCGACGTTGCTCTGCCTGTGCTGCATAATAGTTGATAGCATCTTCTATGTCTAGTTGAAGCCTCTCTAGATCAAGAATGTGGTTGTGGAGATGAGCATTAGGACGTTCCACCTGCCCAGCTAGCACCCTGAGACTAGCCAATTGTACTTCAATGGGTAAAATGGCTTCCTTACCAAACACCAAGTGATATGGTGTGAACCCAAGGGATGTGCGAAATGAAGTGCGATAAGCCCAAAGTGCAGCCATAAGATGCTTGTCCCAATCACTTTTGTGATTGTTTACATGCTTAGTGATGATCTTGCAGATCATACCATTTACCTTTTCCACCAAACCATTGCATTGTGGGTAGTAGGGAGTTGAGTGTCGTCGTGAGATACCTAACTTCTCCATTAGCTCTCCTACAAGGTCTCCTCTAAAACCTGGTCCCCTATCAGAAATTATTTCAAGAGGAGTGCCAAAACGGCAACAAATGTTTTCAAATACGAACTTAGCCACTTCCTTAGCTGTAATCCGGGTGGTGGCAACTGCTTCAGCCCACCTGGTCATGTAGTCCACACCCATGATGATATAAAATTTACCTGATTGGCTCCTTGGCAAAGGCCCAATAGCATCAATTCCCCATTTCTCAAATGGTCCATATGAGATTATAGGAGTCTGTGGCTCATATGTGAGCCTCCTATCCCCTGCCTTTTGACATTACTTGCATGTTTTACACCAATGATACACATCCCTATGTAGACTAGGCCATACAAACCCGGCTTGTAGAATCTTTCTACTAGTGATGTCAAGTGCAAAGTGTCCTCCGCAAACACCATCATGGCAACTTGAAATGATTTCAGTGATCTCTCTAGAGAGAGGTACACGCCTAAGAATTTGATCCTTACCCTTGCAAAAGAGGTCGTCATTGATAAGGCGGTATTTTGTTGCCTTGCGCACAAGCCACTGCTTTGGCCCTTAGTAAGATCCTTAGGACACTCTCCTGTGTCCAAGAAACTCATGATGTCAGGCATAGCATCACTACCTTGGAAGAGAGGCAGCTTCAACTTGATAGCACCCACCACTGAAACATCTTGCAACTTCTCTCTAGCTAGAGCATCTGCTTCTTGATTTTCTGCTCGAGGGACATGATGTAATTGTACAACTTGAAATTTCCCTAAAAGGTCCTTGACTTTGTGCAAATGGCCTAGCAAGATATGATTTTTACAAGCCCAAGTTCCTTGTATTTGTTTTATTAAAAGCATGGCATCACCAAATACATTTAACCGTTGAATGCCCTGTGTCACACACCACTCTAACCCAAGAGTTAAAGTTGCATATTCTGCCTCATTGTTAGAGTGAGAATCCAAGAGATTCCCAATGGAGAAAACCTTGTCCCCTTGCTCGTTGAAGATGACAATGCCTGCTGCAGCTTTGTTCACTTTCCTCTTGTAGGCTCCATCAAAGAAAAGAGAGTGAGCCTCCTCTACCTTAGGGACTTCCAGCACGGGTGTAATATCTTGATCATTTGGCTTTATCTTTAGCTTCTTTTCATAGTGGCGATGAGTGAGAATACCTCCTAGACTGGCCCTTGCGGAGTTCTCCACTTGCATTGTGTAGTCAAACTCTTGTAGCCTTATGAGCCATTTGGAAATCCTAGAAGAAACATCCATGCGCTGCATTACATAAGGAAATACTTCTTCCATTGTTAAGATTATGAATGGTCTAGACAATAAATAAGAGCGAAATTTGGTGGTAGCAAAAATTAATGCAAGCACCATGTGCTCCATTGCCGTGTATCCCTTTTCTGATGGGGTCATCATTCGACTAGAGAAGTAGATAGGACGCATGAAAGAAGTTTGAGGATCCTTTTGTATCAATACAGCCCCAAGTGTGTCATTGCCAACACTAGGGTTTACATAAAATGGCTCGTCCCACTTTGGAGGTGCTATGGTGGGAAGTGAAGCTAGAATTTGTTTTACCTCATTGAATTGTTGCAGAGGAATACATGGTGAAAACCCTAATGGGCACCATGACTTTCTTCATAAGTCTCCCTGACCTCTCATGTGCCATGCTATACAGAATCTACCGAATGCTACTCACATTTATTGAAGCTTTTCATGAGCCAGAGCAAGCAGGAGCACCATGGATGTCATTCCTTGAAGGCAATAAGGGTCTCTGCTACGACCTAAGTGGCCAACCTTCCAAAGAAGTCCTTTATGGATTCTATGTCCGATGCATGTTTTTGCAATCTAGCAATATGTTGGCGTTTGAGGAAGAATTTTATACAGGGTTCTTCACTTGGCGAACAAAGATATTTGGACCAATGATCAGCAACCTAACATCCAAATTTTTTGGCTACTCAGCCATTGAGCTTAAGAACTAAGTCACCATGCACTTCCTGCAGGTACCTAACAAAGAGAGAAGACTGAGATATGAAAAAGCACTCCATGCGCTTAAAGACCACCTCGCCAACCGTCAACCTGAAGATTACTTCAGCCCATAAAGCTGTTTCAATGGATGACATAGGCGAAGAGGGGGGAATGTTAGCAGTAAGCTAACTCGGATACCATTTTTTGGAGCTTTCATTGTAAAAACATTTATTATTTTGATGAACTCCTTTCTAGATAAACATTGTAATTGAAGAGCCAGGGCTACAAGCTTCTAGATTGTATCAACCTGTCTTTAGTTAGAGCTCCTAGATTATTAGTTTTGACCACCAAAAACCTTGGCTAAGATATAAAAGCCATTTTTTGTAAGTTTTTTATAAGTTTCTAGATAATAGAAACACAGCGTGATCTAACGGCGCTCATTTCTCTCCTTCTCGTGCTTCCTACTCCCTCTCCGGTTGTCACATTGCAATAATGTCTGTTGCATTGCAACCGCAGGTAAGAGCTCTACGCATTGACGTAAGCATTTCATGATATTTTGTAGCTTTTGGCGTCGTCGTTGACCCACGGACTAATTTCAGTATAAGTAGGAATTTAAGCTTTAAAATTAAAAACTAAGTATAGGCGGGTATTGGGGCTTCATTGCTAAGCATTTATATGCATTCCAGGTCACAAACAACTAGATCAAAAACTCACTGCTATTAATAATAGCAATTTTTACACTTGACCTAAAGTGAGATTTGAGAGCATAAGCATGTGTGCTTAGGTCTTATAAACATTTCCTAGAAGTTTTGTAACGTTTGGTTGTCGTTTAATGATGTAACGGATGTGATTTGTTTGCCGATGAGCGATTGGCTTTTGGTGATTTCAGTCATTAGAGTGTAGCTTAAGTTAGATACGAGTTGTTTGTTGTTTTCAAAAAGATTGACAACCTCTTGTAGCCTCTATGCACTAGTCGAGTCGGCTTCGTTCCATGGATTGGCAATTATATACGTGGTTCTCGCTATGTCTACAATAAGATAGGAGTGAGGTTAGACACCCGTCCCATACTAGTGACTAGTGCTACCTGTTAATTATGGAGCATGATTTACCCTTGTAATTTTCTGTGGTAAAAGCGCACATTTGTAAGCCCCCCATTATGAGGAGAATCCATCGTGCGTGAAGGAAAATCACTCACCGGAAACCAAAATTTTCACGGACAAGAATCAAGGAAAACTTTAAAGGCCTCGGGCGAGACTTTTTTTTTTGCCAGAATATTCTTTTTTGCAAGAATATTATGGCCGGACGGCGGCCCGAAAGTGGTCGGAAAACAACCGATCGGTTGGCCGATGGTCGGTAGTCAATGGCCGATGGCCGGTGGTCGGAAGTCAATGGCCGGTGGTCGGTGGTCGGAAGTCAATGGCCGGTGGCCGGTGGCCGAATTCAATGGCCAGTGGCCGATTTCAAAAGCGGACTTGTCTTCTCAAGGGTGGCCACACATGGGCGGAATGGAGGGTCCGATTTGGACTTATTCGCACAAGGGCGGCTACACATGGCTGTCTCTCATAGGAGAGGGCAACCCTTTTGGCCTATAAAAGGAGGCCATTTCTACACACATTTCATAGTGTGAAGTTGATGCAACAAGGTGAGTGTGAGGTGGTGAGAGTGAAGCAAGGCGGGAGCTCCATTAAGGGTATAATCCCTTTGTAAACTACTTCTTGTTTTGAAGTACTAAATCCATTGAGTGGCTGCTTTCCCGTGGACGTAGCCCACATTGGGTGAGCCACGTATATCGTGTGTACTCTCTCTCTCTCTCTCTCTACTCTATAATCTCGTGTATATAAGTCTGTCTCTCTCCATTAAGTAATCTACTCAATTATCTATTAGCTACGTCTTATTTCCAAACAACTGGTATCAGAGAAAGGTTTGCTCGTAGCTAAATTATCTCAAGGAAAGGATTCCTTGAATTGAGTGGGAGTTATGGCGGAGGAAGGGAAGCTCAAGATTGAGAAGTTCAACGGAAAAAACTACCAACATTGGAAGATACAGATTGAAGACTATCTCTACCAGAAGGACCTCTATTTGCCACTAGGCGGTCTTGCGAAGAAGCCCGCGACAATGGCAGATGAAGCATGGATTGTCCTTGATCGAAAGGCACTGGGAACAATCCGGTTAAGCTTGGCGTCAACGGTGGCCTTCAATGTTTCGGAGATAAAGACGACGGAGGACTTGATGAAGTCACTTGACAACTTCTACGAGAAACCATTGGCATCCAATAAGGTATTTCTTATGAAGCGCTTGTTCAATCTAAAGATGGCAGAGAATGGTTCAATTGCAGAACACCTAAATGACTTTAACACAAACATAAGTCAACTTCGATCAGTGAAAATCAATTTTGATGACGAAGTGCGAGCTCTCCTTATACTATCATCTCTACCGGATAGTTGGGACAGCCTTGTGATGGCTGTAAGTAATTCTATCTCTGGCACAAATACTCTTAAGTTTGATGATGTTGTGGGTGTTCTCCTAAGCGAGGAAATGCGAAGGAGAAGCACAAGAGAATCATTAAGTGTTGCACTATCAGTGGAAACAAGAGGAAGGCTTAAGGAGAGGTTCAAAAACCAAAAGGGTCGTGATCGCTCAAGGTGGAGCAAGTCACGCACAAAGTCAGTTCTTGAATGTTGGAACTGCGGCAAGAAGGGCCACGTCAAGAAGGATTGCTGGTCCAAGAAGAAGAAGGAGACAGAGTCTCAAGACAACAAGCCAACATCGGAGGCCAATGTGGTAGGTAAAGTACAGCAAGATGCTCTAATTCTCTCATTAGACAATGTGTCTAATTCTTGGATAGTAGATTCCGGGGCTTCATTCCATGCGACACCACACAAGCAACATTTCCAAGACTACACCAAAGGTAATTTTGGGTATGTATACTTGGGAGATAATGAAGCTTGTGAGATTGTTGACAAAGGTACAGTTTTTGTCAAAACTGCTAACGGAAATGAATGGAAGCTTAAAGATGTTAGGCATGTTCCTTCTCTTCGTAAAAATTTGATCTCTATAGGACAATTGGACGATGAAGGTCACAACATTGCATTCGGTAACAAACGGTGGAAGATCTCAAAGGGATCTTTGGTGGTTGCCAAGGGTGAAAAAGTCAGTACACTTTACTTGTGTACTGTTAGCACGCAACCTTTAGCTTGTGCAGCAACTACAGAAGTTGGCAGTGCGGTGTGGCACTACCGACTTGGGCATATGAGTGCCAAAGGAATGCAAATCCTTCAAACAAAGAAGCTTCTACCAGGTTTGAAAGAAGTGGACTTAGAGTTCTATGAAGATTGTGTTTATGGTAAACAAAAGAGGGTAAAATTTCAAAATTCAAGAAATGAAAGAAAAAATAAAAAACTTGAGTTGGTTCATTCTCATGTTTGGGATCCTGCAAGTACACCATCACTTGGTGGCTCATTGTACTATGTAACATTCATAGACAATGGGACTAGAAAAACATGGGTTTATGTCATGAAGAATAAATCCGATGTATTTTACATATTTCAAAGGTGGAAATCCTTTGTGGAGAATGAAACAGGTACCAAGGTTAAATGCCTCAGATCCGACAATGGAGGCGAATATTGCAGCCAAGATTTTGAAATCTTTTGTGCTAGCAATGGCATTCGGAGGCAAAGGACAACCCCAAGGACACCTCAACAAAATGGGATTTCGAAAAGGATGAATAGGAAAATCATGGAACGAGCACGAAGCATGCGTCTACATGCAGGCCTACCACTTGAGCTTTGGGCGGAAGCTGTAAGTACGTCTGTGTACTTAATCAATCGGTCACCCTCAACGGCATTGGATGGGGGAGTTCCAGAAGAGGCATGGACAGGTAAACCGGTGAATTATGCATTTCTCAAAGTATTTGGGTGTGAGGCTTTCATGCACATAGATAGAATCCTAAGATCAAAGTTAGATGCAAAGTCCAGAAAGTGTTTCTTCATTGGCTATGGAGAAGGAGACTTTGGGTATCGCCTATGGAATCTTGAAGATGGTAAAATCTTAAGGAGTAGGGATGTAATTTTTAACGAACAAAATATGTACAAAGATTACTTGGAAAGAAAACAAACAAAAGAAACAGGTGATGAGTACATGGAGCTTGAGGATGGTGAAGACTCAAGGACTGCAAACGGTGACAATGTGCAACAACGTCAACTAAATGAGGAGCCTCAACCTATTCCCTGAAGATCTACAAGAGTAAGTAGACCTCCAGAAAGGTTTGTTCCTTCCTTCAACCATCTCTTGATCTCAGATTCTGGAGAGCCGGAATCATATGAAGAAGCTATGCAACATGAATCCAAAGAAGAATGGACGAAGAGCATGCAAGTGGAAATGGACTCACTACATCGCAACCAAACATGGGAGTTGGTTGAGTTGCCTAAAGGTAAGCGGGCACTTCAAAACAAATGGGTGTACAAGCTAAATGAAGAAGAAGGTGGAAAGAAAAGGTACAAGTCTAGGCTTGTGGTAAAAGGTTTTTCTCAAAAGAAAGGTATTGACTTCGATGAAATATTTTCTCCTGTTGTAAAAATGAACTCAATTAGGCTTGTCTTAAGCCTTGTGGCTGCTCATGATCTAAATCTCGAGCAAATGGATGTAAATATGGCATTCTCTCACGGTGACTTAGAGGAGGAAATCTACATGCTTCAACCAAAGGGATATGAAGTAAAAGGTAAGGAGAAAATGGTTTGCAGATTAAAGAAGAGCTTGTATGGTTTAAAGCAAGCATCAAGACAATGGTACTTGAAGTTTGATCGATGGATGTTGGATCCTGGATTCACAAGATGCAACTCGGATCACTGCGTCTACACGGAGAATTTGGGAGATGGGAAATTCATCATCCTAATGTTGTATGTTGGTGACATGTTGATTGCAAGTGCTAATATGCAGGACATCAAAGACCTAAAAGAGGAGCTGTCCAAATCTTTTTCAATGAAATATTTAGGTGCTAAAGAGGATACTTGGTATGAAAATATTAAGGGACAGGACGAAGAAGACAGTAAAGCTATCTCAAGAAGATTACATCAAGAAGGTACTAGAAAGGTTTGCAATGCAAAATGCAAAACCAGTTTCTACACCTTTGGCTGGTCATTTTAAACTAACGAAGGATATGTGTTAGAAGACACATGAGGAGATAGCCTATACGTCTAAAGTTCCATATGCTACATCGGTAGGTTCTAATGTATGCTATGGTCTGGACAAGGCCAGACATTGCACATGCAGTGGGAGTTGTGAGTAGGTTCATGGACAACCCAGGTAAAGAGCATTGGCAAGCTATGAAGTGGATACTTAGGTATCTAAAAGGGACAACAACAAATGCTTTGTATTTTGGAGGAACTGATATTTTTCTAGAAGGGTATGCTGATGCAGATGTAAGGTCTCTGACCCCAACCAAAAAAGAGCACCCTTGTACCATGAAATGATCATAATGGAAAAAAGTTACTATTTTTAGCAGTTTTCCGAATTTTGTCAGTGCCATGATGTTTAAAATGTCATAAAGCTTCGAAATGTGAATTGAAATAATTTTTGTGAAAATTTTCCAAATATAGTAAGTTTTTGGTCACCCGATCCGTCTAGTTTTGACCGTCTCGAAAATCTGCACCTGTACCCCGAATTTGAAAAAAATGCATTTTTGGACCCCGGGGGCTGCTAAATATGCCAGGTACTCGGGCCAGTACGTCTGAGTTAGAGCTTCGTATAGCAATTTTCGGCATCAAAATCCGACTCGCATGACCCGTTTTAGCCTAAAACCAATTTTTCACAAAATTGTCCGGGAAGCACCGGGGGCCCGAGGCTGTGTGGGAACAGGTCCCAACCCACTCCAGACCTGCTTTAGCAGCTAGGGGGCGCCCTCTTGCTTTGTGGGAGTCTTGGGGAAGCTGCCAAGCCTGCAACTCAGTGTGAGAGTCAGTTTACTGAGCCAACTGGACACTTGGTGGGTAGGCAACTGGACTTGCCATGCAAGGACTGAGTGCTCATCCAGATGCATTTAGCAACACAAATCGATTTTCAGCCTGTAGGAGCCTATTTAAAGGCCTACACACACACACACACATTGCATACTCACACACCTACACACTGGGAAGGTGCTGCCGGCACACACACAGCTTTTGAAGGAGAAGCAAGGAGGGAGGTGCTGCCGAAATTCCCATCTCAAGGATTCATTGCATCAGAAATTTAAGAGGATTCTCAGTCCTAATCACAGTAATTATGGTTTAATTACTGCTCTTCTTAATCTCATCATTACCCACTTATAATTCTTGTCTACTATGCCTACTTTTAGCTATAATTCTCTATAGCTGCTCTCTAAGTTTTCATAGCTATACTTCATTACATAATTATCATTCATTTAGTTAATTTATTCGGCCATTCATCATCCTTAATCAAGGATTAATGCATGATTAGGAAAGATTCTCTCTCTAGGCGGTATAGTCAATAAATTGTCAGCTAGTAATAGTGTAGATTTATCAGAATTCAATCTTTCACTACTCAATAGAGTTGTAATTAAATTATACTTAATCTTCTCCCACATTTAGATGCGATTAAGGCTGAAAATTAATCCGTCATTAGTCCAATAAGAAGAAGGTTTTTCCATCACACATGCCTGCGGTCACTCTGCACCTTCATATTGCTCTAGGAAAATGAATGAGTTTGCTTACTTCATATCTTTTGTGAATCAATTAGAAAAACTCTGAATTTCTTAATCATCTAAGCCAAGTAATTAACCTTAGAGTCGTTTCCCATAGGATGGATACAGAATTACCCTTAAAAATTGCTAGGGCAAAAAGGGAAAAATCTAACCTCGTGCATAAGGAGGAGTCTTTAATAAATCTAATCTGCCGATTGGTTTGTCATGTTACTCTCGGACCTTAGCTCTTTTTTTTTCAAGTCTATCATTTAAGTAGTGAGAAAAATGGCCCCGGTTAAGAGGACTCGCTTCGGTGGTGCCCACGATCGCGAGGCAGGAACGAGCAATGTCAACGGGAAGGGGAAGAGGTAGATCATATTTTTATTCAAGTTGTTTAAACTAACATTACATACGCTAGTTAGGAATGCTCATATCCCCAAGCATGTTGGAGAAATCCGACGGAAACCTCAGCATTGAAAGCATTGTACATTAAGTTCTAAAGTAGGAAGGAAATGATTGATGGGAATGCTGTTTGCAATAGGAAAGAATGTCTGCTAGGGAAAATTTAGCTCGGCATGTTCATTCTATTTCCAATGTTGAATTAGTCATGAACCCCCTCCTGATCACAGGGGAAAAGTTCCTGGTTAAGGACTCTTGAATCCACGACTGCTGGTTAAGCGGTGGATACCCACGACTGCTGGTTAAGCGGTGGGAACCCACGTCTTGCTTTCTATGCGGTGGGAATGCCCATGTCGTGCTTTCTATGCGGTGGACATACCTAGTTGTATGGGCAGCTAGGCGACAACCGGAGGAGTAAACTCTCGCTGGAGGGGGGATGTTGTATCTCCAGAACATTGGAATTTTTATGAATAAGTTTGAGTAGAATTTTTACTAGAATTCTGTCTTGGTGTTGTTTGCAATACTGGTTGAAGGGTTGTATTAACGAACAATGTGATTCGGAATTAAACAAGGAATCTTTATCTTGAACAACCTTTGTGGTAGTAATTAAGTCACACAAGGAAGTGTGAGTGTGGGGGTGGAAAGTGTGGGCTTGGCTCAGGTTGCCAATGCCTACGAGATGGGTGGTCCCGATTGGTCGGGAACTCTCTGTCCCCATAGTGCTTACTCGATATTGGTATTACTCATTGCCCCTAGAGTGGCGAATCCTCGAGAGTATGTGCCTCTGAAACATGGGGAAAAAGGCACTCGGGGTTTCTCTCCTCTTGGAATTTGGGTCTTAGGATCGCTAGATATTTAAGTACGCTTCCCTTGCGAGGTGGAGCTAGATCTCAAACCACTTTCTACCACGGAAGTAGAGTATGTAGCAATGACGGAGGCAAGCAAAGAAATTTTGTGGCTTCACAGATTCTTAGAAGAGCTTGGATTCAAACAAGACAATTGTGTCTTGTACAGTGAGAGCCAAAGCGCTATCCATCTTGCGAAGAACTCAGCCTTTCATTCAAGGACAAAGCACATTAAGGTGAGATATCACTTCATACGCACTCTTTTGGAAGAGGGACAACTAAAGCTAGGAAAGGTGCATACAAGTGAAAATCCTGCAGACATGTTTACAAAGGTGGTCAACAAGGAGAAGTTGAGCTTTTGCTCATCTTCAATCGGCATTCAAGGATAAGAAGCCACAATGGAAAGCAGTCACAGGTTTGGTTTGGAGATCAGTCTCCAAGTGAGAGATTGTTAAGTATGGAGCCTGATTTACCCTTGTAATTTTCTGTGGTAAAAGCGCACATTTGTAAGCCCCCCATTATGAGGAGAAGCCATCGTGCGTGAAGGAAAATCACTCACCGGAAACCAAAATTTTCACGGACAAGAATCAGGGGCAACTTTAAACGCCTCGGGGGCGGAGGCCCCCGAGACTTTTTTTTTCGCCGAAATATTATGGCCGGACGGCGGCCGAAAAGTGGTCGAAAAACAACCGGTCGGTTGGCCGGTGGCCGATAGTCAATGGCCGATGATCGGTGGTCAGAAGTCAATGGCCGGTGGCCGAATTCAAAAGCGGACTTGTCTTCTCAAGGGCGGCCACACATGGGCGGATTGGAGGGTCCGATTTGGACTTATTCGCACAAGGACGGCTACACATGGCTGTCTCTCATAAGAGAGGGCAGCCCTTTTGGCCTATAAAAAGAGGCCATTTCTACACACATTTCATAGTGTGAAGTTGATGCAACAAGGTGAGTGTGAGGTGGTGAGAGTGAAGCAAGGCGGGAGCTCCATTAAGGGTATAATCCCTTTGTAAACTACTTCTTGTTTTGAAGTACTAAAGCCATTGAGTGGCTGCTTTCCCGTGGACGTAGCCCACATTGGGTGAACCACGTATATCGTGTGTACTCTCTCTCTCTCTCTCTCTCTCTCTCTCTCTCTCTCTCTCTCTCTCTCTCTCTCTCTCTCTCTCTCTCTCTCTACTCTATAATCTCGTGTATATAAATCTGTCTCTCTCCATTAAGTAATCTACTCAATTATCTATTTAGCTACGTCTTATTTCCTAACACTACCCTAGAATGGGTGATAGCAAAAAAAGTGTATTCAAGAAAAATAACATTGTGGAGGGTGTGTACACTGCATTGCGGGGGGCGCACACACACACACACACAGAGAGAGAGAATAGTGGAGGGTGAAATAGAGTGTGCACAATCACAAGAGAATGAAAAAAGAGAATCTTTAAGTGCCCCATCTAAACGAAATAGGTTAATGCAATAAAATAATCTAGGTAACTATAACATCAAAAAATATAAATAACTAGCAAAGCACCTGATTCTATATAGGGATCGACGAGTCTACCCATCCACTTCCACTCTACTACGGACAGAGAGAATTTCACTTTGCCGGGAGCAAGCCATAACAACTGAAACGTTCTTGAGTCAGACATAGGCTGAGGCCGCCTTGCCTCCCTTCATGAACCCGAGCTCTGAAAGGATCCCAAATACCACTAAATGGTAGGGTATCAACACCCACCATACTAATTTAGGCTCCACGACTCTTCCATGCCCAATATCGGGTGTTTAGGCAAAGCCAAGGCAAGGTCCCTGACGCATTAGCAGTGTAGGTCATTCAATCCCTGATACACTAACCGTATAGATGAGCCTAACAAAAAATAAGACCTATGCAACACCACTGATCCAGCAAAGCCCCGAGTCACCGATCCTTTTTTCAAAGGCTAAGTGATGTAGGTGATCCTAGTCTTGTAGTACACTTCCATGAAAAACATAACACATGAGTCTGATCACAATGGAATCTTTTATGTACAAACAGTCTTTTCCAAGCAGACAGACTGTACATGGTTACTACCCTTATATGTCTATTATAAACCATCAAAACTACTTTTTGATCCAATCCAAAACCATAAAATATAATCCAAGCACATCACATGGGCGAGCACTCTACCCAACTCATGGTGATGCACCTCCAATCCTGCAAAACCACTTTAGCACGTAACATGGCTGCAAAAATTATGGCAACATTTCTATAGCACAACCATATCTTGAAAAAATATTGAAGTGCCACACTAGCTTCCACAATAAAATCACAACCATAACCCATGAGGGACCTCAGCCCTTGACCATAAACCATACTCCATATTGAACCAACTCCCACACTTGAATTTTGACATATCCATCGCAATCAAAACAATCCCATACACATGGCCCTTAAGACATGAAATGTCTATGCATAAAATAAGTCCGATAAGTAACTAAACATGATGTCAAAATTCAACTTTGACAATATCCAATCATGCATAAGTGATGCACTATGACTGCACCTCACCCCTAACACATATAGCTAGTTCTGACCTAGAAGGGTGGAAAGCAACATACACATACACATGAGGAATCCAAATCCATTCGTGAGGTTCTATACATCATATGAAATCATTCCATTAACATAAAAATATGATGGAAAACAACTCCATCACTTTGATCGACCATAAACCATAACATCACATATATGCAAAAAATAACTTTTTACCACTTTTGGGTACATACATAACACACAAATTAAATTATTTGACCTTAAACCAATACGTCAAGCTCAACCCCATAATATATACTAACACCTTATCACATCACTTTACCCAGATGAGACTCATGCATCAAACGATAACACGAAAAGAAAGCCACTTTATTCATATATGCCCGTACGGTTCGGAGTGGTTAACCATATACCCCATATAAGTTTATGGACATCAAACACTTGAAAGAAACTCATCAAAACAAACCATAAATCATATATGAATAACTCGTCCAATTGTTGATGTCACATGGTACTTCCCCTTGGTAGCACCTCTACACACTGGTGCAACCAAAGTTGGTCCGTGCTAGGAAGTGTGCTATGAAGTGCAAAGGGTGCTAGCAGGTGCATGGAAAAGGGCTAAAGCAGGTATGAAGGACCTGGGCAGGAGAGTGGCAACAAAAATGTATGCTTAAAGTGGTTTTTTAGGCCAAGGAGGCCTCCAAATTGGGATAATTGAGATGACAGGTCAAGGTGTCCAAAGTGTGGGAATGTGCCCTAGTGTGTAGTTTTCGAGATGCTCTAGAAGCCCATCTAGATGGCTCATCAAACGGATCCCAGATGTGCAAGATGTGGCAAGTGAAAGTGGGATGCATTTGCAGATCCTCGCTGGATTGAGCGGGCATAGGTGGTTGGTCAAGGCGGGTGTGAAATGATACACAAGAAGTCCTCGAGTTGTGGAGCACGCCGGTCTTTTCGAACTGAGAATCGGGCTTCTGGATGGAAAGTTATGGACAATCAAGTTTTGACAGGGGCCAGTTTCAAGGGGATTGGGGGCCGCATTGGGAGACGTTGTCGTGCTGTGACACGTACATAGTGGGAACGCATGCTACAAGATCTATCTTGTAACTTTTTAGATACATAATTATCTTTCCTATAATGTACATATGCATATTTAAGTATAATAATAAGCTTTCTATCTCATCCTATTATTTTTCTCAAGGGTAACCTATCCTTACTTTACCATCAGAAAATACTATGGGAAAAGCTCAATAGCTCCGTCTCTTTAACTTGGGGCAAAAAGCATTGATTCTTTATTTCTACTATCTCATTATCATCTCACACCCTAAATAGATCCTATATCTAGGGTAAACTCCAATATATATATATTCTATGTATTTTTTATACTTTTCTTATATTTCCTTTTAAATAGGAGGGAATCAAATCCTAGTGGGACACTAGGTGGCTACTAGGAGGGAATCAAATCCTAGTGGGACACTAGGTGGCATGATTTCAAAGATACACTTATTTTAATGCATTATTGCAAGCATGATTACAAAACTTTTTCAAGGAGCAATTTCATGCTTTCATATGGCATGAGGTGTCCTTTGGAATTAAATGAAAGTTTAGGCTAAGGGGACCACGGGAAGACTTTTGTTGCCAGAAATGGACCCTATTTTGATGATTTTTTTACACAAGGTTCCAATCCGAATTAGAAAATGATTTTAAAATAAAAATCGTAGCTAATGAGCTAAAGTTTTTGCCCATATTTTTACTTTTTTATTTGGAGCTACGGTTGAGGAGATATGATCAAAATACTGGATCCCAGTCTGCCCACATCATGCAGAGACAGCTCATTTCCAACTTTTCCAATTCCTATTCACACTGGCTCCTCTCTTCTTGTGTAAACCCTTGGGGGTTCCCTTCACCTATAAAAGGGAACCTCTTCTTCTTTGAAAAAGAAGAAGAGCTCAAGCATTCAAGCCATTGAGGAGAGGAATTCTTGAGGGAGTGAGTAGTAATGCCTAATTGTACTTAGCCATTAACATAAGCCCAAGCCTACACTTTCTCCTAGAGGGAGACTAGCCATTCTTGCAACAAGCTAACCTTAGAAGATCAACTCTAATCAAAGAAGGTCTTGCACTTGGTGTATCAATCAAAGTGGAATTATCCACTCTTCTTCTCTCTCCATCAATAATGGTGCCGAAGGGTTTGTCAAGTAAGATGTGTTCTACATTGATGTTTTCTTGATTTCTTGTTGTTTTCTTTTTCATCTCTAATCCAACATATATATATGTATCTAATCTCATCTCCTTAAGCAAACCTATCTCTCTCATTCTTAGTAATTCATCCTTTTTGCAAATTCTAGGGTCTCTTTTCTACAGGTACATCTCTCCCCGCAGTATCCTTATTGCCTATGGGCAAGAATAAGGCTTGGGAGGGAAACTTCTCATCTCTTCACTTCTCTCATATCTCCATTTCTCACATACTATCCTAGATGAATAACCCACATGATGATCATTTCTATCGCTTTCACTCTGTACGATCTATTAGAATTAACGTATGGATTAGCCAAAAAATACACTTTTAACAACGTATAGTGTTTCTCTTTGGCCCAAAAAGGCTTAATGAAATACTTCTATCACCGGATCCCATCATACTACCTCTCATAGACTATAACTTTTCTTTTGACGTAAGAGTAGTTATCTTGCTATGAACCAAGAGGATTTTTACACACAATTAATCCCAATCACTAGACAAAATATATATATTATGGTAAGCACAAAACTACAATTTCAAAGAACAATGCATAGCCTATTTGGTCAGCCAAGATTGAATGCCATTAACTCATCTATTAACCCTTTCATATTACCCATGATACGATATGACCATAGCCTTGATGTTTTCATTTTCGTATTGTTTTGACATTCTCTTTTGTGTTCTTTCTTTGTGTGTGTGAGTGCAAGAGAGAAAGAGTGAGTCTTCTTTGATTGCACTTCTTTCCAAACCCTAGTCTTCATGGCATCTATCGTTTAACTCCTTCATATAGTTTTTGTTGAGTTCTCTCACAAACTCTCACAGCCATAAGCCCAGTGCTTTCCTGGCAAGACAGCAAATTTCTCGACATATTTTTGGTGAACCCGATGCGAAACTGCTAGGGTGAGAGTTTTTGGGTAACCATGGGTGATCATGTTGAGCAACAAGGTATGTATTTTGACCCAACGACAATGCAAATGTTTCAAGCATTTGCAATGTTCATGCAACAACAACATGCCACTGAAAGAAGGGAGATTTCAGCAACGAAGGCCATACAAGCGGTCGTCAACAAAATGGATCAATTCAATGGCAAAGATGTAACCAAGTACTTACGCGAGTATGTGAAGGAGATGGAGCTGCATCGAGTGTCAGAAGGTGAGATGATTCAAAGCTTTGAGCTAGTTGTTGCTCCAGAAATTAGGGAGCATGTTAGGGCAATTAAAGATGGGCATGGGAGAAATTGGGAAGAACTGAAAGTAGCTTTAAAGGAGGAATACTTCATGGAGGACTCTGAGAGAGTGACCAAAAGGACATTCTTAGAATGGGTAGTAAAGCCAAAGCAAGGACTATCAATAACAGAGCTACTTAGGGAATTTGAGCAGCGCTATGCAAAACTCACAAGGATAGAAAGGGCCACATTAGATGCAGAGAAGACAGATCTTTTCTTACAAGCTGCAAGTAAAGAGTTTCAAGAAAATTTGGAGCTTCTTCTTGAAGATAAAGATGCTGACCAAGGACTAAAGACCGACTGGAATGAGGTTGAAGGTGCTGTCTCACTGCTTGCCAAACGACAAAGAAGAAGGGACAAGATGGTAGTAAACACTACAAGTCCTTCCACTTCAACTTCTGACAAAATGGTAAAGCCTACTTTTATCCCTCCTAAGTTTGATGAGTCCATGCTAGATGAGCTTGTGAAGGGAATGCGTGACTTGAAGGTGAAGCTTGCAAAGCTTTAAGAAAAAGGCCAACCATTAGGGCCACTTCCTAGGCAAAGACAAGAGCCCAAAGAAGGGTTTGTTAATAGATGTATTTGGTGTGATAGTACAGACCATGTAAGAAGGGATTGTGATGATTTTAGTGATGCTTTGTCAAAATATGTTGTCTTTTTTAAGGATGGTAAAATCCACTTAAGAGAGACAGGTCTACCCTTGAGAACTAACTTTGGGAAAGGGGGAATGCAAACCTTAGTTGAAGATATGGCAACCAAGCATGCCACCTCTTCAGTTGAGACAGCTACTTATGGAGTAAAAATTGAACATTTTTGTGATGAAGAGGTGAGTGACCATCATGGTCAAATTTGGCCAAATGTCATGCAATTAGCTAAAAAGGGAAAGCTTACAAAAGAGATTTTACATGAAGCAGGTGATTGCATACGTCTAGAAACATGATGGAATGATCCAGTGGACTCATTGTCAGTGCATGCCTACATTAAAATGCCAACAAAATGAGGCAATTATAGAAGAGAAGCGCAGACATGAGAATGCTGATGAAGGACCATCAAAAAGAGCTTCTAGAAGTGGGGGAAGAAGCGACTCAATGCCTTCACAAACACCCTCAACAAAAGGAGCATCTCCACCTGAAGTACTCATGGAGGAGTCTACAACAGGAAAGAAGAAAGAGCCAACAAAAGGTAAGACAAAAGGCCCAACTTATAAACTACAATCTGATATTGAGGTTGCTACAGATTTAAAGAAAGTCTTGGAGGAAAGGATCTTGAATAGCAAGATTGAGTTTACTCTGGGAGAAGTTATTGGCATTGCAAAGCGTGAATTCCATGAGGAGATCATTGACATCATCAAGAGGAAGAGGCAAACCCTTGCTAAAGTTTCTCGTCCACAGGTTGAAGGGGAAACCTCGAAGACACAAGGGATGCAACTGCAAAATAAGGAGAATGATGGATCTGTGGTAGGATGCTACCAATCTAGTGGGAGAGTGAAGCAAGTGCATTTCTTAAATGATGATGAAGAAGTTGAAGATATTCCTAGGAGTTACTATTCACAAAGTCATTGGGCAAGGGCTACTACAGAAACTTTGGTCAAGGTAGGTGATCTTGAAGAGCCATTTGTTGCCTTGATTGAACATGGTTCAGAAATAAACATAATGTCAAAGAGTCTCTACAACAAGTGCAAATGGCCAATGGACATGGATCATGGCTGGATGGTAAAAGTGGCAAAAAATTCATCCGATAAATTGTATGCAGCATATCCAGGTGTGAAGGTAACAATAGGTGATGTAAAGATTGACCAAAACTTCTTTGTACAGTATACATCTTCATATCATCTCATCCTTGGACAACCCTACATTGTGGGAGTTCGAATGGAAACAAAGGTAATGGATGATGGTTCAACATATGTTGGGATACGTAGCAAAGATGGTAAACGAGCTGTCCAATTTCTCAAAGTTTGTGTGAACCATGAAAGAAATCGTGACAACCTCAGAGAACATCCTCTACCAAAGGTGAACAAAGAGTTTCATGATCATAGAGAAATGATGGGTTTTGGCCAAGTACCATTGTAAAGCGGGATTGCGATGGTACAAAAAGAAAAAGGGTTTCGCTTGATCCAAAAATAGGTGAAGCATTTTCAACGAGATCCTTGGTAACAAAGAATGGATCAGTATGTTTTACAAAACTTGAAGATTTGAAGAGATGTGAGAGGCAATATGTGCATAATGTACAAATAGGCATGAAAAAGAGTGGGTTGCTAGAGCCTACTGAAAACGTTTTGGGTTTGTGTGAACGAGTTTCTTTTGTAGATACTATGGGTGAGCTTGATGCTATAATGGGGTCTAATTTGCATCTTGAAAATTAAGTTGTGGAAGTTTGCTCTATGGAAATGTATCAAGTAATAGAAGCCTTTAAAGAAAGCCAAACAGTTGGCCCAGAAGTCCATGTTGAAACTAAATACAAGAGTGTAGCAAAGAAGGTGAAACCAGTAGCTTCACCCTTACCACCCAACAACAGGGAAAAGATTGAGCAGGATTCTTTACAACCAAGTTTGAGAAATCCTAAAAAGATTGGGCATACCTTCACAAAGGAGTCTTTCCAAGACTTGCAGATTGGTCGCAAGGAGTTTCTAACACAGGAGGCGACAAAGTGCTTCAAAGAAATGCTTTCAAAGCATGGTAGGGCTTTTGCATTTGAGGCACATGAGATAGGATGTGTTGATCCTTCTATTGTAGCTCCTATGGTAATTTTCATAATACCTCATGTGCCTTGGAATCTGCAGCCTATTCCGGTTCCAAAGGCTCATTTGCCAAAGTTAGTAGAGCTACTGAATGAGAAAATCAAAATGGGAATCTTGGAGCCTTCTTGTGCTCCATACTCAAACAGGTGGTTCACAGTTCCGAAGAAGAATGGTTCTCTACGCTTCATCTAAGATATGCAACCAGTGAACAAGGTGACAATTAGAAATGTAGGTACAGGTCTAATTGTGGATGAGTTTGCAGAGGCATTTGCAGGGAGGGCAATCTACTCAATGGGGGATCTCTACTTAGGGTATGATCAATTTCAGCTTGCAATCGAAAGCAGAGACTTGACAACCATGAGGACACCTTTGGGTTTGGTAAAGATGTGTACCTTGCCACAAGGAGCGACCAACTCGGTTGCACATATGATGAATGGGATGAATAAGGTCTTACGTGACTTTATTCCTCAAATCACAATGCCTTTCATTGATGATTTGCCTATCAAAGGATGTGAAGAAAGTGACAAAGATGAAGCTTTGGATCTCAAGGGATGTCGCAGGTTTGTGGTAAATCACATAAATGATTGTAATAAAATTTTGTTTAGGTTGGAAGAAGTGAATCTTACATTGTCAAGGAAAAAGTCTATGTTTGGTGTCAATGAAGTGCTTATTGTGGGGCACATGTGCGGGCCATATGGTAGGAAACCTTGTCCAATAAAGGTAGATGCCATCCAAAGAATGAAAGAAACGTGCACTAGCATTACTGAGGTTAGAAGGTTTCTGGGAGCATGTGTCTTCTATGTTATTTGGATACCACATTATGCACATGTAGCTGATCCTCTTTATCAGCTGCTTAGAAAGAATCAGAAGTTTAAATGGACAGAAGCACGTGTAAAATCCATGAAAAAGCTAAAGGAGTTTCTCTAGTCAGCAACAACTTTGAGAAAGGTAGACTATGAGTGTCAAAGTCCAGTAATTGTGACAGTAGACACCAGTCCTACAGGGATTGGATGGGCAATAGGGCAAGATGACAAAGAAGGACACAGGTATGTGGTAAGATTTGGAGCAAAGGTGCTAAGTGCTCACCAAAGAAACTATCCACAGATAAAGAGAGAGTTATGGGGTATGGTTACAGCCTTGAAAAGTGGAAAAGAGTACCTAATTGGTGCATGTGTGGTTGTAGAAACAGATTGTCTACCACTTCTTGGGATGATTACAATCTACTCAACTCCAGACATTGCTATGTTGCGGTGGATTGCCTACATTAAGTCCTTAAATCCTGAGTTTAAGCACATTGCAGGTAAAGACAATACAGTGGCAGATATGCTATCAAGGGCAAGGTATGAAGATGAGTCACAAATGATTGACGAGGGAGATGATGTAGGCACAAAGTTCTATTCTATCTCTCATGTCAAAGGTAACAATGACTGCATGACTAATCTACCTGAATCATTCTTGAAAGAGCTTTATGAAGGTGATTGGCTTCTTATTGGAAGCTACTTGAGTACTTTAACAAAACAGGATGATTGGTCTGAACAAGAATTCAAGAGGATACGCAGGAAAGCATATGGGTACTTTTTGAGGGATGGTTACTTGTGGAAGCATCCTAAACAAAAGGGTGCTATACCACAAAGGATTATATGTAAAAAAGAGACTCAAGTAAATCTCATGGGCTGGATGAGAGTCTATGGGCTGGACACAGGGGTGTATGGGCAACCTTCTCCAAGTTGAAAGAAAAATACTGGTGGAAGGGTATGTATAAAGATGTATCTCAGTTTGTAGAGACATGTGTAACTTGTCAAGTGTATTCAAATGTTCGACATCGTGATGGATTGCACCCTACATATGCACTATAAATGGGTTGTGGATCTAATCACAATGCCTCTAGGACTCTGGCAGATGAGATACTTGGTTCTTGCACGAGAGGACCTAACTAACCAGGTTGAAGGAAGAGCATTAAGAGCTAAAACCACAGAAGCTGTGTGCAAATTCCTTCTTGATGAGGTGATTTGCCATTATGGTTGTGTGGGAAAAATCACTGCAGATAGAGGTGAACTGGATGCCGAAGAAGCAAGGGAGTTCTTTTCTAGATTATGAATCAAGCTTTCTCTTACTACAGCTTACAACCCTGAAGGCAATGGAAAGAGTGAAAGAGGGCATCCTCCTATCATCAAAGCTTTGGACAAGGCTTACGAAGGAAGAGTTGGTGAGTGGCCAAAACTGTTACCATATGCTTTATGGGCTGATCGTACAACACATAGCTCAGTAACTGGCTACATGCCTGCGGAGCTAATGTATGGTCAAAAGCCAGTGATGCCGATTGAAGATACAATTCCCACATGGAATGTACTACCTTGGCAAGAGGGGCTTAGCAGGGAAGATCTCCTTGCACTGCATATAAGGCAGCTAGAGAGAAGACCTGGAGACATTGAAGCTGCAAAAGAACGACTCAAAAATGCAAGGTTCAAAAACAAGGAATACTTTGATAAGCGACATCGACTCAGGAGCAAAGAAATTGACAAAGGTGACTGGGTTTTGGTGTATGATAGTAGCCTTGATAACCAGCACACAGTCATGCATAAGTTTTCAAAAAGATGGTTTGGACCGTATGTTGTAAAGCATGTGCTTGAAAATGCTACTTACAGCTTGTCTGAACTAAATGGTAAAGAAGTAAAGATTCCCATTGCAGGTAAAAGGATCAAAATGTTTAAGAGAAGAGGAGACAATGATCCAGAAGATGTTGATGAGGAAGAAGAGAAAACCACAGGTAAAGATCAAAGTGAAGATGAAGATTTGGAATCATCCAGTGAAGAAGAAAGCAAGGAAGATGTACAAGAGGGCTGATCTTACAAAGAAATAATGTGGCACATACCGGAGGATGTGCAGGTTTAGAGGGGGTGGATGTCGTGCTGTGACACGTACATAGTGGGAACGCATGCTACAAGATCTATCTTGTAACTTTTTAGATACATAATTATCTTTCCTATAATGTACATATGCATATTTAAGTATAATAATAAGCCTTCTATCTCATCCTATTATTTTTCTCAAGGGTAACCTATCCTTACTTTACCATCAGAAAATACTATGGGAAAAGCTCAATAGCTCCGTCTCTTTAACTTGGGGCAAACGGCATTGATTCTTTATTTCTACTATCTCATTATCATCTCACACCCTAGCTAAATCTTATATCTAGAGTAAACTCCAATATATATATATTCTATGTATTTTTTATACTTTTCTTATATTTCTTTTTAAATAGCTACTAGGAGGGAATCAAATCCTAGTGGGACACTAGGTGGCATGATTTCAAAGATACACTTATTTTAATGCATTATTGCAAGCATGATTACAAAACGTTTTCAAGGAGCAATGTCATGCTTTCATATGGCATGAGGTGTCCTTTGGAATTAAATGAAAGTTTAGGCTAAGGGGACCACGGGAAGACTTTTGCTGCCAGAAATGGACCCTATTTTGATGATTTTTTTACACAAGGTTCCAATCCGAATTGGAAAATGATTTTAAAATAAAAATCGTATTATTTGGAGCTATGGTTGAGGAGATATGATCAAAATACCGGACCCCAGTTTGCCCACATCATACAGGGACAGCTCATTTCCAACTTTTCCAATTCCTATTCACACTGGCTCCTCTCTTCTTGTGTAAACCCTTGGGGGTTCCCTTCACCTATAAAAGGGGACCTCTTCTTCCTTGAAAAAGAAGAAGAGCTCAAGCATTCAAGCCATTGAGGAGAGGAATTGTTGAGGGAGTGAGTAGTAATGCCTAATTGTACTTAGCCATTAACATAAGCCCAAGCCTACACTTTCTCCTAGAGGGAGACTAGCCATTCTTGCAACAAGCTAACCTTAGAAGATCAACTCTAATCAAAGAAGGTCTTGCACTTGGTGTATCAATCAAAGTGGAATTATCCACTCTTCTTCTCTCTCCATCAATAATGGTGCCGAAGGGTTTGTCAAGTAAGATGTGTTCTACATTGATGTTTTCTTGATTTCTTGTTGTTTTCTCTTTCATCTCTAATCCAACATATATATATGTATCTAATCTCATCTCTTTAAGCAAACCTATCTCTCTCATTCTTAGTAATTCATCCTCTCTGCAAATTCTAGGGTCTCTTTTCTACAGGTACATCTCTCCCCGCAGTATCCTTATTGCCTACGGGCAAGAATAGGGCTTGGGAGGGAAACTTCTCATCTCTTCACTTCTCTCATATCTCCATTTCTCACATACTATCCTAGATGAATAACCCACATGATGATCATTTCTATCGCTTTCACTCTGTACGATCTATTAGAATTAATGTATGGATTAGCCGAAAAATACACTTTCAACAACGTAGAGTGTTTCTCTTTGGCCCAGAAAGGCTTAATGAAATACTTCTATCACCGGATCCCATCATACTACCTCTCATAGACTATAACTTTTCTTTTGACGTAAGAGTAGTTATCTTGCTATGAACCAAGAGGATTTTTACACACAATTAATCCCAATCACTAGACAAAATATATATATTTTGGTAAGCACAAAACTACAATTCCAAAGAACAATGCGTAGCCTATTTGGTCAGCCAAGATTGAATGCCATTAACTCATCTATTAACCCTTTCATATTACCCATGATACGATATGACCATAGCCTTGATGTCTTCATTTTGGTATTGTTTTGACATTCTCTTTTGTGTTCTTTCTTTGTGTGTGTGAGTGCAAGAGAGAAAGAGTGAGTCTTTTTTTATTGCACTTATTTCCAAACCCTAGTCTTCATGGCATCTATGGTTTAACTCCTTCATATAGTTTTTGTTGAGTTCTCTCACAAACTCTCACAGCCATAAACCCAGTGCTTTCCTAGCAAGACCGCAAATTTCTCGACAACATGCCATTTGGTGTTTCTCGAGCTCGCCAGGTGTCTCGTGGGTAGTATGCAGCATGTGATGCTAGTCGAAGTCGACGGCACCTGAATCAAAGTCCGGAGCCTGGAGATATGCTTGGCCGAGGTCAGCAGTTCCTAGAGAACGTGGATGATCGGATGCTTTTTTCTATGTTTCGGACATGCCCTTTGAGGCCGTCGAGGCGTCATGATGCGGAGCCGACAGGTGGATCTCCCATGTGGCATGATCAAAGAACTTATTGGGCGAACCCGAGCACCGAGGATATTCGAATCAAATTCTTAAATCTTCTTAGTTGTAAATAAAAGAAGAAAAGGGTGGCTGGTCTCAAGAGGGGAAGAAAGGAAAAAAAAAGAGTTCAAACCTTATTTTTAAAGGCGAGGCTTAAGTGAGGCCAGTGCTTAAGTTTGAAGCAGAAGCTTTCATTGTCGATTTTGGCGTCGTCTTTCCCCCCTTCCACCCTTTCTTCTTTGCTCGTCTCCAGGGTGTGTGGTGCCGGTGTGTGTGAGCGTGTGCGCCTCTCAGGCCCCTTGTGTTTGTGAGAGAGAAAGAGAGAGAGGTGTTGAATTGTGGAAGTGCGAGAAGCGGGCAAGATCGGTGTGGTAGCTGTCTGAGGATTGTGGAGAGTGTTTGTGCATTGGGCAAAGTGCAGGCGAGGCCCTGTTAGTGTGAGTTGCTTGTTTTGAAGGTGTTTTTGAGAGGACAGGGGTGCTGTGAATACCCTGAGCTATATAGGGGCAGTTGTTTGTGTGTCGGGTGTGTTCCCTATTCCCCCTCTCCAACGTGTATAGGTAAACCTACATGTACATGGAACTATTGATAACTCACACTCACGAAGTCATCTCAGAGATCTAAATACATTAATCAACAAGTTTACTCAAGGTCTTGATTTGGCAAGTCATCCGATGAGTCTATATAGTGTTCTCCCAGGAACATGAGATCCAATGTTTTGACTTGAAAATTTAAGTGCAATGGGTAGCAAGCTATTTTTTGACTATAACTCTTAGCTTGTGCGGACTTTTAACATGACACACAAGGAAAAAAATGTTCTAAATGATGTGTTTAATCTTTGGTTTAAAGGGTTTGACCTAATTGATAGCGGGTTCTGAGATGTAACCAAAATTAGTGTTCATACCGTCTAGTGACGTGAAACAAAAAACGCTTTTTACATACACACGTGACCATAAACACATCGTGTGTGTAAACCAGCTTGTTGAACATGATAAAAAAATAATGGAGAAACCGCATATACACCCGAAAAGTCCATACATGCCCTCATATGCAAAAAAGAAACCCCTGACAGGACAATGACGTAGAGAGAGAACGAGATGATGACTATAGAGTTTAAAGATTCTTACCATGCTTTAGAACTGATTATATGGAATGGCAAGAGGCTTTTTTCCTTGCCACAAGAGAGCGGTGATGAGAGCTACATAGAGGTTTTCACCACAAAGCCGTTGGAGAGCGCGCACACCGTGAAAAGAGAAGAAAAGATAGTAAGCAAGTAGAGAGAGAATTCTTTTTCTTTCCGTGAACAAGAGAGAAGATCTTATGGAGTTGGTGATCTAGAGCTTGTACCACTCCGTATAATAGATACGTATTGCCGTGCAGAAGTAGATGCAACTGTCGGCACTGAAAAATGAGCACCAGAGATGAATTTATAGACACTCTATCAGGCTGGAGTGTGCCCCAAGGTGAGACAGAGTGCCCCCTCTTCTACTTGGAATAACTGCAAGCCTTTGGGAAAAGACTCCATTCTTTTCTAAAAACATGGCACAACTTTTGGCAATCAACTCTCCTACTTATCATTCAATTTTTACAGAAAAAATTGACTAATTGGACTGGCCGTGACTAAACTATGCTGCACCTCGGATGCCTCGACATTATTATGACTTTTCCATACTCTCGGGACGTATTTAAAATGTTACATTTGATAAAAATAATTCTTGTAAAAATCTCGTTAATCCGGTTTCTTCACTGGACGATCGTTTTTAAACCTGATGATGACTAAAAATAATATTTTTATAATTAGGTCATCCTAAAAAGCATGTTACTTTTCAAAAATGCTAAAAAACACAAAAAGCTAAAAACAACAAAAAAAAGTAAAGTTTTCTAAAATTGAACTACGGGTTCCCCTCGTGCTCGCTATTCACTAAAAAGCACTAAAGCTAGATATAGCGTGAGAAGTGTCTGAAAAGTAGTTCTTCTACAAAATTGAACCATAGCTTCTCCAGGACTCACATTTCAAGGATCTAGCCCTGTTTTTTGCAAAAAAGCATAGTAAATCACAAAAACCGTAAAAAAGCTAAAAAGCGGAATTTTCCAAAATTGATCCAAACGTCCGTCTGACCTACCAGAACACAAAAACAACCTTGCTTTTCACTTTAGAACCTTACAATGCTATCAAACAAGCATTCTAAATTAGAATTTCATGAAGCAGATATTATAATCTATTTTTCTTCTTTTTAAAAGAGACCCAAAAATTGTGGATCTTACGCAGGATTAGATGGTATGTGTTAGAAAACAAGAAGCGAAAGACTGTGGGAGCTCTTTTGTGAGGCCAAGGGCCAGGTGTGGATCGACATCGGCTGCTGCTTATAAGAGTAGGCAAACAAGATCGGGTTCTGTTGAGCCAGCAGAGGATCACACCCGCATTTTTGCTCACACCCATCATTTTGTAACCATTGATTGTAATAAATGTCTTTCCGACATTAATTTTGATTTGAGCCATTCATTAAGTAACGGGACTCAATTGAGTTTCCAGCTTGTAATCTCGACGTAATTTCACCTGCTGATGTAAATAATTAGAGATGTTCTCACCTCCAAGGTTGAGGTATATAAGCCAAAGTTTTGTAACCTAAAGGAGATTCAATTATTAATCAAAGTGAGTTTTTTGAGCGCCGTGACTGTGTCTGAGAGAGAGAGAGAGAGAGAGAGAGAGAGAGAGAGAGTCTTATCTTCTTGCTACGCGAGCTACGGGACCGCCATTGGAGAAGCGACACCACCATTGTGTCAGCAACGGTGAGAGCTACGCACAGATACCAAGAGTGCAAGCTATCGGCTTCTATGTGTGGTAAGTTCCTACGAGCTTCGGTGTGAGTTTTCTTCCAACTCGTGTGTCGGAATAGAGTGTGCAGCATATCTATAGAACCACAACGAGTAGAGCTACACATTAGTACCATCGGGGTCAAGTTTCGGTCACATGTATTTTTCGGCCTGTCTTCATACGCGTTTACCGCACGGAGTGGTTATAGGTTGATTTTACAGTTCAAGTCTTTAGGGTGTTGTCCTTACCTAGTGTATAGACTTCCCCTTGAGTTTGAGATCGATTCGATGATTCTAGATCCTGTTTCGTATAGCATTCGTTCGTAGTACGGATTTCAGTCACTTGCGTATTTTAGAACTTAGATTTGATTTCCTTAGTAGTGATTGTCATTAGAAGGTCGAGTAGGTGATTTGACACCCACCTAGTTGTTTCCATGCTCCTGCGGGTCAAGCTCCTTCCTCGTCTGACAAATTCTGTTGTTGGTTGAGTTCTCGCTATTTAGCTTCCGCTAGCGGCGTAACCGCCTTAACATTTGGCGCCGCTGTCGGGGACGAGAGCCCTAAGTAGGTGACCTTAGACTAATCCTACGAGGTGAGTCGTATAAACTACTTTGTATACTTTAGTTAGAAAAGATCTAGGAGTGGTGGACTCCGAAGGTCTCGAGAGATACTAGGAAGTGGGGTATTCCTGGGTCTTCCGTGTTGACAGTATTTTTAGTTTAGCTTAGATTAGATTGTTTTTTATGGTGTTTAAGTGGTTGTTGACATAAAAAGCATTTACTACTCCTTGTGTGGTAGTAAATCTCTTTATATTTTCAATTGCAAAAAAATCCATTTTATGATTAGAAGTAGCTTAGGTAGGGCCTGATTTGATCCTGATCTAGAGCTATCAATTGATGTTCTATTTGCTTGATGTGTTTGATTGCATGTTAGATCACTGAAAAAGTCGCTTTGGTAGTGAAATATGCAATAAACAAAGTTCAAAAAAAAATTCTGTGTAACTGAGTGTTGCTGAGCACTTAAAAGAGCTATTGGAAGAGTTCTGTGCTGAAAAGCTGAAAATCTGCAACTTTAGACATCATACGCGTATGATGTCTTAGGACCTAAACAGAGCCTAAAATTGAAAATTTGACATTGCCAGAGTGTTTAGAAGGGGGGTTTTAACCTAAGATCAACTTAAAACAAGAGCATTAACACTCAAAGGAACCCAAAAAAGACAAGTCGGAGTCCAAGAAACGCAAAGAATAGGAAATTTTGGATTCAGATCTTGTTTTTACATTCAAACCTGACAAAAACTCTTGAAACTCAATTATAAACATTGGAGAAGGCTTAAAACCAAAAATAGTCAAAATCTGGGACAAAAGACATCATACGCGTATAATGTCTTTTGGCACTTCCACTGCTTATTTTTGAAATCTGACCTGACAAGAGTGTTACAATCACTGTTGGAAGCATAAATATCAAATTTGGACCCAAATTGATGAAAAAGACATCATACGCGTATGATGTCTTTGACCTAATTTTGGACATATTTTGATACTTTGCTAACCCAGATCCATTGTAATAGCTGTCTAGAGGTTATATTTCAAGTTTCATCCCATTTGGATCCCAATTGACCCAGAAAACAAGTCAAAAGTAGAAAATTGCCAAGAAAAGCCTAAATTAGCCATAACTTGCTCAAACAGAGTTCAAACTGAATTTTGTGAGTGGAAAGAGCATAAGGGGGCTACTGAGAGTGAGCATAACCAAAATAGTCAAAATCTGTGAAAAAAGACATCATACGCGTATAATGTCTTTTTCAGCATAACAGTAACAAAATTCTCACTTGATGAAAGAGAAGTTGTCCAACTGACAAGATTAAACAATTGACCAAGTATCAGTCAGTTTGGATCAATTCTAACCACAAAAACTTGGGGAAAACAAATTGCCGAGACGGAAAAGTTAAAGTCCTTTAGGGGAATTGATGAATTTGAGATCGGGCAGGAATCTCCGGAATAATCAACCAAAACAAGGGGAACCAGCAAGTGTCATATCAACCGAGGGAAGTGTAAACCAAAGTTGGGTGCAACCATTAGAGCCGATCTTTGAAGGAAGTGTCTCTGATACTTCTTCGGAGAGATCTTACGAGAGTTTCACCGAAAACTGGGAACACTTGAACCTGAACAACAGAGAAAATATGGCAGCAGGATCATCAAACCCTTCCGCCACCATGAAGCTATTGTTCATAAAATACCAGTACGACAATGAGCAAGGTGCCAAGATCTACAAAGATGGAATGGACCGCTATTGTGTAAAGATAGAAGATAGACCTAGTGAGTTCAAGGACTTAGTGCCTGTGAGCTATAGCGGAGATAGATATCTAGATGACGAGGGTACCATGTACTTGGTAGTCCTAAACCCTAACATTGTGGACAAGTGGGGATTGATGGGCACCAAAGCCAAAATAGATGAAGAACTCGAGGAGAAAGCACCAATAATGAACTTCCCTCATGCGAGGTTAAGAAGAGAGAATGAAACTACAAGGATCAACACTGATAACATCTATGTGGGGCTATACAAATATAATAATGGGGAGCAAGATCTCTATTATAGATGTGAAGAACCCTACACCGGAGAGTTGACAGACAAAAAAAGACTCTATGTCTTTACCTATACAGAGGGATCGGAAGTGAAAATTGCCGCTTACGATAAGTATGGCAGGCAATACTCAACAATGGGCAAGAAAGAATTAGAAGGATATACATACTTTGGGGGACCACTACATCAGTATTATGTTACTTCTAGCTCACATAGACCAGCACCAACAACTGGAGTGCAAAACTCAATGACAACAGGAGGACAAAGAACGCAGGTTGCTGACTCTTTCAGCCAACCTCAGTACTCGAAGCTCGGACCAATGGGATCATTACATTCCAGAGAGTCAATGGAGACGAATCGAGGTAGTGCAGTTCCAATCCCCACCTATACCACTCCAGGTCCAAGGTTTGAAGCGGAACCATCACATTTACCTACCAGTAGTAGATTCAAGGCAGAGGAACCGACAAGGGTAACCCATGAAGTCCATGATGCTAGAGAAATCTTTAGCCGAGACACAGGAGCAATGAGATTGGTAGCAGATCATAGACGTATGAGACCATCTCAAGTAGCCAAGTGTGTGAAAAAGAAGTATGGTGGTTCAGGAGATCCGTATGCACATGTGTCACTCTTTAAGCAAGTCTTAAGAGCTGAGCAGATAACCGATTTCCATACACAATACGAGGGATTTGGTCTTACTCTGGAAGGTACTGCATTGACATGGTTTCAACCAATGAACATAGGGGGATTCCATGACATTGACCATTTGCTAAGAGAGTTTGCTGAAGAATTCTCAAAACGAGGGATTAAGCACAATACGGTCTCACAAATATATGCTTTTAAACAGAGAGAACACGAAAAAGTGAAGGAAGCTTCACTTCGCTTCAAACAATACATTGAGAGATGTCCAGTACGTGAACGACCACAAGATGACAGACTATCTGTTCTCTTTATTGAGGGGCTGAGGAACGACACTCTCAAGAAGGACTTGCACTTGAAAGCTTGTACAAGTTTCGAGCAAGTAACGAGAGAGGCATTGTACTTAGTGGATAACTGTACGGTTTATGGAGAGGTGTCAGCGGATACAGATTTTGCATCCAGTAGCTCCTCCTCCGTAGCGAGCGAGACTACCACTAAAAAGAATGTTCAAACAACAACCATGCCAAATGTAGAGCAAATGATAGAAGATGCTCTAAAAAGGATGGCACCATACCAAAAACCATTGCCAAAACCACTGAAATGGTGTGCTATTGAACAAAAATGGACAAACCATCCAACAAAGGAGTGTTATTACAACAAAGGGTATGTAAGGGAGCACCAGTATGCACCTCCTGCTCAATTAGCACCACCTCAAGTACATCCAGTACCTCGATACCCAACGGGAAATGTGCCGGGACCTATGGGGATAGAAAGACCGCAACCGGTATTGGGACAACAACCACCTTTACCAGGAGCAAGACCAGTGGGCATTAGATATGCACCAACCTTAGAGAATCAGGAAGAACAAGCCTTAGTGCCTGTTCAAGCCTATTACGAAGAATCGGGTGCACACATGTCTCCGACAGTTTATTACTCACCAGAAGAACCAAAACAACCAGAACCATGGGGCATGATGGGGAATGTTGGAACACCAACAGTTACAAGTGCTTCTGATGAAGAGAGATACAATTTGGACGCAAGAACCTTGATGTTCATAGCTCATGGAGGGTTAACAGGACAAAGACCATCATATCCACAAAGGACGAATCAAATGGGACCAAGACCAACACTAGGACCCTGTTACAAGTGTGGAGGTGACCATCTGATGAATGTTTGCCCACATACGGAAATCATTAGAATAAACGCTTATTGCACTGAGTGTGGGGTTACTCACTTCATTGAGGATTGTTCAAAGAATCCAAACAAAGTGCAAAAGACGACATTGAATATGTTAGAAACTATTCCTACCAGCAGTGGGTCTGAAAATGAAACTCTGATACCAACGCAAGTTGTTACTAGAGCCCAAGCTAAGAAAACCACTAGAGAACCTGAGAATGGAAAGTTAGCGACTGAAGTGGTTAGTCAAGGACCGCGGAGTTAGAAAAACACATGGAAAGCTAGAAAAGCACGCATGAAGTTGAGAAAAGAACGTGAAGACGCTATTCTAGCTGAGGAACTAAAGCAAACTAAAGCTAGATTAGAAAAACTTGAGAGTCAAAACGGGAAACGAGAGATGAGCCCGGAAAGAACGAAACAAAAGAGTATCAAAGAAACAACGAGCTTAAGCTCAGGGGGATCAGTGCTAGTCGACAAGGTACACGAACCATTGGACGCACTGATGAGAGCTTACGAAGCTAGGTTAAGGAACAACCAAACACAAGAACAGAGGTGGCTGACATACCCAAACGCGGAATTGGAAAAGCAGAGACTTGAAATGTGCCAAAGAATGATCGAGACTGCACAAGCCTTATTAGAACCACCAAAAGAAACAATGAATTGTGGGAAGGAAAACCCAATTCAGCAAGAGACTATCGTTTCACGGGTAGCTGAAAAGACTCCCAGTGCACAAAAGCCTGAAAATACACAAAAGGATGACCGCATAGTATTGAACACAACCGATCAGGAGATAGAGAGTTTTCATCCAGTCATACAGAGGATTTACGGAAAAGATGAGGATTACAATGAATTTTGGAAACAAGTGAGAGAGGCAAACTTTGCAAACGAGCTAAGTTGCCAAGCTAATCAGACAAATTGGGAAAAGGACATCAGGAATCCTCCCATAGTGGAATTTGAGGCAGGATCTCAAGTGGACTTGGATCTGCAATCTTATTGGGGAGATGGGGGCTCTGTTAGAACAATGGAGAGCAAACCTCATTCACTGAAAACCTTACCTTCATACTTAGGAGAGTATGAAGCAAAATCCGAGATTAGAGCACTTCCCTCATGAAAAATCTCATCAGAAAAAGTCATGGACTCGCAAGGATTGATAGAGATTTTGTCAACACCAGTGACATGCACTATCACTCTAGCTGAGCTTTTGAGGCTAAGACCACATATGTGGACCACTGTAGGAAAATGCTTGGAGAAATTCGGGATAAAAGATCCAACATCGAGATTGCAAGAGAGTATAGAGGAGCTGAGCAAGCCACAAAAGAACTCTAAGCCTGTACCCTTAAACAAGGTCGGAGAGTATTGCGAAGGTGAAGAGGGGAATACAACCTTACCAGTTGAATTCCAAGGAGTGAACACAATAGCAATACTAGACAGCGGAGCTGGGGTAGCCATAGCTACAAAAGAAATCTGGAAAAAATGGGGGAAACCAGCAATAAGGAAGACTAGGTTGAAACTCCAATTAGCAGATGGACACATGGAGAAACCTATGGGTTTATTAGAAAAAGTCGTAGTGACTTCTTGCGGCATTGAATACGAACATACTTTTGCTATTGTCGATTTTGGCAAGGAGAATAACTATGATATCATACTGGGAAGACCATTCATGAGACAGTTGAAAATGGTCCAAGATTGGGGCTACGATCACATATACTTGAGAAATATGGAAACCACTACACGTGTGAACCTGAAAGACCATAGCTACAAAGATGTGAACCGAACACCGGTAGAGGAGTTTGATTCAGCTACTTTGGCGGGATCTGAATTTCCAGTTGGTTAGGTAAACCCAAGGAGTTATGGATGTGTGGAGCTTCGAAATGTGGAAGTCTAAAACGGAAAGAATGTGTTTTAGAAAGGGCTATCGAAGACGAAACTTATGTAGGAGAACCCTTTCCAGAGGACACGTTTGAACCATTAGAATGGACACACATTCTAGCAACCCTAGATGTTTGTGCAATTCCGGATGGTCCCACAACGAAATTTTGCGACAAGGACGGGTACGACGTGGTTCCGTATTTCATGTTGAGAACTATACTCAAAAAAGAAACTGCAAAGAACAATACACTGGAAAAGAAAGATGATGAAGAGGTGTTTCACGACATTCCCAATCATCCAGAGTGGGGAAATGAAGCAGACAACGAGTCAACGGACAATTCAAGCGGAAATGAAGAAAATATAATGGATGTCCGATTTTATGATTTTCCGAACCAAACTAAACAACGCCAGAAACACTATAGAGCAAAGAAAAAAACAAAGGGGGTTAGAACCAATCCGATGCCTAGAATAAGAGGAAAAAATCAATTCCTAATGCTAGTAAAGGCTGAAGATTGTGTTAAGGATAAGATTTCTGAAAGAATGAGAGGCAGTGATCAAAAGAGCTTACGAAAAGACAAAAGAGGCTCAAGAAATCAAGTTCAAAATAATGGAACGAAAACTGAAACAGAAAAATCAGAAAGGAACAAGCGCAACAGAGAACACACGGAGTCCAAGCTAGAACGTAGAAACAAGTACAGAGAGCTCAAGAAAACTCTGAAGGAAGTTTGGACGACAGAAATTGAGAGTGGAGAGGACGAAAACGTCAAAATCAAGGAAAACATGGATGTTCCCTCTCACTATTGGAAATTCACAATAGAGGATAGGAAGGTGATATTAACCCCACCTATTCGAGAGAGGAAGGAGAACGAATCTTATGACGGACCGGAGGATGCAAAAAAAGTTGATTTAGCAGCTCCAGGTGAACCACCTAGACCGGTCTACATAGCCACAGATTTGTCTCCAGGCGAGGAAGAGAGACTTTTGAGTCTTCTCAGAGAGTATAGGGATGTGTTTGCATGGTCTTATAAGGACTTAAAGGGAGTTGACCCATCGATATGCCAACACTCAATACCACTGAAACAAGACGCAAAGCCTAGCAGACAGAGACCATACACATATAATGATACTTTTGCTAAGCGAATCAAGGAAGAGATAGATAAGCTAATGGAAGCTGAATTCATATACGAGATTGAACACACCGATTGGGTATCTCCGATTGTGGTAGTACCTAAGAAGAACGGAAAACTCCGAGTGTGTGTCAACTTAAAGAAAGTGAATGATGCAACAATCAGGGACAATTATCCCCTGCCGATAACTGATCATGTTCTAGAGCGTGTATCAGGGAAAACAGCATACTCCTTTCTTGATGGTTTTTCAGGATATAACCAGCTAGCCATAGCGCCAGAAGATCAACATAAAACAGCTTTTGCAACGGAGTGGGGAATTTATGCTTATCGAGTTATGCCTTTTGGTCTAACCAACGCTCCCGCAACCTTCCAGAGGCTGATGACACATGCTTTCAAAGCATACTTAAGGTTGTTTCTAGAAATATACATGGATGACTTATGTGTACATTCTCTACTGAGAGATGAGCATCTAGAACACCTAAGAAAAGTATTTGAGAAATGTAGGACATATCGCATTTGTCTCAATCCTGAGAAATGTGTGTTTATGGTCCGACAGGGTAGAATTATGGGACATATTGTCTCACAAAACGGAATATCCACGGATTTAGAGAAGATAAAGGTTATAGTGGATATGCCTAGACCAACCAATGCGAAACAAGTGCAGAGCTTTATGGGACATTGTGGATATTATAGACGATTCATTTACATGTACGCTATAATAGGCCAACCACTTTACAGGCTAATAGTGAACTTTGAATGGACAGAGGAGTGTGAGGAATCGTTCAAGAAATTGAAAGAGGCACTCATTACTGCTCCAGTCTTGAAATCACCAGATTGGGAGAAGATATTCCATGTGCATATAGATGCTTCGGCATATGCAATAGGATGTATTCTGGCTCAGCCAGAAGAAGGAAACATGGATTTTCCTATCTGTTACGCCAGTCGACAGCTCAACAATGCAGAGAAGAATTACACCACAACAGAGCGCGAAGGATTAGGAATGATATATGCTGTGAAGAAATTTCGGCATTATCTTCTAGCCAACAAGTTTGTGTTTTTTACGGATCACCAAGCCTTGCTCTACCTAGTGAATAAACCATGCAATACCGGGAGAATAGTGAGATCGTTCATTATCTTACTGGAATTCGACTTCACGGTAGTAGTAAAGAAAGGAAAAACACATCTTAGAGCTGATCATCTTTCGCGATTGACGAATGGAGAAGACCCTATAGGAGTAGACGACGACATGCCAGACGCGTACTTGTTCAACATAGAAATGATACCGAGGTGGTCTCAAAATGTCGTTAACCTATTAACCTATGGAGGAGAGTTCGATAGAAGAAATTACAACCTGAAACATATTGCTATTCAGCAATCCAAGAGTCTTCAATTGATTGCAGGAAGGTTGTATCAATTGGGAAATGATCATGTTTTACGACTATGCATCAATCCTGAGGAATATAGTATATATCTGAACGACGCACATGTTCAGGAATGTGCATTTCATTGTTCAAGAAGGAACACATATAGGAATTTGTTACAATTGGGAGTCTATTGGCCAGGAATGAAAGAAAGCGTACATGAATATGTCACTGTATGTATTGTATGTTCATCAAAACCGCCAGCTGAGTATTCAACATTATATCAGATAATGATCGCTCCAGAATGGAGTCAGTATATTGTTGAATATCTCACAAATAGAACTTTCCCAGAAGGAACATCAAAAGCTCGTCAGAAATCTGTAGAGACAGAAGCTAGAGATTACGCTTTAATAGGAGATCAACTCTATAAGAGAGGTAAAGACAACCAGCTTAGGATTTGCGCATCAGAGTCTGAGTATGTGATAATCCTGGAGCAAGCTCATGGAGGAGTAGGTGGAGGCCATTTCTCAGGTGATAAGACAGCAAAACTTGTCTTAGCCGCAGGAATATGGTGGCCAACATTACATATGGACGCTGAGGAATACGTTAAACGGTGTGATGACTGTCAGCGGACCAGAGTACCACTTAAAAGAGATGATATGCCGCTTAGACCAATGATGGGGGCAAGAGCTTTTGCAAAATGGGGGATTGATTATGTCGGACCCATTTCACCTCCTGCATATAAGACTCATGCACAATACATCATTGTGGCTACAGACTATCTAACAAAGTGGGTCGAAGCAAAGGCAACTCAAAAAGCAGATGCCAGGACCACGGCACAATTTCTATATGAATACATCTTTGTACGATATGGATTGCCAATAGAAATTGTGAGTGATCGAGGCACACATTTCATAAATGAAGTGATAGAGATCCTTCTAGATGAATTCATGGTAATCCATAGGAAATCAGCCCCGTATCATCCACAAGCAAACGGACAAGCTGAAGCAACAAACAAAACCATATGCACGGTCCTTACGAAGATTGTATCTGAGTCGAGAACTGATTGGGACCAAAAGTTACATTCAACATTATGGGCATATAGGGTGGCGTATAAAACATCCATAGGAACGACCCCATATAACATGGTTTTTGGGCTAAATGCTATCTTACCAATAGAATACTTGATTCCAACCTTAAGGGTGGCTAAGGATCTAGAGTGGACAGGGCACGAGCTCTCTGATAGAATAGATGACCTAGAAAAGCTAGATGAGCTTCGCCTAAAAGCAGTAGCTTCTATCTACGCTCAAAAAAGGCGATAAAAGGAATTTTTTGATAAGCATGTGCGGACTAAAGAGTTTAAAGTTGGGGACTATGTCCTAGTTTACACTCTGAAACAGCATGCTAAGAAGCTTAAAAAGCGAGGGATGGGACCTCTGGTGATTAAAGATCTATCACCAAGTGGAGCCGTCAAGCTTGCTACATTAGACGGAGAAGAAATGCCCAATTGGATTAGTGGATGTAGAGTGAAAAAGTATCTGTTGCCGCTAACACAAGACATGCTTCTCAAAATACATCAAGAAAAGCTGCGTGTCCAAAAAAAGAAAAAAATTGTAGAGGAAGCACAAGCTGAGGCGAAGGAAAGAATGGAGAAAAGAAGACTACTGCGTCAGAAACAGCGCAATGAAGGAGCAATACGAATAAACGCAGTTAGTATAACAGAAATGGGGAATGACAAAGAAGAACCCATCATTGAATGCAAAGTAGGGACCAACCAAATTAAAGCCAGAGCACTATTGGATTCAGGAGCTCAAGCTAACCTACTTTCACTCAGTTTGTATAGACAATTGACAAAGGACACTCAACTACAAACGGCCAAGCAAGAGTTAAAAAGTTACTCTGAGAATTCAATCAAAACTATCGGATGCACAGTTTTACATATACAGATTAACCAATATGTGTATCCTCATATGTTTTACGTGGTTGAAGACCAAGCTACACAACATCCATTATTGCTAGGACAACCATGGCAGAAGCAATATAATGCAATGATTGACTGGAGTTCTAATTCAGTGCTTATCAAATACGAAGGTGAAAGTCAATCAGTTAAGTTCACCAAAGGAGAAGAGCCAACTCCAAAGGACGAATCCAAAGACAAAGATAAACAACCACCAGAGAAAAAGAAGAAGCAATGGCAACCAAAAGTTTCTATACAACCGGATTACTCTTCGACGAGGAATTCTCAACAGTGGATAAGGAAGACAAGCAATAATATAACAGCTCAACCTTGGAAAACAACGGAGTCAAAGTTGGTATGGAGACCAAAAAAGGCTGTGCCAGAGAACACAAAGGTGGAAAACAAAGTCTTCAATACCAGACAACAGAGTGATCCCCGACAATCAAGGACAGTGAAACAGATCTGGATTCCAAAGAAGGTCATGACGGCACAAAGCTACAGCAAGCAAATTTGGATCCCAAAGATTTGTAAACAGGAACTCCCTTCAATACAATCAACGGAAACTCCTAGGTATTTCAAGGCGAGGAAATCAACACACAGAACAAAGCAAGTTTGGGTCGCAAAGAGTTTGTGGCAAGCACAAGCAAAGCGGAGGCAGATTTGGATTGTGAAAAAAGACAACAAGGTAACGAAGGATCCATCTACTGATTCTACTACCGAAGTGCCAAAACCAACCCAAAACCCGACCACCAATCCTTCAATCAAACAAAGAGCAGCTTTATTGGAAAGAATGTTGTATCGTCGCTCTACAATTGCATTGGGAACTTATGACCAAAACAACTACAATGCTTCACCCACAGACACTTCATAGTCGTCCGGGAGGACTCATACTAGGAGGGGGGGAGGTATACAGGAGCTACAAAGCAGCTACAAGCGGAAAAAACAAAGAAAAACAAAAATTATATTACAAGGGCAGTGTCTTACATGATTTTACAATTTTTTATGTTTGATTGCGGATATTGATAATATTTATGCCCTTATATACCGTGTTTTGCAACAAGAAGAGATCAAATGATGAATTTGGGTCTCTAGATGTGTAAATATCACTAAATAAGAGTGTTTTTGGAGCTAAAAAGTGGAAAAAAGTGGTAATCCAAGTCCAAAAATCACAAAGAAGTGTATATTCATATACACAGGGTTACCAGCTATTTATCATGTATGTTTGGAATTTTTTGGCTTCAATTTTCTATTTTCCTTTATTTTTTATGATTTTCTTAATAAAAGTAAAAGAAAAATAAAAAAGCAGGTGAAATGAGATCGGAAAAAAGAAAAGAATAGACGGCGATGATCCTAATGACAAGGGCAACCTAGGATAAAAATTGGGTACAATTCTGAAAAAGTTGCGGAAAGCCCGAAATGACAGAATTTTGGC
The DNA here is from genome assembly GCF_014529385.1 of Adiantum capillus-veneris. Lineage (NCBI taxonomy): Eukaryota > Viridiplantae > Streptophyta > Polypodiopsida > Polypodiales > Pteridaceae > Adiantum > Adiantum capillus-veneris. The sequence continues at coordinate 45,714,591 of NC_140941.1, forward strand.
AAAGTGGACAGATTTCTCAGAAACAGGTCAAACGGAGTCCAAATTGAGGAATTTCAAATCCTAAAGTGCATTTCACGACGAGATAGGAGCACATGTCAAATTTGGTAACAAGTGATCCGGGAAGCCCGAAGTTAAGTATTTTTCACTTCACTATCAAGCTCATTTCCACTATTACCTTCTTGGAGAGAGCAAAGAGCACACAGGAGCATCCGACCTTCTACCGCCTTCTACGACTGCTACGAGAGCTCAGAGGACACCAGACATTGTTGGAATTAGGGTTGCAGAGAAACACACACAGCTTGGAGAAGACGAAGGAAGCTCAAGGCACACAATAGAGAGTGTGTTACTTAGTGTGCAATGGAAAGATAGATAGCCCTAGAGTGATGGGCGTATATACAATGCACGGGGGGAAAAACCTCCTAAAGAGGGAAAAAATGCCCCGGCGGTCCTAGTGTGTTCACACACATCACTACCACATGTATATGGTAACAAATCCCCCCTGGAGTGATGCGGTGAACGAGAGCTGGCACATGAGTAAAGGGAAGTGCCATGCCCTAGGGACAGGATCAGTCCACAAAGGGGAGTAAGCCCAAAGCTTTGCGAAAAGCTTCAAGCTTCTCACGAGACAATGCCTTTGTGAAAAGATCTGCAAGGTTGTCCTGTGTTGGCACATAAGCCAAGCTGATCTCTCCTGCTAAGAGCCTCTCCCTGACATAGTGGTAATGCACCTCAATGTGCTTTGTGCGAGCATGAAAAACTGGGTTCCTCGCAACTGCCAATGCGCTCTGACTGTCAGTGTAGATAGTGTTGGCAGTGTCCTGTCCAACACCCAAGTCAGCCATAAGGCGTCTGAGCCATACACACTCAACCGTAGCTGTGAAGACTGCCCTGTACTCAGCCTCACAACTCGAAGTGGCCACAGTAGGTTGCTTCTTGCTCAACCATGATATACATGAACTGCCAAGCATGAAACAAAAACCACTTGTGGACACTCGCGTGTCAAAACAACCAGCCCAATCTGAGTCTGAAAAAGCATGTAAGTTTGGCGGCAATGATCCCCCCTTGGGATAAAACAAGCCAAGATGTAAAGTGCCACTAAGGTAGCGGAAAATCCTCTTGACAGCCTGCCAATGCTTAGACCCTGGGCTATGCATAAATCTGCTGACCTGCGAGACTGCAAACTGAATATCTGGCCTCGTGTTGCATACATAAATGAGGCAGCCAACAGCAGTTTGGTAAAGAGTGACATCAGCAGGATCGCCAGCATCATGTAGACTCAACTTCAAACCTGTTTCCATGGGAGTGGCAATAGGTTTGCAATCCTCAAGTCCAAACTTACATAGCAATGTCTCTATGTAACTTTTCTGACACAAGGCAATACCACCATCACACTGCTTAAACTGTATACCCAAGTAATGATGCAACAGCCCCAAATCTTTCATCTTGAAAGTAGCATTCAAATCAGCCTTAAATTCAGCAATATGTCTCTCATTTGGTCTAGTGATCAGCAAATCATCAACATAAAGAACCACAATGAGAAATACATCATCCTCACGCTTTACATACAATGTGCTTTCTGTTGGACTGTTACGAAAGCCTCGTTTAACCAAATGAGTGTCAGCTTTCTCATACCAAGCACGAGGAGATTGCTTCAACCCATACAAAGCCTTCTTACATTTGCACACTTTGTCCTCTTGTCCTTTTATGACAAAACCGCGAGGCTGCGTTACATAAACTTCCTCAAATATGTCACCATTCAAGAAAGCAGTAACAATGTCTGATTGATGTACATCCCAACCAAAATGAGCTGCCAATGCACATAGAAAACGCACAGTAGTCATACGACAAGTGGGAGCAAAAGTCTCTTCATAATCTATGCCTTTTTGTTGTGCATAACCCTTTGCAACAAGTCGAGCCTTATGGCGATCGATCTCACCATCCGGCTTGCGTTTCAACTTGTAAACCCACTTCGTACCAATGGCCTTTTTGCCAGGAGGCAAATCACATAAAGTCCATGTGTCATTCTCTATAAGTGCATCATATTCTGATTTCATGGCAGCAATCCAATTTTCTGAATTTTGTGCTTCATCAAAAGACAGAGGCTCCTCAACATCATGTAAACTAGACACAGCCAAAGCATAACAATCTGATGCATAAGATGCATGGCGAGAGCCTGAACGAGTACGACTAGATAAAGGTGCATCCAATTTACTGTCACGCAAAGTGTGCACCAGCCATTTTGGCATACCTCTAGCCTGCTCATTTTCAGCCCTTTCCTCATCAAGTACATCATGTACATCTGCATCAGTGATAGGCTGTTCTAAAACATTTTCAGAAACCCCCATAGGCTGTACATTTGCCTCATTGGAACTTACATTCGTATTTCCACCACTGAAAAGAGGCAACAAAGTGTCATAAATGTCCTATGAGCTTACATTACTGTCTCTAGTACATGACAGCAAGGGCTGAACAGAGTCTTCCACAAACACTACATCCCGTGAAACCAGAATACGTTTTGTTTGCGGATGATACAACCTGTAACCTTTGCTTTCAGCACTATAACCAACAAAAATACATTTGACAGCCTTATCATCCAATTTTCTGCACTGCACTTGTGGCACCAAAGCATATGCCAAACAGCCAAAAACACGCATGTGCTCAATAGAAGGTTTTCTATCATGCCATGCTTCATATGGAGTAATAGACTGCAAAGCTTTCGTAGGACACCTGTTAAGTACATAAGTGGCACACATGATGGCCTCAAGCCAAAAAGAATGCGGCAAAGCTTGACTTTTGACCATACATCGTGCCATTTCCGTTAGTGACCTGTTTTTCCTCTCAGCAACACCATTTTGCTGAGGTGTATAAGGCACTGTACATTGGTGTTTTATCCCACGACTAGCCACAAAAGCATTAAATTCATGAGACATATACTCCCCCCCTCGATCGGAACGGAGGGTGCCCATAGTACATTTTGAGACATTTTCAGCCATAGCCAAAAATTGTTTGAAGCACATAAAAACTTCGGACTTCGCTTTAAGCGGAAATACCCATGCATGCCTGGAGTAATCATCAATGAAAGTCACGAAGTACAGGTAATTGCCCAAGGACGGAGTTTGCATGGGCCCACAAACATCACTATGCACAAGCTGCAACCTGCATGTGGCCCTAACTGAACCATCCTTTGGAAACTTAGAACGCTGCATTTTACCCAGAATACAGCCTTCACAAACATGTTTGATAGGTGCTTCAAGAGGCGGCAAAGAAGCAACCATATCAGATTTCTGCAAACGCAGCAAACTGGCAAAATTCAGATGACCAAAACGTGCATGCCAAAGTTTTGCATCTGAAATAGCCCTTGAATCTGCAACAGCATTTGCAAAATTTTGTCCTCACTTGTCATACAAAGTGAGCTTATACAGCCCACGGCACAAAAGCCCAGATGCAACAATTTCATCACCAAAACTGAGATCATGAACTGTACATCTGTCATCCACAAATTTGACTACAAGTCCAAGTCTAGCAAGTGCGGATACAAACAAGAGATTCTTCTTGATCCCAGGTACATAAAGTGCATCAACAAGTGTGAAGGAACTGCCATTAGCAGCAGTGAGCACAATCTTTCCAACTCCCTGAACTGGATAAGAGGCGTTGTTGGCACAAGTGACTGAATTCCCATGAGGGACAGACTCGAGAGAGGTAAACAATTCACGATGTGAGGTAATGTGCTTTGTAGCACCACTGTCGAAATACCACACATGTGAATCTGCAGCAACTGACAAGCATGCATCATGGACAGCAGGATTGTAGGTGCACTCTGCGCTAAAAGCCCATTCTGCATCAACATCAGCATCACAATCTCCTTTCACAGAAGACTCAACAATGGCTGCATTTGTAGTGGAACCAGCATTTGCAGTGGAACCACCCTCTTTCTTCTTAGCCTCTTTGGCCTTCAACTTAGGACACGACTTGATCAAGTGATCATTGGCTTTACAATAATGGCAACGCATCTTCTTTTTGCCCTTATCACCAGAATTGCCAGACGAAGTGCTGCCAGCAGAAGCATTAGGAACAGAATTTTCGCCACTCGCAGCAGAACCATAAGAAGTGGCTGCATTACTGTTACCACCCTTTCTTTGAGAAGCAATAAAAGCCTGTTCAACTGCACGCTGCCTAGTCCTGTTTTTTCTAGAAAGTGACTCTTGCAACAGCAATGTGCATAATGCATCAAACTTGACAACTTCAGGATTTCCTTGGGTCATCAGTCTCCAAGTACTAGCAAAAGTCTGGTAGGAATCTGGTAAGGCATCAAGAACAGTCTGCACAAGGAAACTGTCCGAAATGACTTCACCTGCAGAAATGAGTTGCTCATTGATATCCTTGACACTAGCAAGGAAAGTGTCCATATCATCTTCCTCATGCATAATCTTCGACTCTAGCTCTTTACGCAGCAAAGCAATTTTAGCCTCATTGCGGCTTGCATAAAGACCTGCTAGAATATCCCAAGCCTGTTTTGCAGATTTTGCTGAACGAATGTGAGGAATAATGGTGCGCTTCACAGACAACGCAATCAATGCATGAGCCTGCGCATCCTTAACATCCCAACGAGCTTGTTCTGCCATAGGCAAAACAACTCTAACAGCTGCAATCCTTGCAGCAAGACCTGCAACATCCTCAACATCGCCTACATCTTCAGAACCAGGACGTACATCAATGCCCTGCACAATGTTCCAGACACCTTTTGACACAAGAACATGTTGCATCATATAAGCCCACATAGGGTAGTTGTCCCCATCCAACCTGTCCTCAGCAGCAAACATCTTGAACACATCTGTGTTGTTGTTGTGAGCCATGGTAAATGCTGCACCTGATGTGAAAACTGCCCGAAAATAGGAGAAATGGAGCGGGAACAACTTGTGCTATATAGCACAAACCGTAGAAGACTATAAGGCACCTGTTATGCAGAAAACGGCACTGACAGAAAATCTACACAAAATGACGAAATAGCCTGTGCAGTACTGCCTGTAGTGGAAACGGAGGCCGAAATGAGCCCAAATCAAAATTCTGAGCAGACCAAGCTCTTCGAGCTTACCCAAAATATTTGTCGACCTGCGAACGCTTGCCAAAGCTCACTGAAATCGGAGAAAGTGAGCAGGCGTGTGCTGGAGCAGCTGGCGACTAAGCCCGGGAGGACGTGACCTGCTCTGATACCAATTGTTGGAATTAGGGTTGCAGAGAAACACACACAGCTTGGAGAAGACGAAGGAAGCTCAAGGCACACAATAGAGAGTGTGTTACTTAGTGTGCAATGGAAAGATAGATAGCCCTAGAGTGATGGGCGTATATACAATGCACGGGGGAAAAAACCTCCTAAAGAGGGAAAAAATGCCCCGGCGGTCCTAGTGTGTTCACACACATCACTACCACATGTATATGGTAACAGACATGAGAGGTAGACTCGTTGCCATAAGCTTTTGATGCTTATCGTTAACTTTTGTCGCGAAAACTCACCAAAACCAAGAAACAAGAGCAGACGGGGAATGGGGAAGAACGCTAGGTAGGGGCACAACCGCCTAACCAAACTTTGCAAGAACTTAGAGGTGGGTTACCCTAACATAGAAGATGAGTTTCTAGCACTCAAAGCTCAAGAAAGAACGACTGGAAAAACCCTAGGTCAACAGAGCCTGCAAGAGGCAAACAGAAAAAAGTTGTCGGAACGACACAAAACTTCTCAAGAAGCTTAACAACATCGAGGGCAATGCAACCATGGAGTATCTCCTGGTTTGGATCACCAAAAGTAGGTCGGAACAACCGATTCGGCTGCGGACACACAAAGCGTCATTTTGGCATAACGGCTAAAATTGACGACCAAATGACATGAAACTTCACAACCAGCTTCAAATATACATGGATGACTTATGTTTGCAAGCAAAACCCAAAAGAAAGCTGATTCACTTACCGATGGTGAAAAAGACGCTTTCGGGCAACCAAATGGAGAAAGATAGAGAACGGGGAGCCAAAGTCAAGTTCAACCGAATAGGTGGCTTCACAACATATCCAATGAGCTGGAAATGCAACTCTCAAGAAGAAAAGTTGAAGAAATTCAACTCCAAGGCAAAAAGACGACTTCGGAGACTGAAATGCCTATAAGGGGGCTTTTTAGCTAAACTGATGACTTTTTAAGTTGAAAACTAGTTAGCAGGGCTTAGGGCACTAGCACAAAGCATTCTTTGCACAAAAAGACCAACATTTCAAGAAAAGACATCATACGCGTATGATGTCTCACAGCATGATTTTCACATCCATTTCAACATTTGAGTGCATATCCTCATTCCACATGTTAATCACATCCTATGAACCAAGTATCATGAGAATTGGAGTTAGAAAACCCAAGGAAAACCAAAAAGACGCAAAGTAGGCCATAAAATTGATTTTTGGTCCTAATTTTGTCAAAATAACTCCAAACTCATTGAAACTTTGTAGGATTGTTGATTAACACATCTGCAAGCTATCTGGAATCAAAAAGCACCATTTTGACACAAAAGACATCATACGCGTATAATGTCTATTTGCACTTACAGAGCCAAAAATGCTCATTTGTCATCATACATCCATTATATATATCTAATACATGCTACATATGAAGTTTGGAACCATTTGGTCAAGTGGATCACCCCATTAGCCCAATTAAGAGAAAATCCTTCATACAAAGCCTATTTTTGTCCCAAATCCAAAATATTCAAGTCCAAACCAAGATTTGAGTATAAACAGTCCTTCACTAGCACATGGAGAGTCCACAGAACCAATCCCATAAAAAATTGATGAAAAAGACATCATACGCGTATGATGTCTCCAGAGCCATTTTTAGTCCCAATTCTATCCAAACTTGATAAATCCAATGAATAAGCCTATCTAAAGCCAAAACCAAGCTTATAGAGAAAATTGGTCCAAAAATGCACTAGAAGACATCATACGCGTATGATGTCTCACTATGTGATTTTGGCATCTAAGGGCTTCAACCACCAAACAAAAGTGTTCTACATGCCATTTGAAGGTAATCCACCAAGTTTTACCCAATTTGGATCATAAAATCCATTTCCCTTTCAAAATTTTGCCAAGAGCCTGAACTGGACTGAACTGGCCAAAACTTGACCAAATGGGATCCAAACTCAAATCCAAGCATATGATACTCATGTATACACTATCAGCTACAAGCACAACCAATATGAAGTCATTCTGACACAAAAGACATCATACGCGTATGATGTCTCAAGCATGTTTTTGAGCCCAGTTTGCATATTTTTTCACCTACATTGCATCCTTAGGCCCTGAATAGCTCATGTTTCAATTTTCAAGTCATTTGAATAGTTAAAAGCTTCATTTCGGCTTTCAGTACTAAAAAGACGCTAACTTCTGAAATTGGAGTTACAGGATCCATGGATTCCGCTAAGTCATCAGCAACTAAGAGAAAAAGACCAACCATCAAGGATGCTCTTGCAGAAGCAGAACCTTTTGATATTCCAACAGAAACCCTCAAGCCAACCAAGACTTGGATGGAGGAAGCAGTACTAGAAAAAGAGGGAATAAAGATCTACCAGGGGACTTTCAGAGATCCTCAAGGGCAATCGGTCGATGTACCTATGATCCCACGAGAATTAGCGGACTATAGCAGATCAGAGAACATAAGCAGATACCTGGAAAAGGCTGACTTACACAGGTTCTTCACCTCGAGACCATCAGGTGTAGACACAAGAAGAGTGTATGAGTTGGCAACATCCATTCAGAAGGATGGGAAAGCCACGTTGACAGCCATGGATGGAGAAACAGTTGAAGTACAGATCACTCCACAGCTCATTGCAGATGCACTGAAGCTGCATAACAAAGGGAGTTCTGTCAGAGAAAGAAGGGAGGCCATAGAGGTCTATGGATCAAAGAAACAAAATACAACCTACGCAGATATGGCAGATCAACGAGCGGCAACCCTTTGCCGGTTATACAACCAGTTTTTCCATGTGTGCAGTAAAAGACCGCAGAAGTATACTACACCACCCCATGCCATTGCGACAACCATCACATGGGCACTGAAGAGCAACGTGCCAAAAGAGGTGAATTATGCTCAATACATCCACGAGCAAGTAATCGCCATGCACAACCAGAAACCAAAGTACATAGGAGGAGGAGAAATCCTAACAAGAATAGCTTATGAAGCTATTGGAGCTAGAGATCAAGGGCCACAGATTCCCTCCCAGAATGAGTGGCTTAGAGAAGCCGATGAGGAGGAAGAACAGCAAGAAGTATCCAAGAGGGCGTCCACAAGAGCATGCCGAAAACTAGAAATAGTTTCAGAACCTGAGGAGGCCGTGGACGAGCCGCTCAAGAAGAAAGTGAAGAAGAAGGCCGATCCCAAGCAAACCAAAAGTCAAAAAGCCGCAAGAATGGAAAGGCTGGTGGAGCAGTTTAGAGCGGAAAGAGCTCTAAAGGGGGACTTCGAAGAAATGTGGGTGCCAGACCCCAGTAAAGTCGGAACCAGCTCAGCCAGGCCACATGTTGATCAATATGATCAATATATTAGAGCTTATGAGGAGTCGGAGGCCATACTGGAGCAGCAACCTGTCGAGCCTTATACTGAAGAGGAAGTACAGCTTTTAAAAGCTGAGCTGCAAAAGGACGACAAGGGGAAGAAGAAAGTAGATGAGTCTACTGAACCTCAAGAGAAAGACGGGCAAGCAAACAAAGGGAAAGCCAAGATGACTGAGGACAATCAGCCCTCTTTTACTGTTGTACCAAGCCCGAAGAAGATGGAAATTATTGTGGAGGAAACCACAATAGAAATGGAAACAGAAATTATGGAAAAACCGGAGGCCGGGACCAAGGAAAAGAGGATAGATCCAGTTCAGCAAAAGAAAGATGATTATGAGGATCTGGTCGCGATCGGATACAGTGAAGAAGAGGCCCTGGAGGCAGTTTATGGGATATCCCTACGGAAACAAGATGATCGGAAAGGGACGAAAGAAAAGACAAAGGGTACAATGGAGAGTGAAGAAAAAATGGACGAGCCGAAGCCATTGGAGGTGGTGGCAGAAAGAGCTGTCAAGTTGACAGATGAAGATGAAAAAGACATGCACATGGTGCATGAACTGCTCAGCAAGATTAAAGAAAGATCCAGAGCAAAGGAAGTAGCACTTGAGACAGCAAAACAAAAGGAAGCAGAGTTGCAGAAGAAGTTAGAGAATGCTATGACTGAATCTGAAAGTCATAAAGCATCACTCTACGACGCAGAAAACGAGAGGGACGGCTTGATACTCCAACTAGCCGAAGCTTCAAGAGAGGTAACAAGCTCACAGGAAGCAAAGGAGCGAATAGAAGATGAGCTGGAGGCAGCCAAGGATGAGCTCATTGAGCTAAGGGAAAGAGTCGAACTTCAAGAAAGGACAATCATGAGACTCAGGACCACCCCTAGAGCTAGCAGAGCAGGAACAGAACAAGAGGGAGCCCTCGTACCAGCTCTGGAAGATCAGGTCAGAAGTTTGCAAAGAGAGCTAAGGTTAGAGCAAGTGCAAAGGTTGCACATGGCGGAGGGATCATTGGCTGCAGAGGAGAGGCTCACATCAGAAAACCAAACACTAAGGACAGGAAATGAGGCCCTCCGCAAACAGCTCCAAGACCTCCAAGAGCAACAAAGAAGAGAAACAGAGACACCACAAGAAGAAGCAGGGGGAGCAGCCATAGAGCTACCAGAAACTGGAGAGGCAACCACAATTGAAGATCCATCCCCAGTTCAAGAAGTGGCCTCGACTTCAAGAATCTCTGAAGAAGAAGAACAAAGGCTCCAGGACCAAATAGAAAAGTCAACAGAGGAAAGTGCCAAGGCGGAAATGGAATGGGAAAGGAGACTCCTCATCTCCATTAGACTTCAAGGTTTAGACACAAAAGTGCTCCATGAAGAGTGGATGCAACCCAGCCTGCCTTTCCCTCTGATGAAATTTGAAGTGATAAAGACGAAAAAGAGAATAGAGGAGGAGCAGTATGTCGCTCTTTACGAAGGCGACATCACAAAGGATGAACAATCAAAGAAGATTGTAGATTCTCAACCTAGATGGAGGAAAGGTTGGCTGAACAAATACCCAGCCTACCTCATCTACTTGGTAGAGGCTCCAAAGGAGATTCGGGAGGATGCAACCTTCTGCCCGGTGCCAAGAGTCAGAAACTGGAAAGAGCATGGCAGGATTGCAGAAAAGAAGCCAAATTGGCTTAATTATCCCAGGATGCCAGGACCAAAGGAGGGAGAGAGAATAGGTAAAGCCTACATGGTGAAAACCCTAACGGGCACCATCAAACTCTTTACTGGCTCTCCTGACCTGTCGTGTCAGATGCTAAAGAAAATCTGCAGGACTCTCTTAGCATGCATTGAAGTGTTCGCGCCAGATAAAGCCACGACCTCGAGTCTACTATCGACGGCCGACACAGTGACAGATATGATGTATGATCTTTCTTTGCAGCCATCACCAAAGGTGTTACATCTCTTATACCAAAGAATTATGTTTTTGCCTAGCTTCCACATGCAAACATTCGAAGAAGCTTTCTACACTGGCTTTTTCACTCACGAAAGCAAAATATTCGGCCCAACCTTGACCATCGGCAACCTACGCTACGAATCACATTTGCACATGCTCAAGACGACAGGACTCTATTGATCAAGCCTAAAAGTCGTGTCAGGGACGACATGAACGCGGAAGGGGGGAGTGTTGAGCCAGCAGAGGATCACACCCGCATTTTTGCTCACACCCATCATTTTGTAACCATTGATTGTAATAAATGTCTTTCCGACATTAATTTTGATTTGAGCCATTCATTAAGTAACGGGACTCAATTGAGTTTCCAGCTTGTAATCTCAACGTAATTTCACCTGCTGATGTAAATAATTAGAGATGTTCTCACCTCCAAGGCTGAGGTATATAAGCCAAAGTTTTGTAACCTAAAGGAGATTCAATTATTAATCAAAGTGAGTTTTTTGAGCGCCGTGACTGTGTCTGAGAGAGAGAGAGAGAGAGAGAGAGTCTTATCTTCTTGCTACGCGAGCTACGGGACCGCCATTGGAGAAGCGACACCACCATTGTGTCAGCAACGGTGAGAGCTACGCACAGATACCAAGAGTGCAAGCTATCGGCTTCTATGTGTGGTAAGTTCCTACGAGCTTCGGTGTGAGTTTTCTTCCAACTCGTGTGTCGAAATAGAGTGTGCAGCATATCTATAGAACCACAACGAGTAGAGCTACACATTAGTACCATCGGGGTCAAGTTTCGGTCACCTGTATTTTTTGGCCTGTCTTCATACGCGTTTACCGCACGGAGTGGTTATAGGTTGATTTTACAATTCAAGTCTTTAGGGTGTTGTCCTTACCTAGTGTATAGACTTCCCCTTGAGTTTGAGATCGATTCGATGATTCTAGATCCTGTTTCGTATAGCATTCGTTCGTAGTACGAATTTCAGTCACTTGCGTATTTTAGAACTTAGATTTGATTTCCTTAGTAGTGATTGTCATTAGAAGGTTGAGTAGGTGATTTGACACCCACCTAGTTGTTTCCATGCGCCTGCGGGTCAAGCTCCGTCCTCGTCTGACAAATTCTGTTGTGGGTTGAGTTCTCGCTATTTAGCTTCCGCTAGCGGCGTAACCGCCTTAACAGGTTCCACATACCCTTGTCTCATAGTGGTATTGGAGTTTAGTTAATGAGTTATTGGGGACGTGGTTTGCATGCATGCAAAAGGGGGGAATGGGATTGTGGAGAAGAACGTGGGGAGAGCATAGACGTGTGAAAGGTCTCCAACACAAACACATATAAGAGTAGGTAGGCGAGATCGGGTCTCTGAGCAGACTGAGCTCTAGAAGCATGCCCAAAGTATTTGTCGAGCTGTTGACACTCACCAAAGCTCACTAAAATTGGAGAAAGTGAGCAGGTGTGTGTTGGCGATGCTGGCGACTAAGCTCGGGAGGATGCAAGGTTGCAAGGAAGCACACACAGCTTGGAGAAGATGAAGAAAGCTCAATGCACACAACAAAGAGTAGTATTACTTAGTGTGCAATGGAAAGATGAGGTAGCCCTAGAGTGATGGGCATTTATTCAATGCACGGGGGAAAACCCCTCCCAGTGAGGGAAAAAATGACCCAGTAGTCCTAAGTGTGCTCACACACATCACAACCACATGTATATGGTAACAAATACAAGGTGGTAGATGATGCTCTTAGTTGCATGAAGATCAACTCTCTTTGCTTGACCAAACTTTGAAGTGAGTTTTTGGATTCTTTGAAGGGTAAATGTGAGAATGATAATGTGTACTCCAATGTGTGGAGTCATGTCAAAAAGAGGGATCCTTCTCATTCCAATGCTGGTAGTGTGTCTACTTCCTCCACACCCAGTTCTCCTCTTTCAAGTGATGAGCTGCAAATATGGAAGAATTTTTTCATAGATGATGGGTACCTTCTCCACAAGGGGAGAGTTTGTGTATTCACAAACATAGATATTCAATGCCAAATTCTTTATGAATGTCATGACAATCCTAGTGAAGTGCACCCGGGAACAAAGACAACTTACGCACTCGTACAGTGATACTTTTACCGACTAGGTTTACATGGGTATGTTCAAGACTATATTTTGCATTGCAAAAAATGTCAAGCTAATAAAGCAGAGAAACTAAAGGCAAGAGGTCTCTTACATCCCATGGTAGATGGGAGACTATCTCTATGGATTTGATTGTGGATATGCCAAGCATTGTTCGAGGTCATGACTTAATATGGGTAGTTGTAGATAGGTTAACTAAACTTCGTAAGTTTATTCCGACCAAGTCCACCATTAAAACTCTATTTAGCTAATCTATACAGGTTATATGGATTGCCCAACAACATTGTGAGTGATTATGATCCCAATTATAACAATCACTTTTTGAGAGATTTCTTTAAATGCCTAGGAACACAACTCAATATCAATACTATAGATAATCCAGAAATGGTTGGGAGAGTTAACCAAGGCAACCTGATTGGGACGATTACCTCCCTCTTTTGGAGTGTAATAATAATAGTGCTAAGCCTGTTACAACATGATTTAGTCTTTTCATGCTTATGTACGGCTTTCAACTTAGATCACCAGTTATGGTGGGATTGAAGAATGAGAAAATTTAGCAAGTCAAGAGATTTATCCAAGATCATATGGATATGATAAAGATTGCTCGTCAAAATGTTCAACAAGCACAATATCCCCCCAGTAGGAAGATATGGATAGATATATAGATATGGATAGTCTATATATATAATAGGAATATATAGTACATTTTGACTGACTCTCTCTCTCTCTCTCTCTCTCTCTCTCTCTCTCTCTCTCTCTCTCTCTCTCTCTCTCTCTCTCACACACACACACACACACACACACACACACACATTATTGATAGGGATAGTGTGTTAATATCACTATACTGATAGTGTTGCTACTTGTGTCTGGTACTAGAGCTGGTATTGGTACTGGTTCTACCTATGCACTGGTACTGGTACTGGTACTATATTATACTGGAATGGTACTTGTGCTACTTATATACTAATACTAGTGCTACTTGTGTACTAGTATTCACACACACACACACACACATTGTAAGGTACTCAACCCCGAAAAGATTGAGATGACTTGATAGATGGCCTTCCTTTATTCTCCTTTTCCATTGACGACACCCTACTCCGTTTCCACAAAATAGAGATACGCGCAACAGAAGAGAGGAAGTCCTCCATCCATCATTTACATGGTTATAAGGGTCATACGCCACAAGCTAGGTCGATAAATGTAGGATTTTAATGAAGCTATTTCCTAACATAAAGATGAAATCCCATTGACATATTTAGAATCCATAAATAACACCTTTTTTCCCACCTTTAAGAGGCACGACCACCATCCATAAACTATAAATATGATATGAGACTTAGTCTAAACTAAATAGTAATTTTGTGTCACGTAGATTTGGAACATCTCGACTCTTGGCACAATGAGTCTCTAATTTCACTTCTCTTAATAAGAGGGAGTGGAGAGTTTTTCAACTAATCGAGACCACCCATCCTTGACCTGCAACCTGAGCTAGCCCCCACTTTCCACCCCACACTCAAACTTTTTAGCTTGTTTTCTAATTACTACCACACTGTTTTACATATACAAACAATGTTCTTAAATTAATTCCAGACACAGATTCTTTCATCTAGCCCTTCAAACATCACCAAAACATTTCTTTCTCAAACATAGTCTAATAAACAGAGCCCTATAATTCAACAAAAATGAATCTTTCAATTATTCTTAAGAGTTGCCGATACCCGTGGACTTTCTCTGTCTAACCAATAGAGCCTTTGCAAAGGATTTACTTATTCGCTAACCGGGAAATGCGTATACTTTCCCAGTCACTGACCGCAAGGGAGCATCTCGCTAACCGCAAGGCATCCTGCTAACCGCAAGGTATTTTGCTAACCGTAAGAGACAAAAAGAGAGCTGCTAACCTCAACTTAATCTCCACTAACCGCAGAATCACCTCGCTAACCGCGAGTCCCATCTGGAAGCAGGATATTCGTTCAGCAATTTTTTTCTTTATGTGGTTCTTCAAACAAGATTAATTAACTTCTAATATCAAACATATATAGTTTATCAAACACAAACCATGAATCAAACAATTCCTTCTCTACTCTATGAAATCATATGCTTGTTTCTTGTGATATCATCACGTTTTTTGGACAGTTTAAGGAAATTCTTAGGCTTGACTTATCGGTCATCATGTATAACGATTGAGAATTATAAATTCATCTTACCGGATTAGCAACACGTTCAACTACCTCTCGTGGTTGAGGTTGCATGGCTTCGACTTCTTTCGCAACCGATATCTCCACTTGAGAAATGTTTGGAGTAGTTGATGCTTTCCTCTGCATCTTTCTTGGAGGTGGAGAGACATGAGCATCCTTTGAGCTTTGAGTCACTCGCGTTGGGGCCATCGTATCGTGAAAGAGAAGAGAGAAAGTGAGAAAGAGAACTCAAGAGTTTGAGAGGCAACACGATGATGGTAGAGAAAGAAGTTGGAGATGGAGATAGCTTGAGGGTAAGAGATTGAGAGAGAGAGGTTGAGGGAGAGAAGGTAACTCTGACGTCAAGGCAAGAGAGCTTTTTCTTCTGAGAGTGTCTCTCCAAAGTGAAGGGAGAGGGGTCTTTACATAGGCTCTCAAGGCCAGCTAAGAATAGAGAGGGGAAGGAGAGATAAGTTCACGCACGTTCACGATTGAAAAAAAAGAGTTTTTTTTTTTTTGCGGACACGGATTTCGATGCATGATTTCGAACCTCTTGGATGAAACTTGGCTCCCAAGAAAAGAGCTCTAAACTAAGCTCCTCCTTTCTTTCTTTCCTAAAATTGCTCTAAAATTACTCCTCCTTTCCTAAAATTGCTCTCCCTAGTTACTCTCTCTTTCCAAAATAGTCAACTCTTATCTTTAGATACAATCTTGAGGCTTAACTTTTCCATAAACTTTATTGTTTTCAAGTGAATAAGGCTCATAATTAATAGTTCTAAAGTCCAATTTTTGATCCTATCGTTCCATTAGAATGCTCTTTGACTTAATAAAATGCAAACCTCAAATATTTGCAAAGTAAATGAAATACCTTTATCGAAAACTGTTGGGTACATTACAATCTCTCCAACTTAGGGATTTGAGATGTCCTCATCTCGAGAAAAAGTGAGGATAGTCCTTCTTTAGGGTGGCTTCATCTTCCCATGTTGCATCTTCTTCATGATAGTCTTGCCACTGAACAAGGTGTTCTCTGAGAACTCTATTTTGATGGATCTTATCTTGAGACTCTAAAGTTCTAGAAGGTTGGATTTCCAAGATGTTTTGAGTAGGCATGACAATTTGTTCATCATTGAGGAGTTGATCATCACTGGGAATATAGGGTTTTAATAAGCTTTACATGAAATACATCGTGGACTTTGATGTGAGCTGGCAACTTCAACTTGTAAGCTTGGGTTCCTATACACTTGGTCACTTCATAAGAGCCACAATAACATGGACTAAGATTCTTATACTTTCCAAGTGATAGGGTACTTCTCTTTGAATGAATTTGAAGAAAAACCTTGTCACCTTCTTTAAATCTTCTTTTGGCTCTCTTACTATCCACATACTGCTTTTGACAATCCTGAGCTGCCTGAATATCCTTTTGGATGGCTTTTCTTTGGATTTCCATTTCTTCCAGCATCTTCTTAGACGCTTCAACTCTGATGGTAGGGTCAGAAAAGTTGAGTGGAGAGACACATTCTTGACCATACAAGGCACAAAATGGGGTCATACCAATGCTTTGATGATGAGAAGCATTGTAAGCATACTCCACTAGAGGTAAAAATTGAATCCATTGCTTAGGTTCTCTACTGCAATAAGCTCTAAGAATATCTTCAATGACTTGGTTAACTCGTTCTGTTTGACCATCTGATTGAGGATGGTATGCGATACTAAAGTTTAACTCTATTCCAATTGCCTTGAAGAGTGAGGTCCAAAAGTTTGAAGTGAACTTCACATCTTGATCACTTATAATCCGTGCAATCTGAAAATATCTTTAACAAATAGTCGTGCAATGTCAGAGGTGGTAAAGGTTGTCTTGACTGGTATGAGATGTGCAACCTTCGTGAGTAGGTCAACAACTACCATGAGTGAATTATAACCTCCTTGAACCGTAGGGAATCCAATGACGAAGTCCATACTTATGCATTCCCATTTCATTTGAGGAATGTCCAATGGTTGAAGTTTATCGAGAAGTTCAACTCTCTCAGCTTTAATCCTTTGGCATGTCAAGCATTGACGAACATAGCGTAGAACATCTGCCTTTTGCCCAGTCTAATAGAAACTTTTTCATACGGCATTGAGAGTCTTCGCATATCCCGGGTGTCCTGAAGTAGGGCTATCATGGGCCTCAAATAAGATAGCCTTCTTTGAGTTAGCATCCTTTGGTACACATAACCTATCTCTATAGTAGAGACAAGGTCCATCGAGTAAGAAGTGTATCATTGAAGGTATATTCTTTGAATCCCCAAAACAAACAAGGTTAAGCTGCCTTTGATACTCTGGGTCAGATGATGCAACTTCCTTAATATTTTCAATGATTGGGTTGTTGGGTATAGATATGAGGCTCAAAAAAGGTTTTCAACTGAGTGAATCTACAACTGTGTTTTCTTTTCCGAGATGATAGATAATGTCAAAGTCAAATTCTTGCAAAAGTTCTACCCATTGTCTTTGTCGCATATTCAAAGTTGCTTGCGTAAAAATCCACTTTAAGCTCTTATGGTCGGTTATAAGTCGAAACTTCCTTCCCAATAAGTAGTGTCTCCATAGCTTCAAAGAGTGAATGACTGCCAATAGTTTGAGGTCATGGGTGGGGTAGTTCCTTCAATGAACCTTAAGCTTACGTGAGGTGAAAGCTATTGGTCTGCCTTCTTGAGAGAATACTCCTTCAATTGCTATTCCACTAGCATCAGTGACAACTTCAAAGGCTTGGTTAAAATCTGGTAGCTTTAGGCACGGTGCTGTAGTCACATACTGTGTAAGTTGATATTATCTTTCTTGGTGTAGTGGTCCCCATCTTATCTTCACTCCTTTCTTCAAAAGATCGGTCAAGGGTGAAGCAATCACTGCATCATCCTTTATAAAGATTCTATACCATCCTGTGATTCCCAAGAATCCTCTAAGCTCACTTGCATTTGATGGCTGAGGCCATTCAACAATTTATTGAACTTTAGTAGTGTCCACTTAGATTCCTTCATGCAAAACAATAAATCCCAAATAGTCAATCCTTGGAGTGAAAAATGAACACTTGCTCATCTTTGCATATAGCTTGTGTTCTCGAAGAATATCCAGCACCTTTCTTAGCTGGTCTTCATGTTCTTCTTCATCCTTTGAGTAGATTAGAATATCATCAAAGAAGACAAGAACAAAGTCATCTAGGAACGGCCAGAAAATATCCTGCATCAATCTATTGAACGTAGTCGGAGCATTAATGAGATCAAATGACATTACTATGAACTCAAAATGTCCATATCGGGTGTTGAAAGCTTTCTTTGGAATATCTCATCCTTTATTCTGATTTGATAATAACCAGATCTTAGATCTATCTTTGAGAAGACCTTGGAACCATGTAGTCTGTCCAACAATTCATCGATTCGTGGGATAGGATAGTTGTTCTTAACTGTTACCTGGTTTAGTCCTCTATAATCAATGCACAAGCGTAAAGTCCCATCTTTCTTCTTCTGAAAGAGTACTGGAGCTCCCCAACTTGATTTACTCGGTCTAATAAATCCTTGTTCTATAAGTTGACGAAGTTGTTCTTTCAATTCAATGGCCTCCGGTAGCGCCATTTTATAACATCTCTTTGATACTGGCGCACTTCCTGGAAGAATGTCTATCTCATGATCAATCTCTTGATTTGGAGGAAGAGAGGTGAGATCTTCAAGGAAGAGATGTGAATATTCATGAAGCCAAGAGGGTTTTGTAACACTTGATTTTGAATCCATCTTGTTCAGCTTGACCACAAATATTTTTTGTCCGGCCTTCATACCTTTGAGTAGACGGTTGGCTTTAACTAATTGAATCTTTGGAATCCCATCATTTCCCTGTAGTTTGACTTACTTTGCTTGACTATCTCTAAAGCTCATACTACCTAGGCCACAATGGATGCTAGCGTGATTCTTAGATAACCAATCTTTCCCAAGAATTCCATCATACATCCCAACTGGTAAGGTTCTAAAGAAAGCTGAATTAGTATGTCTTCCTAGTTTAAAGTCAAGGGTTCCTACAGAATATCATGATACCATGGTTTTCCCATTAGCCAATTCTACTGTCATGGGTTTATCTTATTTTTTATTCAGGTTCAACTTCTACAAGCATTTTGGGGATAGAAAAGAATGATTACTGCCACAATCAATGAGGAGGTTAAAAGGTTTACCTTGATGGGTTGTTGGTGTTTGAATAACAACAAATTTTCTTTGGGATCCAGGGTTGTCAATAGCCGCATAAATTCTTGCTCTCTCTTCTTCTTCACCAAGGGTAGGCTCTCCTAGACTACATGTATATAATTGGAAATCCTAATTTACAAGCTAACAAATCAAGATTATGATTTTTCCTGAATATCAAAACATTGTGGGCCTTCTTTGTCTGCTTGAGTCATAGATGTGGGCTCAAAAGAGAGCTTTATTGGTGGTAGATAAGATAAAAGTAGAATTTTAAGGAAGGAGAGAGAGAGAGAGAGAGAGAGAGAGAGAGAGTTACTATGCACATGTTTTGAGGTGAGGTATCTTTATGGTTAGGTCAATGGCTAGTTTATGTTAGTATGTTAGTGGTTAGTGTTAGTAATCACTAAAAAGTTAATGATATATTAACAATGGGTAGAATGAGGTGGATGGTTGAAGTAGGATGGTTGAATGAAGTGAGGAAATGCTTGTGATGGTGAAGCTTGAAGAAATTTTGGACTTACTTGTGCAGGTTCTCAAAATGACTGTCAATCCTCTTCTTCTTCTTCTTTTCTTCTTGTGTTGTCATCGCCAAGGTTGAATCACCATGATGAAATAGTTGATGAGAATTTCCAATTAGCAGAGATTAAGCATGGTTTTACATACTGAATTTTATGTATATAGAGAAAAGGTAAAAGGATTTGTGATTAAAGGTAATAGAGAGAGGCATAGAGATGGTGTAAGTATATGTAGAGCTCATATGAGAGCTATGGAAGTAAGAGGGGAGGTTAATGGGGTGAAGAGGGTGAGAGAAACCATGGAAGGTGCAGGTTTGAGTGAGGGATAGAGAGGAATGAGTTTATGTGTGTGTGTGTGTGTGTGTGTGTGTGTGTGTGTGTGTGTGTGTGTGTGTGTGTGTGTGTGTGTGTGTGTGTGTGTGTGTGTGTGGAAGTGAATGGAGGTGAGAGAAGACTAGGATGACTTGTGAGAAAAAGTGGGCAGACTAGGGTCCACAAAAAAAAATCATATTTCACCGGTGGCAGCTCCAAAAATTATGAAAAAGTTTGAGGTGATTATTCAGCTTGTGAGCTAAATTTTTCCTTTTTGGTCACTTCCTCAAATGCGGAGTGGAAATGGATGCTAGAGCATGACCTAATAGATTCTTGAGGGTTTGAAAATATGCAAGGAGTAGGATTATTCACAAATACGATATATGAATATGATGAAAAAAACCAGGTTAGTATATAAACAATTCGTGGAATCTATAATAGTGTCAAGTATATATAAATAGAAAATGAAAAAAAGAAATATATGAAAATATAAGGAATCAAATGAGGGGTCCCTCATTTGTTTTATTCATTGAAGAATATTTACAAGA
Source organism: Adiantum capillus-veneris (assembly GCF_014529385.1). Taxonomy (NCBI): domain Eukaryota; kingdom Viridiplantae; phylum Streptophyta; class Polypodiopsida; order Polypodiales; family Pteridaceae; genus Adiantum; species Adiantum capillus-veneris. Next base: position 45,734,962 of record NC_140941.1, read on the forward strand.
AGTAAGGAAAAACGTATGTAAAAAAAATGGTGATTTAGTAAAAGGGAATGACTGGGTGAAAGGTATTTTGTGATGTTTTCTCGGAGTGGGTTCACACCAAGATTCAGACAGGCTTTGATGAAAATATGTATTAATATAATAAAGAGCATTCACAATGATAAGAGAATTATGGTAATGGTGTACATAACATACTTATGTAAATAACGCCCACCTAGGTTAAAAAAATTAAATAAATACCAAAATAATTATAATAAAGAATCCCCATATTTAGGCCCTATATACAATGAAATATTTACACATAAAGGGGCCATAATATATATATATATATATATATATATATAGGCTCAACTAGCCCAATGACTAGCTAGCTGAGTTTTTTAAGGAGATATGGAAAAAGTCCCCTAACTCACACACGCCTGTGTACAATGAAAAGGTAGGGATAGCCATAGTATTTAAGTGATTTGGCAGGGTGAGGTAGCTCACTATGGCAATTTTGGATAGCCAAAAAACGGCTATCAACACTTATGGGGTGGATACCAAGATTGCTAGTCTTGCTAGTTTATTTGTTTTCCATCTGAGTATTGTGATTCCTTTTTTAAAAAATCCTCAGTTTGGAAGTATATGGTTTGTACTTCTCATTTGGTACTAAGCTTTACTCAAGCTCAATTACCACTATGCTTTTTCGAAAGCTGCTCAAATTGGCCGTACATAGTCTTTCTTATTAATTATCTTTGAAAGCAATTTAGTTGGGTGACATCTGTAACATGTGGGATACCCATGCATCACCTGCATATGGTGCCAATGCTAACTAGAAGTTGTGTTGTTTCCATGGGTGTAGGTGAGGGTTACCTTCTCAACTATGGTTTTCAAAGTTCCTTGGAGTGAAGATGGTGGATTGATACATCTTCAAGCTCTTAACACTTTTGTACTTATGTATAAGGTACGTTCTGTACTATGAATGGGAATTATACCACCTCTTCACTGACATAGTTTCCGTGGTAGAAAGGGAGACCACTTTCTGTAGCTTTGAAACCCAAAATACTAATGTACTTCCAATTGTGAAGACGTAGCCAGTAGTGCTCCTTCGAGTGTCTTTGTCACCTGCCATATCTGCATCAGCATACCCTTGCAAGAAAATGTCAGTGCTTCCAAAATACAAGGCATTTGTGGTTGTCCCCTTTAGATACCTAAGTATCCACTTCATAGCTTGCCAATGCTCTTTACCTGAATTATCCATGAGCCTACTCACAACTCCCACTACATGTGCAATATCTGGCCTTGTCCAGACCATAGGATACATTAGAGAACCTACCGCTGCAACATATGGAACTTTAGACATATAGGCTGTCTTCTCTTGTGGTTGGACACATATCCTTGGTTAGTTAAAGTGACTAGCCAAAGGTGTAGAAATAGATTTTGCATATTGCATTGCAAACCTATCTAGTACCTTCTTAATGTAATCCTCTTGAGATAGCTTTAGTGTCTTCGTTGTCCTGTCCCTTGATATCTTCATACCAAGTATCCTCTTTGCAGCACCTAAATCTTTTATTGAAAAAGATTTAGATAGCTCCTCTTTTAGGTCTTTGATGTCCTACATGTTAGCACTTGCAATTAGCATGTCATCAACATACACCACTAGGATGATGAGCTTCCCATCTCCCAAATTCTTTGTGTAGATGCAGTGATCTGAGTTGCATCTTATGAATCCATGATCCAACATCCATTGATCAAACTTCAAGTACCACTGTCTTGATGCTCGCAAACCATTTTATCCTTACTTTTTACTTCATACCCCTTTGGTTGAAGCATGTAAATTTCATCCTCTAAGTCACCGTGAGGGAATGCCGTATTTACATCCATTTGTTCAAGATTTAAATCATGAGTAGCCACAAGGCTTAGGATAAGTCTAATTGAGCTCATTTTTACAATAAGAGAAAACATTTCATTGAAGCATACCTTTCTTTTGAGAAAACCCTTTTACCACAAGCCTAGACTTGTACCTTTTCTTCCCACCTTCTTCTTCCTTCAGCTTGTACACTCATTTATTATGAAGTGCCCACTTACCTTTAGGCAACTCAACCAACTCCCATGCTTGGTTACAATGTAATGAGTCTATCTCCACTTGCATTCTCTTCATCCATTCTTCTTTAGATTCGTGATGCATAACTTCTTCGTATGATTCTGGCTCTCCAGAATTTGAGATCAAGAGATGGTTGAAGGAAGGAACAAACCATTCTGGAGGTCTACTTGCTCTTGTGGGTATTTGGGCAATAGGTTGAGGCTCCTCAGTTGGTTGACATTGTTGCACCTTGTCACTGTTTTCACTCCTTGAGTCTTCACCGTCCTCAAGATCCATGTACTCATCACCTGTTTCTTTTGTTTGTTTTCTTTCCAGGTAATCTTTGTACATATTTTGTTTGATGAAAATTACATCCCTACTTCTAAAGATTTTACCATCTTCAGGATTTCATATGCGATACCCAAAGTCACCTTCTCTATGGACAGTGAAGAAACACTTTTTGGATTTTTCATCTAGCTTTGACCTTAGGCTTCTATTTATGTGCATGAAAGCCTCACACCCAAACACTTTGAGAAATGCATAATTCACCGGTTTACCTGTCCATGCCTCTTCTGGAACTCCCCCATCCAATACTGTTGACGGTGACCGGTTGATTAAGTACACAAGAGAAGGAACATGCCTAACATCTTTAAGCTTCCATTCATTTCTGTTAGCAGTTTTGATAGAAACTGTACCTTTGTGGACAATTTCACAAGCTTCATCATCTCCCAAGTATACATACCCAAAATTACCTTTAGTGCAATCTTGGAAACGTTGCTTGTGTGATTTCGCATGGAATGAAGCCCTGGAATCTACTATCCAGGAATTAGACACATTGTCTAATGAGAGAATTAGAGCATCTTGCTCTACTTTACCTGCCACATTGGCCTGTGATGTTGGCTTGTTGTTTTGAGATTTCAATTCCTTCTTCTTCTTGGACCAAAAATCCTTCTTGACATGGCCCTTCTTTCCGCAATTCCAACATTCAAGAACTGACTTTGTGCGTGACTTGCTCTGCCTTGAGCGGTCATGAATCTTTTGATTTTTGAACCTCTCCTTAGGCCTTCCTCTTGTTTCCACCGATAGTGCATCACTTGATGATTCTCCTGTTCTTCTCCTTTCCATTTCCTCGCTTAGAAGAACACCCACAACATCATTAAACTTAAGATTATTTGTGCCAGAGATAGAATTACTTACAGCCATCACAAGGCTGTCCCAACTATCCGGTAGAGATGATAGTATAAGGAGAGCTCGCACTTCATCATCGAAATTAATTTTTATCGATCAAAGTTGACTTATGTTGGTGTTAAAGTCGTTTAGGTGTTCTGCAATTGAACCATTCTTTGCCATCTTTAGATTGAACAAGCGCTTCATGAGAAATACCTTATTGGATGTCCATGGTTTCTCATAGAGGCCGTCAAGTGACTCCATCAAGTCCTCCATGATCTTCATCTCCAAAATGTTGAAGGCCACCGTTGATGCCAAGATTAGATGGATTCCTGCTAATGCATTTTGGTGAAGGAAAATCCATGTTTCATCTGCCGTTGTTGCGGGCTTTTTTGCAAGATCACCCAGTGGTGGCAGATAATGGTCCTTCTTGTAGAGATATTATTCAATCTGCATCTTTTAATGTTGGTATTTTTGGCATTGAACTTCTTGATCTTGAGCTTCCCTTCCTCCGCCATTACTCCCACTTAATTCAAGAAATCCTTTCCTTGAGATGCTTTACCTATAAGCAAACCTTGCTCTGATACGAATTGTTAGGAAATAGGGTGTAGCTAAATGATGGTTGAGCTACGGAGTGTGCAAGAGAGGGAAGGAGAAGGGGGAAGGAGAAGAAGCACAGAGACGGGTTGGGTTACTGGAGAGGAAAGTGAGAGAGTGAAAAACTCTCTCACTTTATCTCCCTATATTGATTAGGAAGAAAAATTGTAAGGGTGGTTTCCCATGGCCACCTGGCCTACATCCCAACAACCTCCCACTTGAAGGTCATGGAGGCCAATAGTGGCATCATTATAGTTATTCTATACAAAGTTGATGAAGCATCATCTAGGCTTCATCCTACACCCTTAAGTTCTATGAAATGTGTAAATTGCTCCGAGGCTAGGCTCTTTGTGAGAGAATCTGCATGGTGTCGTCAGTGTGAACCTTGACAAGCTCGATGCACTTGCCATCCAATGCATCTCGTATGACATGGTATCTGACCTCTATGTGTTTTGACTTTGGGTGAAATACCACATTCTTTTCCAAAGCAATGGCACTCTGACTAGCACAATACAACACTGGAACCTCGTGAATACCCAAATCTCCCACTAGACGAGCTAACTATATGGCTTCCTTGCTTGCGTTAAATGCAACAACATATTCTGCCTCAGTCGTAGATGAAGATGTGAAATCTTGGAGACATGATCTACAAGAGATAGCTGCTCCAGCAAACATAAACACATAGGTAGATGTGGATCTTCTATGATCCACACAACCCGCATAATCCGCATCCGTGTAACCTACAATAGATCCATTTTTGTTTTCGAAGCGTAAACAATCGCTAATTGTACCCTTTAAGTATCTGAGTATTTTTTCACTGCTTCCCAATGCTTCTTGCCACGGGTTGACATGTACCTACTAACCACTCCCACTGCATGTGCAATGTCTAGTCTTGTGGCTACACCAAACTGCCAACTGATGAAGAATATGGCACTTTTGCCATTTCCTCGTTCCCAGCAACTGTCTTGGGAGAATCTTCCTTGCTAAGTTTGGAGTATGCTTGCATTGGGGTACTCAATGACTTCCCCCACTACATATTAAAACGTTGCAAGACATTGTGGATGTACTTTTCTTGAGATAATTCAAGAATTCCACGTTGCCTGTCTCTCTTGATGCACATACCAAGAAAGTGATTGGCATTTCCAAAATATTTCATGGAAAATTGAGTGCTTAGCATCTTTTTCAATTGATTTATCTCATCAATTGATTTGCTTGCAAGTGAAGGGGCACCAGTTATGGTATGTGAACTAGGACGCAAGAGAGATTTTATCACAACCAAGAAGATGCACCACAAAACACACACAAGAAATATCACACCAAGACACACACCAAATGGAGCAGAGAGAGCTAGAGAAAAGGGAAGAGAGAGAGAGGAATGGAACTTGCTTAATACCTTGTTTGTGACTTGCAAATGGAGATGGTTCATTATGAGGCTATCGTAGAGCTTATACAAAACTAACTCAATGGTTAGTGAATGCTAAACATTGCCAACACACACACACACTGTCTTAGGGTGTGGGAGACCTCTCACCACAATACCCTCTTACAAGTTACAATGGACACAAAATTGGCAATGAAAACACACTAAAACACTTTCTCAAACAAGATCAAATGATATCAACGTTGGAGAGGGGGAATGGGGGAACACGCCCAACACAAACAAAAGGGCCTCTCTATAGCTCATGGTATTCACAGCCACCCTATCCTCTCAGAAAACACCTTCAAAGAAACACTTAGCACGAGCAGACCACCGCCTGCTCGATTTCCACTGCTCACACACTCTACAAACCCACCACACAAGGTACACCTACTCCCACTGCCTGTCTCCACCCTTACACATGCACAGAACTACTCAATCTCACTGTCTCACTCAAAACACCATCGGTCCGGGGGGGCACACACTTCCACACAGCCGGCAACGAGGAGGGACATGAAAGCAGGAGAAAGAGAAAGGGGGAAGGGGAAACAAGAGCTTGGGAGGCAACTGTGGCTTGATTGCACTTCAAAAAACACATACACCGGCTTGCAATGCCATCACCATGGCCATTTTCAAGCAAAAGTTACAAAGGGGCTAGCTTGCTAGAGAACTCCACTTTGCAGGCTTCAAACGGCACCTCAAAAGGCCAAGAAAAAAGCCCCCAATTTGATTAATTTTTGACTTTTATAGGGGGTGGCTTTTATTTGGGAATTTACAATTTAATAGGTCCACCTGGCATCTTGAATTGGTATCTTTTGAGAAGAGGGCACCGCTTTGCTCTATTTCTCTCTTCTTCACTCTTTGCACTTGGGGGGGGGGGGGGGGGGGGGGGGGGGGGGGGGCATTAGCGACGTCACTATTGCCCCCTAAGCTTTCCATTTTTTTCTTTATTTTTATCTCTTCATTTTTACCCCTATTGGCCTCAACCTTACACTGCTCCATTTTTACCCCTATCTCTTTGTCTTCTTCCTTGGGCCTTGCATTTGGCTTGGCCTTCTTCTCTCTCTCCCTTCAATTTCTCCTTCGCCCTCTTTGGCCCGGATACTCCTTGGCTTGGTCCATTTGGCCGCCCATTGAATCCCTCCTCTCTCTCTCTCTCTCTCTCTCTCTCTCTCTCTCTCTCTCTCTCTCTCTCTCTCTCTCTCTCTCTCTCTCTCTCTATGCTTCAGCTCCACTTGACCCTCCTCCTAATTGGCACCGCCTCAGCTGGCTATATTCTCTCTCTCTTCTCCCGTGGGGCCGCTCTCTAACTTGAGCCGGGGGGGGGGGCATTAGCGATGTCGCTAATGCCCTTCCCCCTCAGCCTTCCAAAATGAGGTCTTCCAAGGCCGCGGGCACCGCCCCCTGTCATCAACGCCGCCAAGGACCGTGCGGGCGCACCACTGCGCCGCCCCGCTCGTCTTCAAAACCTCCGTATCCGGCCACCCGCCGCCTGCTCCAAGACACTGCCGCCACAACAATGCCCAGGGCCGCCGAAGCCATAGCCCACGAGCTCATGGAGCTCCTTGCCTCACACTCTTCAATGAGGGCGCACGCCCAGCTCTTATACTCTAGAAAATTTAAATGCGCGCCCGCATGTGGGTTAATTCGCCGCCACGTGGCAGCTCTGTGGCCCATGGGCTTCAAAGCCTTGTAAAGCTTTTGAAAACACTCCATAAAACCCAATTTTTTCACATTGCTTGTCTGCTTGCCTACTTGCACCCGATAATCGGATTTCGGGGCCGTAAGGTTTAATTGATGGAGCTAGTTCCCAACGTCGAATCCCCCCGTGCGCATCGCACTCTGAATCTCCCAAGCCTACCAAACAAGGCTGACAAAACACCAAAAAAGCACCTGTTATCATTGCTCAAGGGATATCTCCCAACTTTGACCTGCAGTATCTTGCGGACCGAGTATCCGATTGACGTGTAGTCAACTCGTGCTAGCTCCACATGGTACGCCCTTCCACCGAGAATCTTGGCGAGGCTAAAATGATGCCAGATGGCACAGCTTCCAATGCGGTCAAGTGGGCTCAGACCCGGCCCCCTGAAAATCTTTAACTGACCTTAACTTGCTATCCAGAGCTCGGATTTGCGATCCGAGAAGACCGGCATGCTCCACAACTCGAGCATGACACACATATACACTGACATCAGCCCGGGCTACCCATCCCCTGCTGCCATGTCCGTCGGGGATCTGCTACATACTCTTTCTTTAAACTACAATATCTTGAGCACCGGGGCTCCGTTTGACAAGCCGTCTGGACCGACTTCTAGAGCACGCTGAACTCTACCTTCTAGAGCTTTGACTTGGCATTTCGGACCTCTTGACTTGCCATCCCAACTGGATCATTCCACTTCACTTTTGGCCTAAAAAACCGCATCAGGCATACTTTCCCGCTATCCTTTGGCTGCCAAGGGCCTTAGCACCTGCCCTAGCCTTCTGCACTGCACTCGACTGCACCCTTTGCCTGGCATAGACCACTTGCTAGCTTCGACCAACTTTAGCTGCACCATCATTGCCCAGCCCCCTCGTCAAACATTTATGCTCGACCAAAAGCATATGCACAAACTTTAAAACTGGCACACCAAACTGATGATTAAAAGCACTCAGAAAACCACAATCATATGTACAAGCTATGTACAAAGCTTCGTCTTCTTTCTCCTGCACACCGCATGCTTTAGGTGGGTTGCCCACCCTCCTTGACCATAATCTGTTGCACTTCAGGTACTAGATCCCTCTCGAAATACAGTTTGAGCCGCACACCATTCACCCTATTTCTAAGAAGCTGGCCATTCGCTCTTACCAGCTGATATGTCCCATTCGAAAAGGTCTTCTTCACTTTATATGGACCCGTACACTTCTTCTTGAACTTATTTTGGAATGAAAAATCCAGGTAGCTTTCGTACTTCATGACCAGGTCTCCTTCCTCTATCTTCTTGTCCAACAGGTTCTGATTGAACTTGGCAGTCCGCTTCTCTCTTTGCTTCACATAATAGTCTGTCGCAGCTTCTCTGTCCATCTACAAAGCCTCCAAATTGGCTATCCGATCTTGTAGAATTCCTTGTTGAGTGGCATTGACACGCCACATACCCTTTAAAGCACCTAGTTGTGCATGCACTGGCAACACCGCCTCCTTACCATAGACAAGCTCGAATAGGGTGAAATTTGTAGCCGCTTTATAGGACGTTCTATACGCCCACAAACACTTCTCTAGATTTGCTTCCCACTCAGCTTCTTGCTTATACACATACTTCGTTAACATTTTGACAATTTGACCATTAGCACTCTCTACTAGACCATTGCATTGGGGGTGATAGGGTGAGGAAAACCTGTGCTGAATCTTTAACTTTGCCACTAATGCATTCATGAGCTTGCTTCTAAACCCCTGACCCCTATCAGAAATTAACACCCATGGAACACCAAAACGGCAACATATGTTATCAAACACAAACTGAGCCACAACACTAGCATTCACTTCTTTCACTGCTTTGGCCTCGACCCACCTTGTAAGGTAGTCAATGGCTACCACCACGTACTTCTTACCATTAGTAGACTTTGGGAGAGGGCCTATAGCATCGAGACCCCACTTCTCGAAGGCTCTTTGTGCGATGATGGCACCCTGTGACTCCGCTACTAGTCGTCTTTCACCTATAGCCTGACACTCGTGGCACGTCTTGCACCAGTAATGTACGTACTTCACAATGGAAGGCCACCAAAAGCCTGCTCTAAGCACTCGAAATAGAACCTAACCCTTGCCCTGATGTCCGCTCTCTTCATGGCATTGCTCCAGCACCATCCCTATCTCTTCTTTGTACAACACCCTTCTAAGCACTCCGTCACGCCCGGAGTTCATGAGATCCTCACCTACCAGTGTGAATTTGCGGGCCTTTTGCACCACTCTTCTCTTTTGCAGCTTGGATAAGCCCTCTGAACATTGCCCTGTACTCAAAAAGCCTTCAATCTCCTTAAGAGTCTCTCTACCTGCATAAGTGGTTGGGGCCACATATAGACCTGCAACATGTACTTGTACTTTGCTGATAGCTAGTTGATCCGCCTCTTGATTCTGCTCTCTCCTCACATGTTTGAATTGGACTTCTTCAAAAGACTTCAGCATTTTTTTGATGGAAAAGAACCAATGCTTCAAAGAATCGCGCTTTACCTGCCATTGGCCTAGTAGTTGCTTGACCACTAGCAATGCATCTCCCTTCACCACCAACCTTGAAATGCCAAACTCTATGCACTGCTTTAAACCCAAATGCAGAGTGAGATAATCCGCCTAATTATTGGTGTGGACATCCTCCAGATCATACGCCTTTGAAAATATGGTTTTGCCGTGTGGGTCATGTATCACCACCCTTCCTCCTGCTTTCTGCACTACCCTTCGATATGCTCCATCGAACCACATAGTAAAAGCATCCTCCAAGTCGGGTTCCTCCTTGGCTTCATCTCGTACCACCCTTGGATAGGCCGGCAAATCAATAGCCTTGCTGACAAGAATGTTTGCCAGGTGAGACCAACTCATGTGATCCACCTTGAACTCAAACTCGAACTCAAACTCTTGTAGCTCCAATATCCACTTCATAATCCTCCTTCCTGGCTTCAAATGTAGCACCACCTCTGGCAATAGATTATTAGCCGTCAACACAAAAAACTTACGCACAATTAAATGGACTTTAAACTTCCTGCAAGCGAAGACTAGAGCCATCACCCACTGCTCTGCCTCGGTGTAGGTAGCCTCTCCTGGGCTCATCACCCTGCTCTCGAAGTATATCGGCTTGTAGCTTCTCCCTACCTTTTACAATAGAACTGCTCCAATAGCAACTGTGCCCACTGTCATAGACACATAAAAGTCTTCCTCTCGATTGGGAGGACACACCGCTGGCAACTAACACAAAATCTCTTTGACCCTATCAAAAGCCTCTTGAGCTTACTCATCCCACTCATAGCCATGCACTTGTTGAGCCCTCTTTTGAAGAGGATGCACATATTGCGACAACATCCAAAAGAAACGTGACAAATACTTCAACTTATGAAAAAATGAAGCCAAACCTTGAGCATCTGATGGTGGCTCCATCAACACCAATGCCTTCACCTTCTCGGGATCAGCCTCTATACCATTTTGTGACACCACATGACCCAACAGCTGTGCTCGAGGCTGTGCTAGCTTTCACTTCTTGGGGTTCAACTGACCTCCTTCTTCATCAAACCTTTGAAAGCATAACTAGAGCTTCGATAGGTGCTCTAACCTTGAACTGTAGCAGCCGATATCATCCATGAAGACCCTAATAAAACGGCCCAAGTATGGACCAAATACCCTGTTCATCCAACCTTGGAAGGTGGCATATGCATTCACTAATCCAAATGGCATCCGGCGGTAAGCGAAGCAACCCCATGGAGATATGAATGTGGTATTTAGCTGATCTTCAAGTGCAATCCCTATCTGAAAATACCCCGAAAATACATCCATAATCCAGTACCTCTCATGCCCAGCCACCTGGTTTAGGATTTCATCTTGAAACGGCAAGGGGTAGTGATTCGTCTTGGTCGCGGCATTCAATGGCTTGTAGTCGACACACACTCTCCATTTCCCATTCTTCTTAGGGGTTATGACCACTGGCGAGACCCACTCTGACTCCTTCACAGGATATATGAAGCCTGCATCCAATAGCTTATTGATCTCTTGCCAAAGGGCTTCTTTTTTAATTTCCCCTAGTCTTCTCAGCTTTTGTGCTTTAGGTTTATGCCCCTCCTTAAGAACAATTTTGTGCTCCACCCCTTTTGCACCTCGCAAATGCTTGTACTCCGTAGAAAATAGATTTGGATAGGATTCACACAGTTGAACATAGCTTTCCCTTTCGCCTTTGGTAAGGTCTTCACTTATCATACTTGAAACCTCCTCTATGCTTAAACCATGAACTTGAGGCTGCATACCTTCTTCTTTAGGTGGAGAGTCGTCTATGGTGACTCCGAACAAGTCTCCATCTATCTTCAACATGTCATCCTTGCTCTCCTCTTCCTCTGTGCTAGTATAGCCTTCATCATAGCCCATCTCGGTCTCGTACTCATAGCTCGTCGTATCGTCCTCATCTTTAACTGCCATAGGACAAGAACTGCTCTCCTTGGTCTTCAAATCAAGTACAATTTGTCTGCCTCTCTCTTTGTCAGGCAAAGTGAACACTTTTCTCTCCCAATCCTGCTTTGCACCTATTGCCAACAGCCATGGCCTACCCAAAATGATAGGGTAAGCATTATCTCCTGCTTTCATCACAAAGAAGTCAATTAGGCACTCTATGCCCATCACCTTGACCTTCACATCCTGCGCCACACCCAGACACCTGGCTTTGGTATGGTTAGCCATCCTCATGCGCACATTTGACTTGACTACTGCCTTAACTCCCGTCTCTTTCATGGCTGCTTCCGTCATGACACAAACCTATGCTCCACCGTCTATGTAGGATTGTACCTGCATCCTCTTCTCTATAATCGCATCCACCAATGGAAGAACATCAGTGGGGCTGCCTACCCTCAAAGCCATGTTTTGCACTGCTTGGACATTTCCCTTAGCTCTTGGTAGTCTGGTGCTAACACTTGTGGACCACTGCCTTCTTAACTTTGGATTTAAAGCTAACAACTGACCAAATGTAATATTTGCCTTTTGATTTTGAACATCACTCACCAAATTGTACTCGGGATAGCCACGTCCTAGCTGGAAATCTGCTTGTTTGATTTTGCGACGCCTCCTTCTTTTGCTAGGCTCAGGCTTCTCTCTGCCTTCGTACACCTTCTCTTTGCCCTTGCGAGCTCTAGTTTCCCGTTCTACCTCTGTCTCCCTCTCAACTCTTGCCCTCTTATTGGCCAAAACTTCGACATCCTGCTTGTCCACTCCTATGATGTTTACCCTTGGAACTTCGCCTCCGTTTTGCGGAGCTGGCTGCACAAGATTCTCCACCGCTTGCTCTCTCGGACCATTGTATTGCCCTTGACCTCGACCTCTACCAAAAAGAGGGTACATACCTCCTCTTTCTCTCGGCGGTTGAGGACAATCAGGCGCATAATACCCTTCTTCTCCACAATTGTAACACCTACCAGGCAGTCGCCGTGCCCTGCCCCTTGCTCCTCTTGGCTGTCCTCTATCCATGACACTGAGCCGCAACTCCTGCATCTGCTGGGATAAATCTTGCACTGTGCGCACCCAATTTTGCGGCACAACAGCTACACCTCGAATTCCCTGATTTTCTTCATGTCCAACCTCTCTCGGACTCTGCGGTTGAACATGGGCCATCATCTCGTAGCCTGACACGCCCTGCTCTATCTTCTTCTTTATCTTTCTGCTCTTCGATCGTGCAATGGCTACCGCACCATTATAATTCTCTGGGCTCTCAAAATCGACTTTCTCTCTCACCTTGGGATGCAGACACGCCATGAATTTGTCCAGCTTGAAGTAGTCTCCATTAGCCAGTTACATGGCTGCCGCTAACTCTGCCCAACATTCTTCAAAATGACCTAAAAACAAATTGAACTCTTCACTTACATCTTGCTTAAGCGTCTTCAGCTTTGCATCCACTTCAACTGGGGAAGTCTCCTTGCGAAAGTTGTGCAGAAACCTCGCTCGTAGAGCCGGCCATGCTTGCTTCGTCTCACATTCCAATGCGTCGTACCATGCTTTAGATCTACCACGCATCACCAAAGCAAAAGTCTGCATTTTGCTATCCTCGTTCGGCATATGAAAGGATAACATGTACAGCTTGAAATCTGACATCCACTCATCAGGGCTCTCTTCTCCTGTGAAAATCGGTCCATAGCTTCTACCTGCCATGACTTCCAACGAGAAAAAATGCTTCTTTTCGATCAACTAGGAGCAATCAGTGGGGGCACCAGAAGATGGAGAGGGGGAATGGGGGAACACGCCCAGCACAAACAAAAGGGCCTCTCTATAGCTCATGGTATTCACAGCACCCCCATCCTCTCAGAAAACACCTTCAAAGAAACACTTAGCACTAGCAGACCACCGCCTGCTTGATTTCCACTGCTCACACACTCTACAAACTCACCACACAAGGTACACCTACTACCACTGCCTGTCTCCACCCTTACACACGCACACAACCACTCAATCTCACTCTCTCACTCAAAACACCATCGGTCCGGGGGGGCACACACTTTCACACAGCCGGCACCGAGGAGGGACATCAAAGCAGGAGAAAGAGAAATGGGGAAGGGGAAACAAGAGCTTGGGAGGCAACTGTGGCTTGATTGCACTTCAAAAAACGCATACATAGGCTTGAAATGCCATCACCATGGCCATTTTCAAGCAAAAGTTACAAAGGGGCTAGCTTGCTAGAGAACTCCACTTTGCAGGCTTCAAACGGCACCTCAAAAGGCCAAGAAAAAAGCCCCCAATTTGATTAATTTTTGACTTTTATAGGGGGTGGCTTTTATTTGGGAATTTACAACTTAATAGGTCCACCTGGCATCTTGAATTGGTATCTTTTGAGAAGAGGGCACCGCTTTGCTCTATTTCTCTCTTCTTCACTCTTTGCACTTGGGGGGGGGCATTAGCGACGTCATTATTGCTCCCTAAGCTTTCCATTTTTTTTCTTTATTTTTATCTCTTCATTTTTACCCCTATTGGCCTCAACCTTACACTGCTCCATTTTTACCCCTATCTCTTTGTCTTCTTCCTTGGGCCTTGCATTTGGCTTGGCCTTCTTCTCTCTCTCCCTTCAATTTCTCCTTCTCCCTCTTTGGCCCGGATAGTCGTTGGCTTGGTCCATTTGGCCGCCCATTGAATCCCTCCTCTCTCTCTCTCTATGCTTCAGCTCCACTTGACCCTCCTCCTAATTGGCACCGCCTCAGCTGGCCATATTCTCTCTCTCTTCTCTCGTGGGGCCGCTCTCTAACTCGGGCCGGGGGGGGGGGCATTAGCGACCTTCCCCCTCAGCCTTCCAAAATGAGGCCTTCCAAGGCCGCGGGCACCGCCCCCTGTCATCAACGCCGCCAAGGACCGCGCGGGCGCGCCACTGCGCCACCCCGCTCGTCTCCAAAACCGCCGTATCCGGCCACCTGCCGCCTGCTCCGCGACACCGCCGCCACAGCAGCGCCCAGGGCCGCCGAAGCCATAGCCCACGAGCTCATGGAGCTCCTTGCCTCACACTCTTCAATGAGGGCGCACGCCCAGCTCTTATACTCTGGAAAATTTAACTGTGCACCCGCATGTGGGTTAATTCGCCGCCACGTGGCAGCTTTGCGGCCCATGGGTTTCAAAGCCTTGTAAAGCTTTTGAAAACATTCCATAAAACCCAATTTTTTCACAGTGCTTGTCTGCTTGCCAACTTGCACCCGGTAATCGGATTTCGGGGCCGTAAGGTTTAATTGATGGAATTGGTTCCCAACTTCGAACCCCCCCGTGCTCACCGTACTTTTAATATCCCAGGCCTACCAAAAAAGGCCGACAAAACACCAAAAAAGCACTTGTAATCATTGCTCAAGGGATATCTCCTAACTTTGACCTGCAGTATCTTGCCGACCGAGTATCCGATTGACGTGCAGTCAACTCGTGCTAACTCCACATGGTACGCCCTTCCACCGAGAATCTTGAAGAGGCTAAAATGACGCCAGATGGCACAGCTTCCAATGCGGTCAAGTGGGCTCAGACCCGGCCCCCTGAAAATCTTCAACTGACCTTAACTTGCTGTCTAGAGCTCTGATTTGTGATCCGAGAAGATCGGGATGCTCCACAACTCAAGCACTACACACATATACACTGACATCATCCCGGGCTACCCATCCCCTGCTGCCCTGTCCGTTGGGGATCTGCTACATACTCTTTCTTTAAACTGCAATATCTTGAGCACCGGGGCTCCGTTTGACGAGCCGTCTAGACCGGCTTCTAGAGCATGCTGAAATCTACCTTCTAGAGCTTTGACTTGGAATATCGGTCCTCTTGACCTGCCATCCCAATTGGATCATTCCGCTGCACTTTTGGCCTAAAAAACCACATCAGGCATACTTTCCCGCTATCCTTTGGCTGCCAAGGGCCTTGGCACCTGCCCTAGCCTTCTGCACTGCACTCAACTGCACCCTTTGCCTGGCATATACCACTTGCTAGCTTCGACCAACTTTAGCTGCACCAACGTAAAATACACAAGTCACCTTGAATACACCAAACCGTATTGCACAAGTGGAAGGATGAAGATTTGAACATCAAATCATGCCTTTAATGCACCAAACCTGAATTTATTGATGATGGAGGAACATACACAATAGTGGTTTTGAGATTTTGAACTCACACTTTCTCACTTTCAATGTGTAGCTTGAAAGCTTCTCTCACACCAAAAGTGAAGCTCACAAAGTGGTTCCTACGCCTAAGTCTCTCCTCACGCATAGAGTGTTGGTGTGCTATGTGAGTTATTGGCGATGATTTACAAGAAGGAGTGGACCTATTTACAGGTTGGAGACCCCCTCATTAAGATTATTGGAAATCCTAATTTACAAGTTAACAAATCAGGATTATGATTTTTCCTGAATATCAAAACATTGTGGGCCTTCTTTGTCTGCTACATGCTGAATTTTATGTATATAGAGAAGAGGTAAAAGGATTTGTGATTAAAGGTAATAGAGAGAGGCATAGAGATGGTGTAAGTATATGTAGAGCTCATATGAGAGCTATGGAAGTAAGAGGGAAGGTTAATGGGGTGAAGAGGGTGAGAGAAACCATGGAAGGTGCAGGTTTGAGTGAGGGATGAGTGTATGTGTTTTTGTGTGTGTGTGTGTGTGTGTGTGTGTGTGTGTGTGTGTGTGTGTGTGGAAGTGAATGGTGGTAAGAGAAGACTAGGGTGACTTGTGAGAAAAAGTGGGCAGACTGGGGTCCACAAAAAAAAAATCATATTTCACCGGTGGCAGCTCCAAAAATTATAAAAAAGTTTAAGGTGATTATTCAGCTTGTGAGCTAAATTTTTTCTTTTTGGTCACTTCCTCAAATTCGGAGTGGAAATGGATGCCAGAGCATGACCTAATAGATTCTTGAGGGTTTGAAAATATGCAAGGAGTAGGATTATTCACAAATACGATATATGAATATGATGAAAAAAACCAAGTTAGTATATAAACAATTCGTGGAATCTAGAATAGTTTCAGGTATATATAAATAGAAAATGAAAAAAAGAAATATATGAAAATATAGGGAATCAAATGAGGGGTCTCTCATTTGTTTTTCTCATTTGTTTTATTGATTGACGAATATTTACAAGAAGTAAGGAAAAATGCATGTAGAAAAATGGTGATTTAGTAAAAGCGAATGACTGGGTGAAAGGTATTTTGTGATGTTTTCTCGGAGTGGGTTCACACCAAGATTTAGTCAGGCTTTGATGAAAATATGTATTAATATAATAAAGAGCATTCACAATGATAAGAGAATTATGGTAATGGTGTACATAACATACTTATGTAAATAACGCCCACCTATGTTAAAAGAATTAAATAAATACCAAAATAATTATAATAAAGAATCCCTTTATTTCGGCCCTATATACAATGAAATATTTACACATAAAGGGACCATAATATATATATATATATGTGTATATATATATATATATATATATATATATATATATTTGGCTCAACTAGCCCAATGACTAGCTAGCTGAGTTTTTTAAGGAGATATGGAAAAAGTCCCCTAACTCACGCACGCCTGTGTACAATGAAAAGGTAGGGATAGCCATAGTATTTAAGTGATTTGGCAGGGTGAGGTAGCTCACTATGGCAATTTTGGATAGCCAAAAAACGGCTATCAGCACTTATGGGGTGGATACCAAGATTACTAGTCTTGCTAGTTTATTTGTTTTCTATCTGAGTATTGTGATTCCTTTTAAAAAATTTCCTCATATTGAAAGTATATGGTTTGTACTTCTTGTTTGGTACTGAGCTTTACTCAAGCTCAATTACCACTATGCTGTCTGAAAAGCTGCTCAAATTGGCCATACATAGTCTTTCTTATTAATAATCTTTGAAAGCAATTTAGTTGGGTGACATTTGTAACATGTGGGATACCCATGCATCACCTGCATACGGTGCCAATGCTAACTAGAAGTTGTGTTGTTTCCATGGGTGCAGGTGAGGGTTACCTTCTCAACTATGGTTTTCAAAGTTCCTTGGAGTGAAGATGGTGGATTGATACATCTTCAGGCTCTTAACACTTTTGTACTTATGTATAAGGTACGTTCTGTACTATGAACGGGAATTATACCACCTCTTCACTGACATAGTTTCCGTGGTAGAAAGGGAGACCACTTTCTGTAGCTTTCAAACCCAAAATACTAATGTACCTCCAATTGTGAAGACGTAGCCAGTAGTGCTCCTTTGAGTGTCTTTGTGACCTGCCATATCTGCATCAGCATACCCTTGCAAGAAAATGTCAGTGCCTCCAAAATACAAGGCATTTGTGGTTGTCCCCTTTAGATACCTGAGTATCCACTTCATAGCTTGCCAATGCTCTTTACATGAATTATCCATGAGCCTACTCACAACTCCCACTACATGTGCAATATCTGGCCTTATCCAGACCATAGCATACATTAGAGAACCTACTGCTGCAACATATGGAACTTTAGACGTATAGGCTGTCTTCTCTTGTGTTTGGACACATATCCTTGGTTAGTTAAAGTGACTAGCCTTTTTCTTGGGGAAGAAAGAGGAGGAGAAGAGGTTTTTTTTTTGTGGGCTCGGCGATCGAAGCCAGCACACAGGGTGTGGTCGGTGAAGCGCCTCGAAAGAGCAAGGGATTTGCAGGAGGTGGGGCCAGCGAGGGCTGCCAAGAGGAGAAAATGTTGTCGAAGCGAAGCCAGAGTGAGTTTTTCTCGTCGACGTGGGTACCAACGAGAGTTGAATTTGGAGGGAGGCGTGTGCCCCTGTGTATTTTGTGATGATGGCCTGGTGCAGCCAAGAGCAGGCTACATGGGTCCTGTACATGTTTTTTCATTTTGAAGCAGAAGCTTTCATTGTAGATTTTGGCGTCGTCTTTCCCCCCTCCCCCCTTTCTTCTTTGCTCGTCTCCAGGGTGTGTGGTGTCGGTGTGTGTGTGAGCATCTCCAAAGTTGGTCCGTGCTAGGAAGTGTGCTATGAAGTGCAAAGGGTGCTAGCAGGTGCATGGCAAAGGGGTAAAGCAGGTATGAAGGCCCTGGGCAGGAGAGTGGCAGCAGAAATGTATGTTTAAAGTGGTTTTTTAGGCCAGGGGGGCCTCCAAATTGGGATAATTGAGATGACAAGTCAAGGTGTCCAAAGTGTGGGAATGTGCCCTAGAGTGTAGTGTTCGAGATGCTCTAGAAGCCCATCCAAACGGCTCATGAAATGGAGCCCGAATGTGCAAGATATGGCAAGTGAAGTGGGATGCGTTTGCAGATCCTCTCCAGATTGGGCAAGCACAGGTGGTTGGTCAAGGCGGGTGTGAAATGATACACAGGAAGTCCTTGAGTTGTGGAGCACGCCGGTCTTTTCGGATTGAGAATCAGGCTTCTGGATGGAAAGTTATGAACAATCAAGTTTTGACGAGGGCCAATTTTGAGGCAGTTGGGGGCTGCATTGGGAGACGCACCATTTGGTGTTTTCTCAAGCTCGCCAAGTGTCTCGTGGGTAGTATGCAGCATGTGATGCTAGTCGAAGTCGACGGCACCTGAATCAAAGTCTGGAGCCTGGAGATATGCTTGGCCGAGGTCAGCAGTTCCTAGAGAACGTGGATGATCGGATGCTTTTTTCTATGTTTGGGACATGCCGTTTGAGGCCGTCGAGGCGTCATGATGCGGAGCCGACAGGTGGATCTCCCATGTGGCATGATCAAAGAACTTATTGGGCGAACCCGAGCACCGAGGATATTCGAATCAAATGCTTAAATCTTCTTAGTTGTAAATAAAAGAAGAAAAGGGTGGCTGGTCTCAAGAGGGGAAGAAAGGAAAAAAAAAAAGTTCAAACCTTATTTTTAAAGGCGAGGCTTAAGTGAGGCCAGTGCCTAGCGCCACTGCCAAAAAAAAAAGGATGTTTTTTTTTTCTCTTTGCCTTGGAAAACAAAGGGGGGAAAAGAGGAGAAAAGAGCAGGGATAGCGTTTTCGAGCATGAGCCTTTTTCTTGGGGCAGAAAGAGGAGGAGAAGAGGGTTTATTTCGTGCGCTCGGCGATCGAAGCCGGCACGCAAGGTGTGGTTCGTGAAGCGGCTCGAAAGAGCGAGGGATTTACAGGAGAAGGGGCCAGCGAGGGCTGCAAAGAGGAGAAGATGTTGTCGAAGTGAAGCTAGAGTGAGTTTTTCTCATTGAGGTGGGTATCGATGAGAGTTGAACTTGGAGGGAGGCGTGTGCCCCTCTGTATTTTGTGGTGATGGCCATGGTGCAGCCAAGAGCAGGCTACATGGGTCCTATACATGTGTTTTCTGTTTGAAGCAAAAGCTTTCATTGTCGATTTTGGCGTTGTCTTTCCCCCCTTCCACCCTTCCTTCTTTGCTCGGTTCCAGGGTGTGTGCTGCCGGTGTGTGTGAGAGTGTGTGCCTCTCGGGCCCCTTGTGTGTGTGAGAGAGAAAGAGAGAGAGTGTTGAATTGTGGAAGTACGAGAAGCGGGCAAGATCGGTGTGGTAGCTGTCTGAGGATTGTGCAGAGTGTTTGTGCGTTGGGCGAAGTGCAAGCGAGGCCCTGTTAGTGTGAGTTGCTTGTTTTGAAGGTGTTTTCGAGAGGACAGGGGTGTTGTGAATACCCTGAGCTATATAGGGGCAGTTGTTTGTGTGTCGGGTGTGTTCCCCATTCCCCCTCTCCAACGCGTATAGGTAAACCTATATGTACATGGAACTATTGATAACTCACACTCACGAAGTCATCTCAGAGATCTAAATACATTAATCAACAAGTTTACTCAAGGTCTTGATTTGGCAAGTCATCCGATGAGTCTATATAGTGTTTCTCCCAGGAACATGAGATCCAATATTTTGACTTGAAAATTTAAGTGCAATGGGTAGCATTCTGTTTTTTGACTATAACTCTTAGCTTGTGCGGACTTTTAACATGACACACAAGGAAAAAAATGCTCTAAATGATGTGTTTAATCTTTGGTTTAAAGGGTTTGACCTAATTGATAGCGGGTTCTAAGATGTAACCAAAAACAATGTTCCTACCGTCTAGTGACGTGAAACAAAAAACGCTTTTTATGTACACACGTGACCATAAACACATCGTGTGTGTGTAAACCAACATGCTGAACATGATAAAAAAATAATGGAGAAACCGCATATACACCCGAAAAGTCCATACATGCCCTTATATGCGAAAAAGAAACCCCTGACAGGGTAGCTATTCAGAAAATGACGTAGAGAGAGAACGAGATGATGGCTATGGAGTTTAGAGATTCTTACCATGCTTTAGAACTGATTATACGGACTGGCAAGAGGCTTTTTTCTTTGCCACAAGAGAGCGGTGATGAGAGCTACATAGAGATTTTCACCACAAAGCCGTTGGAGAGTGTGCACACCGTGAAAAGAGAAGAGAATATAGTAAGCAAGTAGAGAGAGAATTCTCTTTCTTTCCGTGAACAAGAGAGAAGATCTTATGGAGTTGGTGATCGAGAGCTTGTACCACTCTGTATAATAGATACGTATCGCCGTGAAGAAGTAGATGCAACTGTCGGCACTGAAAAATGAGCACTAGAGATGAATTTATAGGCACTCTATCAGGCTAGAGTGTGCCCCAAGCTAAGACAGAGCGCCCCCTCTTCTACCTGGAATAACTGCAAGCCTTTGGGAAAAGACTCCATTCTTTTCTAAAAACATGGCACAACTTTTGGCAATCAACTCTCCTACTTACCATTCAATTTGTATAGAAAAAATTGACTAATTGGAGTAGCCGTGACTAAACTATGATGCACCTCGGATGCCTCGACATTATTATGACTTTTTGTTAACCCTCACGGCTCACGGACACCCCATCACCTACGACGGACGTGTATTATGTATTTGGTAGAGTCAGGTACCGGGCTTGTCGGACCAATAGGAAAAGGGTAAGAGTGATCGCCGATGAGAGGCGCACTCTAACTGGGACATTCAAGGGATTAGTTGGCTAAGCATGGGCGCCCAAGTGTGAATGGGGTGAGCTCATATAAAAGCCAACTAAACCTAAAATTCACTCATTCTCTCATTTGTGCAATAGAAGAGTGCTCTTGCTCCATCTCCATCTCCATCTCTATCTCCATCTTCTTCTTCTTCACCTCCTTGTGTGTGTGTGTATGTGTGAGAGAGAGAGAGAGAGAGAGAGAGAGTGCGATCGAGAATTGCGGCGGCATGACGGCGGTGAAGCGGTTGAGCGCGACGTAGCGGCGTCTCCTTCTTCTTCGCGGCGAGGAATCCTCCACGGCAGGAGCATAGAGCGGTGAGTGACACACCATTGCCCTCTTTTGAGCTTACTAGTTAAGCTAGTTGTGTGCTTGGAGCCGTCTGTGGCTCGCACATAGTGTTAGGCAAGGCCCTTGCTTCGACAGTGCGGCAAGGAGCGCACATTTTTGGCGTTGTTGCCGGGGAATCGCCCTGCACTAAGCCCAAGAGGCACTTTGTGCTTCTCCTATGAGTTGTTTGTAGTAGGAAAGAAGAGGAAGAGGAAGAGGAATGAGTTATTTTTCTGCAAGTTGTTAATTTCTGTATTGTCTGCAAGTTCTATGATTTTTGCATAATGTTGTGTTTTCTGTTTGCACACAGTCTTTGCACAATTAGTAGTCGTTAGCTTGTTCGCAGTGAATGAATAAGTAGGAAGGCAGTTAGCAATTTCTGTTTGCACACAGTCTGTACACAATTTTCTGTCAAGGTTTGCCTGCACACAGTCTTTGCACAGTAAGGTAGTGAGAGAGGAAGTAGGTGGACAGTTAGCCCACTATCAGTAAGCAGTTAGCAGAGTGGTTAACAGATTAGTTAGTGGTTAGCAGCAGTGTTAGTAAGTAGATAGGGTAGTGAGCTGTCTGTGAGCTGTTGACAGAGAGGTTAGGTAGGTGTTGACAGTGTGTGTGGCCAAGAAAGGGTCACCTAAACCGCGCGCGATCGTCGCCTTAAAAAAAAAATTAAAAAAAAAATAAACCGAAAATATTTAAGCGTGAGTGACCCAAGCCTAGGCCTAGGCCCAGGCCTCAGTCCTCAGTCTTGTGATATATATTAGACTCACTCTTATATATATACCCTACCCCCTCAAGAGGGAATGAGAGCATGTGGGGCAAGTCCTCCACTCTCCTCCCTTCTCTTCCCACTTGCACCCTTAGACTTTCTAATTTGGGCCTGATTCCCTACTAGAAATTGACGGTTTTAGGGATTCGGAGGACATAAAGTGACCAAACGGAGGGTTGTAAAGCACGACACGTCCCTCTGACTGAGACGCTCGTTTTGAGCTATCATACGTTCTATTCTTTAGTTGGGTCAGAAAAAAAGGACCAAAAAATCAAAAAATAAAAAAAATTTAAGAAAAGACTTGGGTTGCAAAACACCCAAAAATACTAGGTGAGCAACCTTCACGGGCACTCACTGACACTTCTAGGGGATCCAAGTCATATGAACCTATGCTCTGGACGAGTGTTAGAGAACGAGCATATTGGTAGTGCCTCCATTTACGCGGGCACCCATTATTCCTCCACCCTAGGTTCTGGACATTCGGCCGGGACTCAAGGTAGCGCGACCCAAGATCCTCATATCGCGTCTAGTGATTCTTCCTCTGACTACGAAGTCATGGAGGGGTATCCTACACCAAACCCTGATAGTTCAAGTCAAGACATGCATGCCATGGGCCCACGGCCCGGGTCCAGCGTGTTTAGCCGCTTAAAAGAGACCCTTAGTAGAGCTACTCGCTTCGAACATGCAGTTAATGAAATAAATGAAGGGAGTGGGGAAGTAAATTCGTCATTCATGCCTAAAATAGACCCTATGCTTCTTGAGAGTGTGCATGTGAATGTTCCATCCACTACACCTCCTGATCCTTTAGGACTATCTCCCTCTGAGGTTTTACTATCCGATGGTAGGAGTCTTGCCGAAGTGCAAGAGATCGAACACTATATGCAAGCAACAAGGGAGAGGGAAATTGAGAACCTACGAAGGCTAGAACAAATTCGAGCCCTGAAGCAAAGGCTCCTATGACAACAATCATGCCAGCCAAGCAACCGAGTGCTCCCAAGGTAGCAGTCACGGAGGGGCAAGCAATGGGGAGCAATAATGCTTCCACTTCGAGGGAAACCTCCAACATGCCAGGCCTAGATGGGATATTCCTAAACAAAAATTGGGAGTATGACCTACAAGAAGAAGCTTTAACTGATCAGTACACAGGACACACCTATCATGTGGGTTGGTTAGATGTTCTACAATCCACATCGGGTGCTACTAGCATAGATGAGCAACAACAGAAAGTCTGTGATGTCCTCCATAGGATTGTCGAGTTAGAAAGACAGAACACAGGGATCAACATGCCTTCAACAGGCCTAATGAGATTCTTGGATACGGGAAAGGCCAACCAACCAACCCTATCACAAATGGAGACTCCCTCAGTGAGCCCCATTGATCCTCCATATGTTGTTTCGCCAGGAGCCTTAGTACAATCTGAGCCCACAAGTGGAAGCTTTACCTTTGGCAAATCTAGCTCATCTTTCTCTTAATGACACTACGGCTACCATGCATATCCCAGTGGTGAGCATGACAAGAAGTACACCATGGAGTTCATTTGTTAACACTGCACCAATGCCTAGTAGCACAGTGCCCCCAACTATACCTACATGTATGTATCAATCATGTGCACCTGTCGTACCTCAGCCTCATGTAGCTCCTACACCTCCGATTATTCCAAGACCTTACAATCCACAATGGAATTATCCAAGCTCTTATACAAGTGGAGCCATGCCATTTAATAATAACATGCCATATCAGGCACCCCCTATGCCTAGGGCCACACTTGTAAACTTTGGACCACCGTCTGGTACACCACCATACGAAATATGGGACCCAAGAGCCGCGCGTATGCCAAGGCCAAGGCCAACTCCCATCTCACATGTGGTTCCAGGAGCACATACACCCATTATACCTACTCAAATAGGAGATTTGGCAGCATTTGCTCAAACTATCAGTCGCTCTATTGCGGAAAACATGCATAGTGCACCTGATAGAGAGCCTAGGAGCAAGGCAGTTCAAGTAGCTAAGCTCACATAGAAATTCAGTGGAGACGGAGTTGCTAGAAAGCATATGGAAGTCTTTGAACATGTGTGCGATTCCTTGGAAGAGCACAATGAGCTACATAAGTGTAAGTCTTTGAATTTGACCCTAAGTGGAAAGGCTGGAGATTGGTATAGAACCTTAAGAGTAGAAGAGAAAACGATCTACTCTACTCTTAGGAGACTGTTCTTAAAAGAATACATACAAGAGGGAGTACTTTGGGGTGTAGCCTCTCAGCTCCAGAAAGCCCAACGAGAAGAAGGTGAATCCGTGAGAGACTTCATTAGTCGCCTAAAGAATTTGAATTCTCGATGCAATCCAAACGAGCGATTCAACAACAACCAATTTCTTGATAGATTCATTAGGGGACTACGACATGAAAGTATCTATAATGGCCTAGTCATTAGAGGTATCACTACTTGGGAAGCAGTCACCATGAATGAAATCCAATTGGAGGATAATTTAATGATTGCAAGAGAAAGAGTGTTTGCCGAGCCGAAGTCTAGTAGCTCGAAAGCATCAGGGCATGAGCCAATGAAGATAAAGCCAATCGTGAAAGAGCAAACGATATCTGAGATGACTTTGGCAGATCTCACCAAGGCCATCCAAGAAAGCCTTAGGGGTAATCGTGCTCCACAAAACACTCATATGTATCCAAGAAGGGAGCAACAATGGTGCTCAATTTGCTTGGTCCCACATACTACGAGTGAATGCCCTACTTTCAGAGTAAAGTTTAACGGGACTTGTAACGCGTGTGGTAGGTATGGCCATCAAGCGAAGGATTTCCTAATGCTTAAACGCATCATGGAAAATAGACTCCCTATAGCTTGGGCAGACTCACCTCGAGTTCCTGCATTGATGCCTACCCCACCCATGGAGCAACAGTTGCCATTACAACACATGGTCCCTAGAACCCAAAATGTGGTCCAAACCACACCGTTGCCACCTCCAGTGCTAGGACCGCAACCCCCTCATCCAAGAGTTACACCTATGAACCAAATAGGTTGCGAGTCATCTAGTACTTATGTAGATTGCGAAGAGGACATAGACTCTAGTATCACCTATGGAGTCGACATGCTTGAGGAGTGTCCCATGTACTATATGGAAGACCATTGGGGACAAATCAAACCGGTATATCAAGCTACTGCGCTAGCAGCAAGAGGCCAAAACATTAATAGTTTTGCCAGGAGACCACCTCTTCAGTGCTACGAATGTGGTGGACCACATCGAGTAGCTAAGTGCCCCATTAGAATGCAAAAGAATGCTGCACTAATGCAAACAAGTCAAGGGAGTGCATTGGCAATGCCAATACTCACTTGTAATCGTTGTGGCATAGATCATTTGATCGCACAGTGTCCTAACAATCCAAACGCACCGAAAATCACACCATTGAACATAATAGAGATTGTTGATGGGACACCACCAACTATAAACATAGCACCAATGAATGCACTCACACGGTCGATGCTCCAAAAGCAAAATTACATCCTC
The DNA here is from genome assembly GCF_014529385.1 of Adiantum capillus-veneris. Classification (NCBI taxonomy): domain Eukaryota; kingdom Viridiplantae; phylum Streptophyta; class Polypodiopsida; order Polypodiales; family Pteridaceae; genus Adiantum; species Adiantum capillus-veneris. The sequence continues at coordinate 45,760,929 of NC_140941.1, forward strand.
GAAGAGAGAGATGATGCATCCATTGGCCGAGCGAGAAAGAAGAAAACACGAAGAAAAAAATCCCTTAATGCTTCTAGCTCAAAACCTAGTTCAAAGACTAACATAGGGACAGGAGAGGATCCCGTGTATATGAATGACCCTGAGGATGACTCAGATTCGATAGAGACCACGTAGACCAAAACTGTTACTACAAAGGAAAAAGCCAGTGAGGAGGATCACGACAGGGAATTACGACGAACACCAAAAGAGTATTCAAAGTTAAACCACCCAGTTGCGAACCCCCAAGATAAGCCACGAGAGACAAAAAATGAGGATTGCAAGAGAAATATTGGAACCTATCCAAACCCAACAGTGGAAATTGAACGAGTCCAACAACTGAGGGGTTTGGTGGAAGAAACTCAACGAACATTAGAACCTGAACCCAAACATATCCGGATGTCGGACACAGTGTTTCCCACACAAGTTCAACCTCACAAGAACTACAGGCCGTTAGCTATACCCAGTATCATTCGGGAAGAGAGTGAGGGTAGGACATCTGAAAGTGGACACACACCTTTCCTACTAGAGAGAATGTTTGGTGAGGGAATGCCCGACCCCCTTGAGGAAGTGGAGATTCCATCTTCACCATTCTCTTGTCAGGGTCCTACGTCCCACAAGATGCCATTAAATGTTGCCAAGTTGATGGATTTCATGTCTTCAGAAGTTAGAACCACCATCATGTCCAAACTATATAAAGACCTCGAGCTAGTCTCAGCTCTTCGAGCCTTCCTCAATGGAGAATTACAGGCCGGATTACCACAGTTTGCACATATGAACAAACCTGACTCGGTAATGAATGATGAGGAAAATTTAGCACCACCATCTGACCTAGCGGGACATGAATCTGTAATTGAAGTACCCGTTAACAAGTTGGGGCAATACTTTGAAGGTGATGAATCTAATGCTACTCTACCAATCACTACTAAAGGATTAACTGTAAAGGGGGTCCTTGACGGTGGTGCGGGAGTTAGCATGGTGACAAAGAGTTGTTGGGAGTCTATGGGGCGACCTCACCTTGAAGCCACAAGCGTAGTGGTAAAAATGGCTAATGGATCTATTTTTACGCCTATTGGAATGCTAAAGGATCTCAGAATCAAGGTCTTGGGACACAAGGTAAGGCAGACTTTCATTGTTATGGATTTTTCCAAGAATCCTATGTCATTTGAGATGATCTTAGGGCGTCCATTCATGAGGGAATCAAAAATGGTGCATGACTGGTCCAAAAACCACGTCTACTTACAGTTCCAAGTCTCTGTCATTCGAGTTGATCTTTTAAGTAGTCGAACGCATCCTCTAGGAAATAAATTCATCATTGATAATCGATCAGACACAACAATTCACTCAGCTCCATTACAATATTGTTACACGTGTAACGAAGACACGGATATTGGGGAGAACTCTCCTTATATGGATATCCTACCCGGAATGGCTGATTCAGACAATGTCGATTGGGTACACCTAGCGGCAACTATAGATACATGGGGAGCTAGAGGAACAACCTGGGTAACACCAGATGGGGAAGAGATACCACACATTGCACCAGTAAACATGTTAGGTGTAGCGCATGTAACATCCGATGATAAGAAAGAGGCACACATACCTAAGAGTGAAACCGATGATTCCTCAAAGGCTTCAGGCCAATACACATCAGAAACAGAATCTCAGGGAGAAATGGATTCAAAACCTGAGGAAACATCGAGTGAACCAAGTATAGAAATTGAACACTCAAGGCCTAGTACGACCATCTATGGTAATTTATATGAGAGTGAAGAAGATACAAGCGAAGACCTATCAGGCGAGTCGAGTTCAAACATTTACCAAAATCAAAACCTTAACAAGAAACAAAGGTCATATAAGAGACGACGATATCGAGCAAATGTGAGAGCTAGGATAAAGAAGGAAAGATCTACTGCAGAATGGCTTAGCTATCTAGGGGCATGTGATGCTCATAGAAAGCTAGTAGACAACTGGGGTGAACGTCTCCAGAGTGTCATGTGGTGCAGCCCGCAACCCATTGACCTCGCTCAATTGGAGGTTACAGAGCCGAAATTGAGTTGAACTATAAGAAGACGTCAAAACCGAGAGTTAGCACAACAACAAAAGGAGTCAGAACTAAAAGAAAGGTCTCTGTCAGGACAAGAACCTGCTGACTTACATACGGCTCCTGAACATTTTAAATCTTATACCACGGGGGAGCGAAAGGTTGTGTATGCCAAAGCCCAACGAATACCTACCAATGGAAGCAGTGGAGTCTATGATGGTCCAGCGGTAGTTAAAGAGATAGAATTAGTAGAACCAGGTGAGGAGTCTAAACCAGTCTTTATTGCTCAAGACCTTACCGAAACTGAAGAGGCTGTACTTAAGGAGCTCCTCAAGGAATACAAGGATATCTTTGCTTGGACATATCATGACATGAAGGGCGTTCCACCTTCTATGGTGCAACATACAATTCCCATGATCAACACTGCTAAACCCGTCCAGCAACGACCATATCCAATGAATCCTAAGTATGCCAAAATTGTACAAGAGGAGATTGAAAAACTTATCCAATGTGGATTCATATACCCTATTGAGCACTCAGAATGGGTTTCTCCAATAGTCATTGTGCCAAAAAAGAATGGGAAACTAAGAGTGTGTGTGGACCTCAAGAAAGTTAATGCAGCTACTAGGAGAGATCATTATCCCTTGCCATATTCAGAACATGTGCTTGAGAGATTTGCGGGCAAGGAAGCTTATAGCTTTTTAGATGGGTACTCTGGTTACAATCAAATCACAATTTCATTAGAGGACCAAGCTAAAACTGCTTTTATCACAGAGTTTGGAGTGTTTGCATTTCGTGTTATGGCTTTTGGCTTAACAAATGCCCCTGCTATAGTCCAACGATTAATAAACACTGCGTTTAAAGAATTTCTAAGGGAGTTTTGTGAAGCTTTCCTAGACGACCTTTGTGTTTATTCTTCTTGGGAGAAGCATTTGTTATATCTACGAAAAATATTTGAAAGGTGCAGATTTTATCGCATCTCATTGAACCCTTTCAAATGCCAATTTATGGTTAAGCATGGAGTCATTCTAGGGCATATAGTGTCCAAGAACGGGATATCCATAGATGAGAGTAAGATTAAAGCCATTGCCGATTTGCCACCACCTACGAACTATAAAGGAGTGCAAAGATTTATGGGCCATGTTGGTTATTATCGAAGGTTTATTTTAAACTTTGCCGAGATAGCGCGTCCATTGTACAAGCTTCTTATCGAGTTTCACTGGACGGAAGAATGTCATCAATCTTATGAGTTATTAAAGAAGGCCCTAACAAGTGCTCCAATCCTGCGAACACCTGATTGAAATGTACCTTTTCATGTGCATATTGATGCATCAAATTTTGTTATTGGGTGTGTTCTAACTCAACCAGGAGAACATAAATTGGACTACCCTATTAGCTTTGCAAGTCGCCAATTAAATGATGCCGAGATGAACTACACTACTACAGAGCGGGAAGGTCTAGCTATGATTTACGTAGTAAAGAAATTTCGCTATTACTTTCTTGCTACCAAGTTTGTGTTTTATGTTGATCATCAAGCATTGCTATATTTGGTAAACAAGCCGTGTTCCACATGTCGAATTACACGATGGTTGTTAATTCTTCTTGAGTTTGACTTCACCGTTGTTGTGAGGCCTGGGAGGAAACATGTCATGGCGGATCATTTATCTCGTATCCCTAATGGCGAAGCTCCTACGGGGGTTGATGATGAATTGCCTGATACTCCTTTGTTCATTGTTGAGACAATGCCTGAATGGAGTGAAAAGATTGTTAACTTCTTAGTTAATGGTTTTCCACCCAAAGAGCTGCGAAAAGATATAGCTTGAAAGTTAATCAAGTAATGCGAACCCTATTGGCTAGAACTCTCTATAAGAGAGGAAAAGATGACGTTCTTAGACGCTGTGCCCGCGAGGATGAGTATTTATATATTCTATAAGAGGCACACATGGGCGTAGCTGGTGGTCACTTTTCAGGAAAGTTGACTGCCCGAAAGATCTTACAGTCAGCCTATTGGTGGCCCACTCTGTTTAAGGATGCATCACTTTTTGCAAAGGGATGTGATGAATGCCAACGCTTCAAGAAGCCACAAAGAAGTGATAGGATGCCTCTACATCCCATCAAGGTAACCCAACCGTTTGAAAAGTGGGGCTTAGACTTTGTAGGACCGATTAGTCCGGCTGCACGTAACACGCAATCACGATATATCATTGTGGCTACCGACTATGTAACCAAATGGGCTGAAGCAAAAGCAACACGAAAGGCGGATGCAAAAACAACAGCTAAGTTCCTCTTTGAGAACATTATCACACGTTTTGGATGCCCCTTTGAACTTGTAAGTGACAATGGAACTCATTTTATAAATGAAGTAATAAAAGAACTCAAATCAAACTTCATGATATCTCACCATAAGTCTACACCCTATTATCCCCAAGCAAATGGCCAAGTTGAGAGTATCAACAAAACTCTCATCTCCATTTTGACAAAGACAGTCGAGGCTCATCGCACTGATTGGGACCTAAAGCTTACATCAGCTTTATGGGCTTATCGTACTGCGTATAAAGTTGCTATTAATTGCACACCGTTTAAGATGGTGTATGGCCAAGAAGCAGTTATGCCATGGGAGTTTTTCATTCCTAGTCTTCGAGTAGCTTCTCAAGAAGGTTGGGATGGCAACCCCTTAGTTGAGCGATTATATATCCAAGAAAGGCTAGATGAAGAGAGGCAATTAGCTGTGCGAAATGCTCTAGTGGAGAAGCATAGGAGAAAGAAGTGGTTTGATAGCCATTTAAAGGATAAAGACATCAAGGTTGGTGATAAAGTTCTTATGTACGCGGTACGTAATGAAAAGAAGAAATTGAAATACACTGGTAAGAGACCATATCGAGTGTGTGATATTACCCCGCAAGGTACCATTCGTGCTGAGACTCTAGATGGAGTTGAAACCATTGGATTCCTTAATGGGAGTAAATTCAAAAGATATTATGATCCTCTAATCCAGGAAGAGTTGCGAGCCATCCATCAAAAGAAGGCTGCCAAGGAACAAGCAGAGCTTAAAAAAATCCAAGCAAGAGTTGAGGCTCGAGAACGACAACAACGTCTTAGACGCCAACGAGAGGCTAATCTAGGAATCACGCAAGCATTTTTCGAGGACACAGATGACGACTCATTAGAATCTGAGCCACCCCTACGATACCCAATTGAGCTAAATAGCCCCTATGGGAAAGTACTATACAATGCCTTATTAGATACGGGAGCTAAACACAATTTGTTATCCTATGGAGTTGGTGTCAATTAGGGAAACCGACCCTATCCTCGAGTACGATGCAAGTCAAGGGCATTAATAAAAAGAAAACTGCTATTCTTGGAGTCCTTCAGACCCCTGTTGTCTATGACAATGGAAGCATAGTGCAGAGGTTTCTAGTCATGCCCGCGGGAGCTATGGAAGGCAACGTAAACCTGGGACGCACGTGGATGTTGGCAACCAAATGCACTATTGATTGGGATACAAGTAGTGTCACGACGCGACCACCGACTCTTACCCCTATCATTCAAGCAAAGTCACCTACGTTGCAAACTCTAGCAAAGTTGAAGGATAGCCAACATTCACAAGCCAAGGTGGTTATCTCGTCTTTGCCGGCTACCCATGAACCTAGCACTTCAACACTTGTAGTTGCAGGAAGCAGTAATATTGCAAGTACTCAACCTGCATGACCTAAGAGTACATATCAATGGGTCCCCAAGGCCTTACTTACAACTACCTCAACCCTTCCATCCATTCCAAGAAAAAATTTCCCCGGAAAACCAAGAGCGCGCTCTAGAAGGGTCAAGACCAAATCACGATGGATTCCAAAACGACTATTAGAAGCCCAAGGCTACTATGATGGAAATGAGAAAATCTGGGTACCTAAACGTAAAATGAGTCCTTCCCTATTGACAACAAACCCATATGAGTCAAACAGTGTAACGCTAAATGTTAAGTATGGAGCCTGATTTACCCCCTGTAATTTTCTGTGGTAAAAGCGCACATTTGTAAGGCCCCCATTATGAGGAGAAGCCATCGTGCGTGAAGGAAAATCACTCATCGGAAACCAAAATTTTCACGGACAAGAATCAGGGGCAGCTTTAAAGGCCTCGGGGGTGGAGGCCCCCGAGACTTTTTTTTTCGCCGGAATATTCTTTTTCGTCGGAATATTATGGCCGGACGTCGGCCGGAAAGTAGTCGGAAAACAATCGGTCGGTTGGCCGGTGGCCGGTAGTCAATGGCCGATGGCCGGTGGTCGGAAGTCAATGGCCGGTGGCCGGTGATCAGAAGTCAATGGCCGGTGGCCGGTAGCCGAATTCAATGGCCGGTGGCCGAATTCAAAAGCGGACTTGTCTTCTCAAGGGCGGCCACACATGGGCAGTCCGATTTGGACTTATTCGCACAAGGGTGGCTACACATGGCTGTCTCTCATAAGAGAGGGCAGCCCTTTTGGCCTATAAAAGGAGGCCATTTCTACACACATTTCATAGTGTGAAGTTGATGCAGCAAGGTGAGTGTGAGGTGGTGAGAGTGAAGCAAGGTGGGAGCTCCATTAAGGGTATAATCCCTTTGTAAACTACTTTTTGTTTTGAAGTACTAAAGCCATTGAGTGGCTGCTTTCCCGTGGACGTAGCCCACATTGGGTGAACCACGTATATCGTGTGTACTCTCTGTCTCTCTCTACTCTATAATCTCGTGTATGTAAATCTGTCTCTCTCCATTAAGTAATCTACTCAATTATCTATTTAGCTACGTCTTATTTCCTAACAACTGGTATCAGAGCAAGGTTTGCTTGTAGCTAAATTATCTCAAGGAAAGGATTCCTTGAATTGAGTGGGAGTTATGGCGGAGGAAGGGAAGCTCAAGATTGAGAAGTTCAACGGCAAAAACTACCAACATTGGAAGATGCAGATTGAAGAGTATCTCTACCAGAAGGACCTCTATTTGCCACTAGGCGGTCTTGCGAAGAAGCCCGCAACAATGGCAAATGAAGCATGGATTGTCCTTGATCGAAAGGCACTGTGAACAATCCGGTTAAGCTTGGCGTCAACGGTGGCCTTCAATGTTTCGGAGATGAAGACCACGGAGGACTTGATGAAGTCACTTGACGACTTCTACGAGAAACCATCGGCATCCAATAAGGTATTTCTTATGAAGCGCTTGTTCAATCTAAAGATGGCAGAGAATGGTTCAGTTACAGAACACCTAAATGACTTTAACACAAACATAAGTCAACTTCGATCAGTGAAAATCAATTTCGATGACGAAGTGCGAGCTCTCCTTATACTATCATCTCTACCAGATAGTTGGGACAGTCTTGTGATGGCTGTAAGTAATTCTATCTCTGGCACAAATACTCTTATGTTTGATGGTGTTGTGGGTGTTCTCCTAAGCGAGGAAATGCGAAGGAGAAGCATAGGAGAATCATCAAGTGCTGCACTATCAGTGGAAACAAGAGGAAGGCTTAAGGAGAGGTTCAAAAACCAAAAGGGTCGTGATCTCTCAAGGCGGAGCAAGTCACGCACAAAGTCAGTTCTTGAATGTTGGAACTGCGGCAAGAAGGGCCACGTCAAGAAGGATTGCTGGTCCAAGAAGAAGAAGGAGACAGAGTCTCAAGACAACAAGCCAACATCGGAGGCCAATGTGGTAGGTAAAGTAGAGCAAGATGCTCTAATTCTCTCATTAGACAATGTGTCTAATTCCTGGATAGTAGATTCCGGGGCTTCATTCCATGCGACACCATACAAGCAACATTTCCAATACTACACCAAAGGTAATTTTGGGTATGTATACTTGGGAGATGATGAAGCTTGTGAGATTGTCGGCAAAGGTACAGTTTCTGTCAAAACTGCTAACGGAAATGAATGCAAGCTTAAAGATGTTAGGCATGTTCCTTCTGTTCGCAAAAATTTGATCTCTACAGGACAATTGGACGATGAAGGTCACAACATTGCATTCGGAAACAAACGGTGGAAGATCTCAAAGGGATCTTTGGTGGTTGCCAAGGGTGAAAAAGTCGGTACACTTTACTTGTGTACTGTTAGCACGCAACTTTCAGCTTGTGCAGCAACTACAAAAGTTGACAGTGCGGTGTGGCACTACCGACTTGGGCATATGAGTGCCAAAGGAATGCAAATCCTTCAAACAAAGAAGCTTCTACCAGGTTTGAAAGAAGTGGACTTAGAGTTCTGTGAAGATTGTGTTTATGGTAAACAAAAGAGGGTAAAATTTCAAAAATCAAGAAATGAAAGAAAAAATAAAAAACTTGAGTTCGTTCATTCTGATGTTTGGGGTCCTGCAAGTACACCATCACTTGGTGGCTCATTGTACTATGTAACATTCATAGACGATGCGACTAGAAAAACATGGGTTTATGTCATGAAGAATAAATCCGATGTATTTTCCATATTTCAAAGGTGGAAAGCCTTTGTGGAGAATGAAACAGGTACCAAGGTTAAATGCCTCACATCCGACAATGGAGGCGAATATTGCATCCAAGCTTTTGAAAGCTTTTGTGCTAGCAATGGCATTCGGAGGCAGGACAACCCCAAGGACACCTCAACAAAATGGGATTTCGGAAAGGATGAACAGGACAATCATGGAACGAGCACGAAGCATGTGGCTACATGCAGGCCTACCGCTTGAGCTTTGGGCAGAAGCTGTAAGTACGTCTGTGTACTTAATCAATCGGTCACCCTCAACGGCATTGGATGGGGGAGTTCCAGAAGAGGCATGGACAGGTAAACCGGTGAATTATGCATTTCTCAAAGTGTTTGGGTGTGAGCCTTTCATGCACATAGATAGAAGCCTAAGCTCAAAGTTAGATGCAAAGTCCAAAAAGTGTTTCTTCATTGGCTATGGAGAAGGAGACTTTGGGTATCGCCTATGGAATCCTGAAGATGGTAAAATCTTAAGGAGTAGGGATGTAATTTTTAACGAAAAAAATATGTACAAAGATTACTTGGAAAGAAAACAAACAAAAGAAACAGGTGATGAGTACATGGAGCTTGAGGACGGTGAAGACTCAAGGACTGCAAACGGTGAAAATGTGCAACAACGTCAACCAAATGAGGAGCCTCAACCTATTCTCCGAAGATCTACGAGAGCAATTAGACCTCCAGAAAGGTTTGTTCCTTCCTTCAACCATCTCTTGATCTCAGATTCTGGAGAGCCGGAATCATATGAAGAAGCTATGCAACATGAATCCAAAGAAGAATGGACGAAGAGCATGCAAGTGGAGATGGACTCACTACATCGCAACCAAACATGGGAGTTGGTTGAGTTGCCTAAAGGTAAGCGGGCACTTTAAATCAAATGGGTGTACAAGCTAAAGGAAGAAGAAGGTGGGAAGAAAAGGTACAAGTCTAGGCTTGTGGTAAAAGGTTTTTCTCAAAAGAAAGGTATTGACTTCAATGAAATATTTTCTCATGTTGTAAAAATGAACTCAATTAGGCTTGTCTTAAGCCTTGTGGCTGCTCATGATCTAAATCTCGAGCAAATGGATGTAAATACGGCATTCCCTCACGGTGACTTAGAGGAGGAAATCTACATGCTTCAACCAAAGGGGTATGAAGTAAAAGGTAAGAAGAAAATGGTTTGCAGATTAAAGAAGAGCTTGTATGGTTTAAAGCAAGCATCAAGACAATGGTACTTGAAGTTTGATCGATGGATGTTGGATCATGGATTCACAAGATGCAACTCGGATCACTACGTCTACACGAAGAATTTGGGAGATGGGAAATTCATCATCCTAATGTTGTATGTTGATGACATGTTGATTGCAAGTGCTAACATGCAGGACATCAAAGACCTAAAAGAGGAGCTGTCCAAATCTTTTTCAATGAAAGATTTAGGTGCTGCAAAGAGGATACTTGGTATGAAAATATCAAGGGACAGGACGAAGAAGACAATAAAGCTATCTCAAGAAGATTACATCAAGAAGGTACTAGAAAGGTTTGCAATGCAAAATGCAAAACCAGTTTCTACACCTTTGGCTAGTCATTTTAAAACTAACGAAGGATATGTGTCCAAAGACACAAGAGGAGATAGCCTATATGTCTAAAGTTCCATATGCTGCAGCGGTAGGTTCTCTAATGTATGCTATGGTCTGGACAAGGCGAGACATTGCACATGCAGTGGGAGTTGTGAGTAGGTTCATGGACAACCCAGGTAAAGAGCATTGGCAAGCTCTGAAGTGGATACTTAGGTATCTAAAAGGGACAACAAAAAATGTTTTGTATTTTGGAGGAACTGATATTTTTCTAGAAGGGTATGCTGATGCAAATATGGCAGGTGACAAAGATACTCGAAGGAGCACTACTGGCTATGTGTTCACGGTTGGAGGCACAGCAGTAAGCTGGGCTTCAAAGCTGCAGAAAGTGGTTTCACTTTCTACCGCGGAAGTAGAGTATGTAGCAATGACGAAGGCAAGCAAAGAAATTCTGTGGCTTCACAGATTCTTAGAAGAGCTTGGATTCAAACAAGACAATTGTGTCTTGTACAGTGATAGCCAAAGCGCTATCCATCTTGCGAAGAACTCAGCCTTTCATTCAAGGACAAAGCACATTGAGGTGAGATATCACTTCATACGCACTCTTTTGGAAGAGGGACAACTAAAGCTAGGAAAGGTGCATACAAGTGAAAATCCTGCAGACATGTTTACAAAGGTGGTCAACAAGGAGAAGTTGAGCTTTTGTTCATCTTCAATCGGCATTCAAGGATAAGAAGCCACAATGGAAAGCAGTCACAGGTTTGGTTTGGAGATCAGTCTCCAAGTGGGAGATTGTTAAGTATGGAGCCTGATTTACCCTTGTAATTTTCTGTGGTAAAAGCGCACATTTGTAAGGCCCCCATTATGAGGAGAAGCCATCGTGTGTGAAGGAAAATCACTCATCGGAAACCAAAATTTTCACGGGCAAGAATCAGGGGCAACTTTAAAGGCTTCGGGGGCGGAGGCCCCTGAGACTTTTTTTTTCGCCGGAATATTCTTTTTCGCCGGAATATTATGGCCGGGCGGCGGTCAGAAAGTGGTCGGAAAACAACCGGTCGGTTGGCCGGTGGCCGGTAGTCAATGGCCGATGGCCGATGGTCAGAAGTCAATGGCCGGTGGCTGGTGGTCGGAAGTCAATGGCCGGTGGCCGGTAGCCGAATTCAATGGCCGGTGGCCGAATTCAAAAGCGGACTTGTCTTCTCAAGGGCGGCCACACATGGGCAGTCCGATTTGGACTTATTCGCACAAGGGTGGCTACACATGGCTATCTCTCATAAGAGAGGGCAGCCCTTTTGGCCTATAAAAGGAGGCCATTTCTACACACATTTCATAGTGTGAAGTTGATGCAACAAGGTGAGTGTGAGGTGGTGAGAGTGAAGCAAGGTGGGAGCTCCATTAAGGGTATAATCCCTTTGTAAACTACTTTTTGTTTTGAAGTACTAAAGCCATTGAGTGGCTGCTTTCCCGTGGACGTAGCCCACATTGGGTGAACCACGTATATCGTGTGTACTCTCTCTCTCTCTCTACTCTATAATCTCGTGTATGTAAATCTGTCTCTCTCCATTAAGTAATCTACTCAATTATCTATTTAGCTACGTCTTATTTCCTAACACTAAAGGCAATGGCAGACCGTGGGAAGGGAAAGATCACAGAATGCTACACACCTAGTCCAGAGCTAGTTTGGGCTCCAAGGCAAAACCAATTTATTCCACCTAGCTCAGGAAGGGGGGAGTTCCATGAAGCTTCTAGCTTCTCATGTAATACATCCATAGAGGTAAAAGCTTCTACACAGCCTCCACCTACAATAGTGGACCTCCATGAAGCTACAAAGGAATCCACACCTTCCAGTGTTCAACAATCACCTAATGAACCACTTCAAGTTCGATCCTAGGAGAGTACCTTACCACCCTTGCAACTCGACGAGGCACCTAAGGTAATAGAAAACTACTGGCAAAAATCTTCACCTATAACAACTTGGAACAACTGGTTTCAAAGGGTGACGACATCATTTCAAACGATATGATCTACCCAAGGAAGGGGGGAGTGTTTGTGGACATCCATTATTCACTTGCTTCCCTCTCAAACTTTCTCCCTGACCTCTTAATCTCCAATCTTAGGGAATGTATATATAAAGCCTTATACTCACAAAAACAAGATAAAAAAGTAAAAGAGCAAGAGCCATAACACAAAATCATAAAAACAAATTAGGCACAAGAACACGACCCTTGTAATATTTGCACTCTAACCATCATCTATTTGCGTGTACAGATATGGCTAGTACGCTAGAGTCATCCACTCCTGCCTTGGGCGAGAGGTACCCTCGTTACTTTTCACAAATATTTCACATGGTCTTTCCAGTGCTTGCATGTGAATGGGATTTGATAGGTACGCTAGCATGTGAGAGGAATTTTGAGGAGTTAGAATGGCTGATACGTCTCTTGACCACTTCTGATCCATACTTAGTAGAGAGCGTTTCTCCCATTGCACAAGCCTACCCTTTTGACCAAGATGACTATAGGTGTCTAGTGACCTTCTTAGTAAACATGGGCACCTATGATGAAGAAGAAAATTTACACGGATGGCACATATGGTCTCATGGATGATGACTTTGTTTATCTCGACGACGAGGACAGGGGTTTAGCCTTAGGGTTTCCCCCCAACCTCTACAATATCCTATTCCCTTGACTCTCTAGGGGGAGTGCAAATAATTAGGTTAGGGTTCCTTATGTTTTTTGTTGTGTTCAATAAGTGTTGGTACCTTTTCCCACTAATGTGCCTCTTGGAGGTATTCCTTTTGTTTCCTAGTGTGTACAGGAGCGTGTTGCTATTGATAGGATTTGGACCTTCATGGAATCTTTATCTCGACTCACTCTTCAAATCAAGCGCGACCATCCACACAAACAGGTGTTTCTTGTCCATTAGCATTGCCCCTTATCTTTTTTGCATCTATGATTGTCTGCTTTAATTGTGATTGGTAGCCTAATATTCACCGCATTTGCTTAGTATCAAACATTTAATTAAATGTAATTTTTTGTCATAATCACTTGTCTAGGTTTAAAAATCAAGCAGTCCGACTAAGCTAGTTTGACCAAGTTAGGTGTTAGAGATCTTCTCTTAATACCATGGGGAATGCCTTCCTAATAATCAATGGTTACTTAGGTTCTTAATCCGATTTAGGCAGCATTGTGTGAAATGTACTAGGGCTTTCTAGTGGGCTTGACCCTATTGACCTTTAGCTTAAGTATTATAAAGGGAGTTTACTAGTGTGATGAGCCTGGGGAGGTGTATCAGTGTTATATGACCCCCCAAAGTTACAAAATTAAAATGATGAAAATGAACAAACAAAAAATCAAAGTGCCACATTGTAAAATCTTAAGCTGGAAGAGAAATCTCAGCCTGATTGGGTACTTCACTCACATGTATCGTCTATGGTACTAGGACCCTAGAGGTTCCCAGTATGGGCGCTTTTTCTTGAAAAGCAAAAAACCCAAGGCATACAAAATAAGCACACACATCAAAATTAAATCACTTTGAAAAGAATTTGGGGGGTAAAAGAAAAAGTAATCAGTCAGGCGATGATTTCATGAGAAATTTCTTTTATGGTAGCTTAACTACAAGGTCTTCTAGATATAGCCTCTAGTCAGCCCTCGAACATGAATACTTGGCTCTTGCGATTAAACAACTTAATTGACCACAGAAAATTAAGAAGCTTACCCATGGTATTAATATTCGATCTCTAGTGCCTTTCGACCGTCAAATTAGCGACCCCACACTTGTTTAATTTTTTACCTTTACATCTGTTTATGCATTTGATTACATTGCAATTTAATGTTCATTGCTGACAAATTGTTTGAAATTCTTTTACCAATCAATTTGTCTACCTAAAACTGCATATGCTTTTTAATCACTTATGAGAATGCAATTACTGTGCCAATGTTGTTTGATTTTGCAGTGGCTGAAGAAGGCTAAGGACATTCATCTCAAATGCTCTTCCACCTCGACGAACGAGCTTCAACTCAATAGCTTCCGAGGACGGAATCTACATCAGGAAGGGGGGCATGTTAACCCTCACGGCTCACGGACACCCCATCACCTACGACGGACGTGTATTATGTATTTGGTAGAGTCAGGTACCGGGCTTGTCGGACCAATAGGAAAAGGGTAAGAGTGATCGCCGATGAGAGGCACACTCTAACTGGGACATTCAAGGGATTAGTTGGCTAAGCATGGGCGCCGAAGTGTGAATGGGGTGAGCTCATATAAAAGCCAACTAAACCTAAAATTCACTCATTCTCTCATTTGTGCAATAGAAGAGTGCTCTTGCTCCATCTCCATCTCCATCTCCATCTTCTTCTTCTTCACCTCCTTGTGTGTGTGTGTGTGTGTGTGTGTGTGTGTGTGTGTGTGTGTGTGTGTGTGTGTGTGTGTGTGTGTGTGTATGTGAGAGAGAGAGAGAGAGAGAGATTGCGATCGAGCATTGCGGCGGCACAACAGCGGTGAAGTGGTTGAGCGCGACGTAGCGGCGTCTCCTTCTTCTTCACGGCGAGGAATCCTCCACGGCAGGAGAATAGAGCGGTGAGTGACACACCATTGCCCTCTTTTGAGCTTACTAGTTAAGCTAGTTGTGTGCTTGGAGCCGTCTGTGGCTCGCACACAGTGTTAGGCAAGGCCCTTGCTTCGACAGTGCGGCAAGGAGCGCACACTTTTCCATACTGTCGGGACGTATTTACAATGTTGCTTTTTATAAAAATAATTCTTGTAAAAATCTCGTTAATCCGGTTTCTTCACTGGACGATCGTTTTTAAACCTGACGATGACTAAAAATAATATTTTTATAATTAGGTCATCCTAAAAAGCATGTTACTTTTCAAAAATGCTAAAAAACACAAAAAGCTAAAAACAGCAAAAAAAAGTAAAATTTTCTAAAATTGAACTACGGGTTCCCCTCATGCTCACTATTCACTAAAAAGCACTAAAGCTAGATATAGCGTGAGAAGTGTCTGAAAAGTAGTTCTTTTAAAAAATTGAACCATAGCTTCTCCAGGACTCACATTTCAAGGATCTAGCCCTGTTTTTTGCAAAAAAGCATAGTAAATCACAAAAACCGTAAAAAAGCTAAAAAGCGGAATTTTCCAAAATTGATCCAAACGTCCGTCTGACCTACCAGAACACAAAAACAACCTTGCTTTTCACTTTAGAACCTTACAATGCTATCAAACAAGCATTCTAAATTAGAATTTCATGAAGCAGATATTATAATCTATTTTTCTTCTTTTTAAAAGAGACCCAAAAATTGTGGATCTTACGCAGGATTAGATGGTATGTGTTAGAAAACAAGAAGCGAAAGACTGTGGGAGCTCTTTTGTGAGGCCAAGGGCCAGGTGTGGATCGACATCGGCTGCTACTTATAAGAGTAGGCAAACAAGATCGGGTTCCACATACCCTTGTCTCATAGTGGTATTGGAGTTTAATTAACGAGTTATTGAGGACGTGGTTTGCATGCATGCAAAAGGGGGGGAATGGGATTGTGGAGAAGAAGGTGGGGAGAGCATAGATGTGTGAAAGGTCTCCAACACACACACATATAAGAGTAGGTAGGCGAGATCGGGTCTCTGAGCAGACTGAGCTCTAGAAGCATGCCCAAAGTATTTTTCAAGCTGTTGACAATCACCAAAGCTCACTAAAATTGGAGAAAGTGAGCAGGTGTGTGTTGGCGATGCTGGCGACTAAGCTCGGGAGGATGCAAGGTTGCAAGGAAGCACACACAGCTTGGAGAAGATGAAGAAAGCTCAATGCACACAACAAAGAGTAGTATTACTTAGTGTGCAATGGAAAGATGAGGTAGCCCTAGAGTGATGGGCATTTATTCAATGCACGGGGGAAAACCCCTCCCAGTGAGGGAAAAAATGACCCAGCAGTCCTAAGTGTGCTCACACACATCACAACCACATGTATATGGTAACAAATACAATGTGGTAGATGATGCTCTTAGTTGCATGAAGATCAACTCTCTTTGCTTGACCAAACTTTGAAGTGAGTTTTTGGATTCTTTGAAGGGTAAATGTGAGAATGATGATGCGTACTCCAATGTGTGGAGTCATGTCAAAAAGAGGGATCCTTCTCATTCCAATTCTGGTAGTGTGTCTACTTCCTCTACACCCAGTTCTCCTCTTTCAAGTGACAAGCTGCAAATATGGAAGAATTTTTTCATAGATGATGGGTACCTTCTCCACAAGGGGAGAGTTTGTGTATTCACAAACATAGATATTCAATGCCAAATTCTTTATGAATGCCATGACAATCCTAGTGAAGTGCACCCGAGAACAAAGAAAACTTACGCACTCGTACAGTGATACTTTTACTAACTAGGTTTACATGGTTATGTTCAAGACTATATCTTGCATTGCCAAAAATGTCAAGCTAATAAAGCAGAGCAACTAAAGGCAAGAGGTCTCTTACATCCCATGGTAGATTCCCAATGGGAGATGGGAGACTATCTCTATGGATTTGATTGTGGATCTGCCAAGCATTGTTCGAGGTCATGACTTAATATGGGTAGTTGTAGACAAGTTAACTAAACTTCGTAAGTTTATTCCGACCAAGTCCACCATTAAAACTCTATTTAGCTAATCTATACAGGTTATATGGATTGCCCAACAACATTGTGAGTGGTCGTGATCCCAATTATAACAATCACTTTTTGAGGGATTTCTTTAAATGCCTGGGAACACAACTCAATATCAATATTGTAGATAATCCAGAAATGGTTGGGAGAGTTAACCAAGCTCTAAAGGATATGCTATGAGCAAACATTTGCAAGAAGCAACCTGATTTACGTAGAAAAACAAACTTACTTTCAACTTTTGACATTTTTAATTTAGATTTTGATTCATGGGTAAATATTTGTTCTAATTCGATCGAATCATATAAATATTGTTCCAATTGTGGAAACTTATTTTTTAAGTATGAAAAACAAAACTTAAAATATATAGAAAAAAACAAATACCTGTTCATGAGGATATGAATTATCTAATTCATATCTAACATCATTTCAAAATAACAAACAAGACAATATAGAAATTTATAACTGCTCCAAATGTTTTCAAAACAACATTAGAGAAAAATATTGGGTAACTTATCACCTGACTTATATAAAAAAAAAAACTAACAATGAATGTACATGAAGTACAAATGCTATCTACTCTAGATATCTCTTTAAATATCAGTAAAAAGATAGCCATAGGTAATATAGAACAAAGATCATTATTAGATAATCCTTTATTTTCATATCAAAATAGTAATGATTTATTAAATATTCTAACAAAACTCAAATGACATAAACACACTATTGCTATTTTTAGTAAAAAATAATCCATTGGTAAAAAAATTATATACTATATATGAACAACCACAAAAAACTTTAGCAATTCTTTCTAATGCAATTACTACCTTACTAAAAAAACATGTATCATCTTCTCCTTATGACTTAATGATAGTAGCACACAATACAAATTATTTAGGTATCTTAGATCAAGTAAACAACATACAACTAAAATCACAATACAAAATAGGTAAGTTATCTCATGGTGGGGTTATGTATGAAAGATTAAATAACAAAAAAATTCATTAACTTATATACAAGTCTAGATGGAGTATCTAATTTAGAAGATATTACAATAGAGAAAGCCCTATTTTGATTTCTATTTACATTAGGATATGGAGCTCATGATGGAGCTTTAAAATTTCATACATATCTTAAAATGAGAATAGCCTCATTCTTCTCAATATTCACTTTATACAAGCCATACTTATTGATGATGTGCCAATAACATCAAGCTTTGATAATAGCAAATTTAACAATGCTACAATCAGATATAGATAAATTCAAACTTAAAAATCCACATGCATCTGATCTAGATACCGTACGTTATATCATAAAACACATATCTTTTATTCAATTCCATGCTCTCCGTCATGGTATCGTAAGACTTTAAAAGATTTATTATGAATGGTAAAGTCATTTGGTTTACCTAACTTCTTTTTAACCCTAACTTGTGACGAAGTATCCTCTAGTAGATAGGTAGAAATAGAAGATTTAGAAAAAATTATCCAAAAGAAAGACTTAAAACTCAATTGGACAGATTGTCTAGCTGAGTGCATGATGATTTTTCACAAACAATTACATACATTTTTAAACAAATATATATTTATTCCTAATGGATTGTTAGGTACCATCAACCACTATCTAATACGATATGAGATACAAAATAGAGGTTCACCACATGCACATATAATGCTATGGGTAGATTCAAAGGATATCGATCAAATATCTTTAGAGATAGATAGCCATATACCTTATTTACATACAATAAATAAATTTGATCCAACATCAATTGAATATAAATTGCATAACTTAGTTATCAAAAAACAAATACATAATTGTAGAGAATCTTGTAAAATAGAATTAAAAAAAAAAAATTAAATGTAAATATGGATTTCATACGATATTCAAAGTAATCCTAAGCCAATTATTCATGAACAAACTCAACGATGGCTTTATTATAAACCAACATTAGAACACAGAAATGTGGTCCCTTATCATGTAGGAGTATTATTGTTATGGCAAGCCCATATGAATATTCGAAAAGTAACCAATACAAGATTATTATATTACTTACTAAGATATGCATTGAAATCAGAACCTATAGGAAAAATAGATATCAATTTAGAAACAACAAAAACATTAGGACTAAATAATATTGATGATACAAAACTTAAACTAATATCTTCTTATGTATTAACAATATCAATGTCAGCAACCGAAGCAGCCATGATGTGTTTAGAGATACCAATCATAAAAAAATTTAGAAAAGGTAACTTATATAGATTGTTCACCTCCTAAAAAAGACAAAAATATATATATAATTTTTTAACCTCTATACTACATCCAATTGATCTATATACAACAAGACCATTAGAATTGGAAAGCTTTACATTTTATTCAAACTTTCGTCACTATAGAACTAACAAAATACCCAAGCATACAACAAAGAAAATATGTAAAATGCATGATTTATTTGGAAATGAAATAGAAGAGTATAAACAATTAGTAAGATTTACCAATTTTCACCCTGTCCATCAAATGAAAGGTTTTTTTTTTACTATTCTACTAAAACATATACATTTTCGTAATGAAAAAGAATTAATCTCAATTAACAACATAGAAAAATCTTACTTTTTAGAATGTCAAATACGACAAATAATAAAGAATGAAGAAGACATAGAGAATCTAGTTGGAAGTTATTCTCAATTACATCTATTAATCGATGAATCTAGACAACAAATTACAAATCAAATACTTCAAATGCATCCCATACATAATTTAGAAGAGCATTTAACATCAAATGATTTTATAGAAAAACAGACCAAATATTAAACTGTAGGAGAGAATCAAAATGACATCTACAAGAGATTAAACATATAGAAAATACAACTTTGACTAAAGAGCAAGAACTAATATACAATAAAGTTTTTAAAAATCGGGTGGGTTACATATAATAAATGGAACACCTGGATTTGGGAAAACGTTTCTATATATCACATTTAATTGTATAACCAAAACCATAGGAGTCCTCCTTACAGCAACCACAGGATTAGCAGCTACAAAACTTAGTCAATTAGCACGTATTTCACTTTTTTTTTTGTTTACCTAATAAAAATCAATTATTTCGTTCTAATTTAGAACCAAATGATATTCGTTCATTTAAAATAAGATCTTATGATGTAATTATAATTGATGAATTCTCAATGATGACATCACAAATATTACATACAATTATACTCCAAACTTTAGAAGCTTGTAATTTATCTATGCTAGAAATATTTAGCACTAAAAACTTACTTCTTTTGGGAGATATACCGCAATTGCCTGCAATATATAATTGTAAAATAAAGACTAGATATGCCAAAAATGTGTAATAACAAATTCTACATTTTTGAAATTAGCTATACACCACACATTATATACCTCAATACGTCATTGTTCAGATCCATACTTCATTGAATTCTTAAATATAATCAGACAAAGTAAACCATCTAAATCACAATTAGATAAATACTTGAAACATACATTTATACGGGAGAAAGATTTAGAACAATATATAGATAAAGATACAACTATATTATGTACACATAATAAAGATTTCATATACTATAATGACCTCATATTATTAAAGATATTCAACCATTCCAATATATTCAATATAGATATTGCTACAACAGCAAATCATATACCAGAACTACAATATTGGATAAATGATACAGAATTTCATACCCTATCCAAAGTAGCAATAGGGGCATTAGTTGCAATAGGTATAGCTAATGGAACTTTTGGGACAGTCATAGATATTAAATATAACAATATAACGTCTATTATAACAAAACTTATAATACGTGTAAATCGTACACAACAAAATGTAACTATTAGAAGATCTAAATATCAAAAAAATACATACAATGGAACATGGTATCATAAAACATCTTTTCCACTAACACTAGCATATGCAATGATTGGAAATAAATCCCCGGGATGTACTATCTTTGGTAAGTCATTGTTAATAATTCAAAAAAAATTCTTCTGGACTATTATGTTGTCTCGATCGACTAACCGAAAGAACATAAAAATATTGAATTCATAACAATCGACAATTTCTAAATACAAGTAATGAATCATTATATATATGAAGATTATTGACTTACAAAAGTATACTCCAAAGATTAAAACAAAGGTAGCGTAAACTTAATTATTTTATATCAAACTTAAGGTGCTATTATTTATTACTAGATTGATATTAAAAAAACTATTAATAAATTCATTTTTATATTCTTTAAATTGAAAGATAAAGAATATGGAGGTAAGCTTATATCTCTAATCACATACTTCAATATTTATAACCTTAAATGTATAAATTGTGTTAAAATATATTAGGTCTTCAAGTCTATCAAAGCTAAAGCAAAAGCCACAATAGACCTACAAGAAAAAGAACAAGAAGAGCAACAAAAATAAAAAAGGCAACACAGAGAAAACTTCTTCTTACAAATCAAACAACTTAAATATGCAAATATCTCGGGACGTGATCCAATAAATTACATTTATGGTTGGCCATCTTATGATGAGCTAAAACAATATATGGACGCAGCCGACAATATGTTTCAAACATGGAAAAAAACACATACTACTAAAGAACTCCCTGCAGATGGTAAATAATTCAACTTATGTTTTAAAAAATTTACTTCTATTATTCATAATTTCAAATATAATTAATTCAAATACAATTACTTTGCACGTCTAACAATACAAATTCTTAAGATATTCAAAGAAGATTTACCAAATGAAGATATAATGCCTGAGCGATACGAAGCTCAAGCTTTACTAGATAAACACACGAATGGAATTTCAGCATAAGCTATGAACTTATTGCATTTTGGCTACAACATTCCATTAGACTCTTTGAAAACTCTTGATAATAGACTAGCTTCAATCATTCTAAAAGAGTATGAGCAACTATACAAAGTAAAAAACAAACAAGATCCAATCACTTTGGAGAGAATTACAGCATCACTACATATGGAATTTGCACGAAGACAATATGGCACTACTTGCAAATTTTTCATTACTATGGATCAAAGCAATGGTATAAAATCGTAATTTCATCTCTATTTACAAATGATTATATTCTTCGAACTAAACAAAAAATTACATAACATTGTTTATAGATATGGATATAGCTAATAAAGGAGAATCATCTTTACATAAAGGAGAATATAGTTTGGAGTTAAATTGTTTCAAGGTCTTCTGCAACCAATCCAATAAAGGCAGGTAATACAGAAGATACAACAACAAAATGGCTTGGATTATTCTAATCTTGACATGGAATGGCCATTCCCCACAATGCCAAGAGGATATCTTTTGATACACTCTATGTAACACCCAATTTTGAAGGTACAACTGTGTTACATGAAATCCAATCAGGGTATTCCAAATGACAAAAAGTAGTTCCATGAGTTTTTTTTCCCCCCTCCATATCAAGTTATCAATACAATTCAGAGTCACCATGGCTTCATGCTTCCTTTTATTTCTTAACCTGTTAAAGAATCCTTTTGGGGCATCCTGGATATCAATCATTGCATGTTGATGACACAAAAAATGGGATATTTGAGCATTTTTTTGTTTCACATCTTTGATTACATCTCTCTCTCTCTCTCTCTCTCTCTCTCTCTCTCTCTCTCTCTCTCTCTCTCTCTCTCTCTCTCTCTCTCTCTCTCTCTCTCTCTCTCTCTCTCTCTCTCTCTCTCTCTGTGTGTGTGTGTGTGTGTGTGTGTGTGTGTGTGTGTGTGTGTGTGTGTGTGTGGTGAAAAAGTCGCTTCATATTGTTACATTTTGTACAATCTGTCCAACATCCGCTATCTTATGTCACTCTTCTATGTGAGGGTATTCAATCATTCTATCTTTGATAATATGTAGAGGAAGGAAAGAATTGAAGACCGCATAGTGCTCATACATAGCCATGTTTCTAGTCAACCATATGATCCAAAGAAACCATACTCTAAAGGAGTGTGATGAGAGAAAATGTGATTCTATACTTTGTAATCTTGGTACCCTAGGTCATGTTCCACCTGTATATAGCCCAATGCCACCATTCTTTCACCTTAGGGTAGTACCAAAATACATGCATGATTGTTTCTCTTTTTTCACATACAGGGCATTTCCCATCACCTCTTTGCCTCTTAGATAGTTTGCAGTGGGAAAGGAATAACTCTCCAAACAAACACTTGGTGCTTATACATCGCAAATGAAGTCCAGACACATTGGAAAACATTTGACCACCAGTTATGATCCCTATTAAGTTTCTAGTTCTTGTTACATCTTTCAAATGTGAGAGAGGTAGTGAGTACCTGGTAGAATACGTGAGTCCTGGAAGTCCACCAATGAATTGTGAAAGAAGGCAACTGCCAATCTCTACGCCAGTTTGTCAGATCCTGAATGATAGGAATATCCAAATTGTTTACGCACGTTTCCAACATATTCCAAGCAATACGAAGTTCGTGTTGCAATTTGTATGAGCGACAGGCCTACAAAAATAACACCAACTAATTTTGAGAATCCAGCACTTGATCAATGGATCCGATACCCTTTCTATGCATGTATAATGCTTGTTTGCCAATCAGAAGTGCACGAGGCTTTTGAAAAAGAAAGCTCCAGAACACGTTTTCCTACCCAAGAGTGTTACCAGTGTAGCGTGCCCTACCTTGCCATATAATTTTAGCACGTATGCTTTTCCAGGTGCGAACCAGTATATTACAAGTCTCATAACTAGTGTTCAATCAAACTGCGATGAAGAATTTGTCCCATGAGGGCATATTCCAAGTGAAAGTAGACAACAAAATGATCTATGATTGACCCATGCACACAAGGGCCAATGCCTATCCTTCAACAACATGTGCTTCATAAAAGTTGCTATGTGTGCATTGGCATGTATGGCTAGGTTTATTATGCATGTACCCCCTTGGCCTTGATGGGCTGCTACTATGTCCCAGGCAATGAGGGCAGTTGAGGCTTTTGGCTTCCCCCATAGAAATTGACTCAGTTTGGAGTTAAATTGTTTCAAGGTCTTCTACGACCAATCAAATAAAGGTAGGTAATACAGAAGATACAGCAACAAAATGGCCTAGATTATTCTAATTTTGACATGGAATAGCCATTCCCCACAGTGCCTAGAGGATATCTTTTGATACACTCTATGTAACACCCAATTTTGAAGCTACAATTACGTTACATGAATCCCAACAGGGTATTCTAGATGACAAAAAATAGTTCCATGAGTTATTCCCCCCCCCCTCCATATCAATTTATCAAAATCATGTGTAGGGACATTAACCAATGCTGACTTAGAATGATTAACTTTCAGACCAAAGGCCAGTGAAAACAGTTCGAGGAAAGCAATATATTTGGATACATTTACATTATTCTCTTTTAAGAATAGGAAAGGATCATCAGCATAGCCTTAACCTATGAGATGCTTGTTGGGAATCTGAAGTCCTTGTAATGTATTATTGCAGCTAACTTGTCTAGATATGTAAAAAAGGGATGTGAGACTACAACATACATGGTGGACCGATGGGGCACCCTTGACGCACAGACAATCTAGGGACACCTTGCTAGACAGCCGCCCATTAACAAGTATTCTTGATGAGGCATTTTGGCCCAATAAATAGATACATTTGCTCAGTTTTGGCCCAAAACCCAATCTGGCCATGGTCTGAGATATAAAATCCCATTGACTTGTATCAAAAGCATTGGAAAAGTCTATCTATAGCAAGAAAATCTCTTAATTTTTTCTTTGAGCATGCTCAATCCCTAGTTGAACCATAAGTATGTTGTCAAAGATTGACCTCGATGCAATAAATCGCATCTGAGATGCATGAATACATTTCTGAAGGTATGGCATAAGGCTTATAGAGATGGCCTTGGAGATGATTTTGTAAAGGATACCCATCATAGTGATGGGTCTCCAATAAGTTAAAGAGGTAGGAAAATCCTTTTGGGGAATAAGTTTTATGATCCCCTGTTTTAGAGAGGGGTCAAGCCATTGAGTCTCCCAGCTAGCATTGACTAGAACATGGATGATATGCTTGAGGTCTTTCCAGTATAGGGAGACAAATTCTTTTGATAACCCACAAATGCCTGGGGTTTTATCATTAGGTATCTTGTCAATAACATATTTGAGTTCTTCCATCACGAATGGGGCATCCAATCTAGCCACTGTGGAGGGCTCAATGCAAGGATACAGTATCTTAAGCAGGGTATTAATTGCTTGTTGTCTATCTCTGTCCAATGCCAAAGCGGAGTTCAAAAGGTGAGTATAGTGTTCTTCACATTCATGCATAATATCCTCCCCCTTTGTCAATGTTCTACCATCTGTACAATTGAGAGTCACCATGGCTTCACGCTTCCTTTTATTTCTTAACCTATTAAAGAATCCTTTTGAGGCATCTTGGATATCAATCATTGCATGTTGACGACACAAAAAATGATTTTTTTGAGCATTTTTTTGTTCCTCATCTTTGATTACATGTCTCTCTCTCTCTCTCTCTCTCTCTCTCTCTCTCTCTCTCTCTCTCTCTCTCTCTCTCTCTCTCTCTCTCTCTCTCTCTCTCTCTCTCCTGCAAACATTCTATACACATCATACATTCCACACAATTGTACACACACACACACGTCATTCCTACATAAACACATAAATCACGCTTAACAATATGATTTTAAGTGGATAGTGTATACTTGGGAGTGTTCCACATACACTACAACAAAAAGAAACCAGTGAATTTGTTCAAAAAAAATATGGATGATCATAGTATGTTTTTTTTTTTAACTTGATACATACTACGACAAAAAAAACCCAAAACAAACCAAATATGAATGATCAAAATTTAAATAAATTTAACATTATATAAGTACACTACAACTAGTTGAAGCAAGCTGAATATATAGATCATCAATATATGTATATATACAATGTCTTTGTGTGTACATGATCAATCTTTTCAAAATAGCATAAAATTCCATTACCTGCTATATATGTATATATACAATGCCAATGTGTACATATACAACGCCAATGTGTGTACATGATCAATCTATATAAAATTCAGCAAAAGGCCACTATCACCTATACATCAATATCGGACTCTTTGTCATGTTTTCTCTCTAAGCATGTGGAGGTGTTTGCTATGATGACGCGGCACGTGCACTCTCCTCGTCTATCCTCCATTTGTATCAGAGTAGGTTGCGTCCTCCCGGGCTTAGTCAACAGCAGCTCCAGCACACGCCTAGTCACTTTATATGATTTTTGTGAGCTTTGGGGAGCGTTCATAATAGGTCGACACAAATTTTGGGCAATCTCGAAGGGTTCAATCTGCTCAGATGATCGGTCTCATTACAACCTCCGTTTCCACTACATGCAGTACTGAACAAGCTATTTTGTGATTTTGTGCAAAATTTTTGTCAGTGCCGTTTTTTGCATAACAGGTTCCTTACAGTCTTCTACGGTTTGTGCTATATAGCATGTGTTGTTCCCGCTTTGTTCCTCCTCTTTTCGGGCAGGTTTCACATCGGGTGCAGCATTTACCATGGCTGACTACAACACAAACGTATTTAAGATGTTTGTTGCTAAGGACAAATTGGATGGGGACAATTACCCTCTGTGGGCTTACATGATGGAACATGTTCTTGCGTCAAAGGGTGTCTGGAATATAGTGCAGGGCATTGATATACGTCCTGGTTCTGAAGATGTAGGCGATGTTGAGGATGTTGTAGGTCTTTCTGCAAGGATTGTTGCTATTAGAGTTGTTTTGCCTACATCTGAGCAAGCTCATTGGGTTGTAAAAGATGCGTGGCTCATGCATTGATTGTGTTGTTTGTGAAGTGCACTATTACTCCCCACCTTCATTCATCGAAATCTCCAAAACATTCTTGGGATATTGTGGCTGGTTTTTATGCAAGCCACACTGAGGAAAAACTTGCATTGTTGCGTAAAGAGCTGGAGTTGAAGATTATGCATGAAGAAGATGATATCGACACTTTCCTTGCTCGGGTCAAGGATATCAATGAGACACTTATATCTGCAGGTGAAGTCATTTCAAAAAATTCCGTTGTGCAGACTGTTCTTGATGCCTTGCTAGATTCTTACCAGACTTTGCTAGTACTTGGAGACTTATGACCCAAGGAAATTCTGAAGTTGTCAAGTTCGATGCATTATGCACAATAATAATGCAAGAGTCACTTTCTTAAAAAAACAAGACTAACAGGCTTTTATTGTTGTTCAAAGAAAGGGTTGTAACAACAATGCAACCACTTATTATGGTTCTTCTGTGAGTGGAAAATCACATTTTCCTAATGCTTCTGCTGGCAGCAATTCATCTCGAAATTTTGGTGATAAGGGCAAAAACAAGATGTGTTGCCATTTGTAATGGAATTGGCCTATTAACTTGAGAGTAGTGGAATCAATGAGAGTACTTTTGAGAAATTACTTTGTGAGCATAGTGGGTGAACATAATTGAAGATAATAACATAGATGTAGCAATTAGTTAACTTGGCATGAACAATACTTTTGCAAGAGAGAGAATTTAGAGAACATGACAACAATTGAGGATCGGATTTATGTGGAGCTGGTCCCCCCTCCAATAGGCATTTGTATTATGATTTCTCCCATTAAGAGACACTTGTTACAATACAATCTTTGTGTTCCTTGTGACCTAGGTGATGCAATGAAGGTGGAAAGCTTCATGCATCACAAGCATAACATAAACTTTGAAGAAAGCTTTCACTATCCCAAGCCTCAGTCCCAAGACCTCAAACACCTTCGAAGGTGGAGAGATCTAGCAAGGAATGAGGGTAGGGAAGAGGAAGAAGAAACATTTCATAGGAGAAAGAATTAGTTCTTCACTTATCATAACTCTTCTTTCTAGCATAAATAATAGCATAGTAATGAAGATGGAGAAGATGGAAAGCTTAAGCATTGAAGCATGGCTCTTGGTTGGATTTTCACTCCATAGCCAAGAGTGTTGGTGTAGGCTCTCAACCTCTACTTGCTTGGAGAAGGAGAGGGAGCTCCTGCACTTTGCAGAATGCATAATGAGAATGTGTGTGAATGTGCGTGGGAGAGTATACCCCCTAGGCAACCCCCTAGCTTCCTTTGGTCAACCCCCCCTTGTAGCTCATGCTTGAAGCTCATTGGACCCCTCCAGGCCTAGCCAATCACAAGTAGGAGGCATTACAAGCAACAAGGGTAGCTTTGGGACAAGGGTAGCTTTGGGACAAGGGTAGCTTTGGGACAAGTGTCCCCCTTTCCCCTTTGAGAGAGAGGACTTGATAAATACAAAGACAAATAATTAAATCTCCTAAATTATCATTGGACCCCTTGGGTGGCCAACCAATAAGCTTCAGGCACACCATGAGGGCAACATGAGGAGGAGCTTGACAAGTGTCCCCTTTGCTTTCTTTGTACTAGGCATGCCTTGTGTGAGTGTGTGTGTGTGTGTGTGTGTGTGTGTGTGTGTGTGTTCTCTCTCTCATCCCCCCTTATGTAGGGCTCGCCCCCTCCTTATACGGATTAGATTTGACTTTTGTACACCTCAATCCACTCAACCTTGGCCTTGATTCCCACCACAAGCTTGGCCCTTAAGCCCCTCAGGCTTGGGCTGGGTTCTGACCTCAAGTACAGCCCTAGCATCTCAGGCATGACAAGCACCTCAGGCATCTCATTCATCAAGCACCTCAAGCATCTCAAGCACTTCAATCATCAAGCACATCAAGCACCTTAGCCATCAAGCACGACAAGCACCTCAAGCTTGGGCCGGTTTCCCACCTCAAGCACAGCCCTAGCTTACCTAAGGTCAAAGGACTTTTACACTTATTATTGGAGGTCTTCAATGAATCTAACCCTAAGGTCTTATGCTCCATTGGTTAGCCTTGCTCTTTGATAGACCATCTCTCATTTGGGCCCCTTTACCATTGGCCCCGTGTTGAGATAGATCTATAAGCACGTGTCTATATCTTATCCCTTGTTCCCGTTTATTCTCCCACATTAGTAATCGGTTTAATATGAGAAAATCATTTGGCATTGGACCCCTCCATGCCTAGCCAACCACAAGCAGGAGGCCTTACAAGCAACAAGGGTAGACTTGGGACAAGTGTCCCCCTTTCCCCTTTGAGAGAGATTTGATAAATGCAAAGACAATTAATTAAATCTCCTAAATTATCATTGGACCCCTTGGGTGGCCAACCAATAGGCTTCAGGCACACCATGAGGGCAACATGAGGAGGAGCTTGACAAGTGTCCCCTTTGCTTTCCTTGTACTAGGCATGCCATGTGTGAGTGTGTGTGTGTGTGTGTGTGTGTGTGTGTGTGTGTGTGTGTGTGTGTGTGTGTGTGTGTGTGTGTGTGTGTGTGTGTGTTCTCTTTCATCCCCCCTCATGTAGGGCTCACCCCCTCCTTATAGGGATTAGATTTGACTTTTGTACACCTCAATCCAATCAACCTTGGCCTTGATTCCCACCACAAGCTTGGCCCTTAAGCCCCTCAGGCTTGGGCTGGGTTCTCACCTTAAGTACAGCCCTAGCATCTCAGGCATGACAAGCACGTCAAGCATCTCAATCATCAAGCACCTCAAGCATCTCAAGCACTTCAATCATCAAGCACATCAAGCACCTTAGTCATCAAGAACGACAAGCACCTCAAGCTTGGGTCGGGTTCCCACCTCAAGCGGAGCCCTAACTTACCTAAGGTCAAAGGACTTTTACACTCATTATTGGAGGTCTTCAATGAAGCTAACCCTAAGGTATTATGCTCCATTGGTTAGCCTTGCTCTTTGATAGACCATCTCTCATTTGGGACTCTTTACCATTGACCCCGTGTTTAGATAGATCTATAAGCATGTGTCTATATCTTATCCCTTGTTCCCGTTTATTCTCCCACATTAAGTGATCAGTTTAATATGAGAAAATCAATTGGCATTGGACCCCTCCAGGCCTAGCCAACCACAAGCAGGAGGCATTACAAGCAACAAGGGTAGCCTTGGGACAAGTGTCCCCCTTTCCCCTTTGAGAGAGAGGACTTCATAAATGCAAAGATAAATTAATTAAATCTCCTAAATTATCATTGGACCCCTTGGGTGGGCAACCAATAGGCTTCAGGCACACCATGAGGGCAACATGAGGAGGAGCTTGACAAGTGTCCCCTTTGCTTTCTTTGTACTTGGCATGCCTTGTGTGACTGTGTGTGTGTGGGTTCTCTTTCATCCCCCCTCATGTAGGAGACGCCCCCTCCTTATAGGGATTAGATTTTACTTTTGTACACCTCAATCCACTCAACCTTGGCCATGATTTGTTAGGAAATAAAACGTAGCTAAATAGATAATTGAGTAGATTACTTAATGGAGAGAGACAGATTTATATACACGAGATTATAGAGTAGAGAGAGAGAGAGAGAGTACACACGATATACGTGGTTCACCCAATGTGGGCTACGTCCACGGGAAAGCAGCCACTCAATGGCTTTAGTACTTCAAAACAAGAAGTAGTTTACAAAGGGATTATACCCTTAATGGAGCTCCCGCCTTGCTTCACACTCACCACCTCACACTCACCTTGTTGCATCAACTTCACACTATGAAATGTGTGTAGAAATGGCCTCCTTTTATAGGCCAAAAGGGCTGCCCTCTCTTATGAGAGACAGCCATGTGTAGCCGCCCTTGTGCGAATAAGTCCAAATCGGACCCTCCAATCCGCCCATGTGTGGCCGCCCTTGAGAAGACAAGTCCGCTTTTGAATTCGGCCACCGGCCACCGGCCATTGACTTCCGACCACCGGCCACCGGCCATTGACTACCGGCCACCGGCCAACCGACCGGTTGTTTTCGGACCACTTTCCGGCCGTCGTCCGGCCATAATATTCCGGCGAAAAAGAATATTCCGGCGAAAAAAAAAGTCTCGGGGGCCTCCGCCCCCGAGGCCTTTAAAGTTGCCCCTAATTCTTGTCCATGAAAATTTTGGTTTCCGGTGAGTGATTTTCCTTCACGCACGATGGCTTCTCCTCATAATGGGGGCCTTACAAATGTGCGTTTTTACCACAGAAAATTACAAGGGTAAATCAGGCTCCATACTTAACATGATTCCCACCACAAGCTTGGCCCTTAAGCCCCTCATGCTTGGGCTGGGTTCTCACGGCCTCAAGCACAGCCCTAGCATCTCAAGCATGACAAGCACCTCAAGCATCTCAATCATCAAGCACCTCAAGCATCTCAAGCACCTCAGTCATCAAGCACACCAAGAACCGCAAGCACCAGACATCAAGCACAACAAGCACCTCAAGCTTGGGTCGGGTTCCCACTTAAGCACAACCCTAGCTTACCTAAGGTCAAAGGACTTTTACACGCGTTATTGGAGGTCTATAATGAAGCTAACCCTAAGGTCTTATGTCTTGCTCTTTGATAGACCATCTCTCATTTGGGCCCCTTTACCATTGGCCCCATGTTGAGATAGATCTATAAGCACATGTCGATATCTTATCCCTTGTTCCCGTTTATTCTCCCACATTAAGTGATCAATTTAATATGAACAAATCATTTGGGTTGGTTAGATATTAGATTTTATGACATTACCTCTCGCTTGAAATCATAGTCATCCTCGATTATGAGGTAGAAGAGATGAAGCCTTAGTCATTAGTCAATTTTAATTAGTAAGTCGAGGATCCCTTTTTACCCTACGACATCTTTCCAAGATGGATGACTAATCCATTTGGTGCTTGGGAGACATAGTTGCCGCAAGCATGTCTGCTCTTTAGTCCATTTCATTCTCCCAAAGTAGAGCGACAAATTCTACTTGGTGTTTGAGAGACATTGTCATCACAAACATGATTCTAAGCATGCATACTATTTAAATTTGTGCACAATTAAAAAAAGAACTAGTCTTATAAGAC
Source organism: Adiantum capillus-veneris (assembly GCF_014529385.1). NCBI lineage: Eukaryota > Viridiplantae > Streptophyta > Polypodiopsida > Polypodiales > Pteridaceae > Adiantum > Adiantum capillus-veneris. The sequence goes on from NC_140941.1 coordinate 45,792,553, forward strand.
AAAAACATGGGTCATTTAAAAGAAATTTGTACATTTGCTTACTCTAATGTAGCATTGTAATCATTGACAAGGTTCATACTATCCTTAAGATGTATTCCTTGCATCCATCTAGCATCTTCAAAGGATAAATTTTGAACTTAATAAGATACCGTTGGATAATCTTACCATGTCATAGTACCTTGTCTTCATTCCGAAGGATAGCTTCAGGTTGTAGCACCTCTTCTTGGTCTTCAACTTCGAGAGGGTCTTCAATGATTGGTTCACTTGGTGGCTCTCCTTTGTAGGGCTTAAGGAGGTCACATGAAAAGCATTGTGTATGAGCCAATGATTGGGAAACTTAAGTTGGTAGGCCATCTCATTGATAGGCTTCAAAATTTAGAAAGGACGATAGTATCTTTTTGCTAGCTTAGGATAATACTTTTGATGGCCCGTAGGATTTTTGTCTGTCGTTTGCCTTAATCAAGCCTTAGGAAACTTAAGTAAGACCCAATCATTTTCTTTGAATGTTAAGGCCCTTCTGTGCTTGTCAGCAGCAGCTTTTTTCCTTTGTTAAGATATGGATATAGCCTCATTAATCTTTTGAAAAGATTCTTGTAGGTCACAGCTATACTCATCGGCGGTGAAGATCTTCCCATGTACTTTAAGTAGCAAGGGACTTTTAGGTCTTCCCTGAATGATCTCAAAAGATGCTTTTCCCATAGAAGTATGTACAGTATTATTGTAGGCATACTCTACAAGTGGTAAGTACTTTTCCCATTGTGAGCGTTGATCTACTTCGGTAACATAAGTTTTGAGTAGATCAAGTATCGTGAGATTGGCTATCTCACTTTGGCCATCAGTTTGTGGGTGATAGGCCAAAGAGAAATTCAATCTTGCTCCTAGATTTTCAAAGAGACCTTTCCAAAAACTACTGGTCATTCTAGGATCTCTATCTAACACGATGGATGTTGGTAATCCATGGTGTTTGAAAATTTGAGATATGAAGAGAGTTGCCATTTGGTGTGCCTTAATAGTCTTTTTGATAGGAATAAAGTGTGCTTGCTTGCTAAGCCTGTTGACTATTGTCCATATTGTCGTATTCCCATGGATAGACTTGGGCAATCCAAAGATGAAATCCATGGATATACTTTCTCATTGTGAATTTGGGATAGGCAATGGCTCGAGTAATCTAGGTTGCTTCCCTCTATCATATTTGGTCTTTTGGCATACTACACATTTTGAAACATACTCTTGTATGTCCACTTTCATGGTAGGCCAATCGAAAAACATCTCTACTCCTTGAAGAGCAGATTGAATACCTTCATGCCCCGCATAGGGAGGAGCATGGGATTCATACATAACTTTCACGAAGGGAATGGGTAACACATAGCCTATTGCCATGGAGAAGATAACCATCATGCAAGATGAATGGTTCCTCTTTCTTCCCCAAAGCAAGGGCTGACATTATATCTATAAAATCAAGGTCAATAGCATACTCATCTATCATAGAAGATAGATCATTGTGAGTAGCTATAGACTCCGCATTAACTTTTGGTCGTCGTGAAAGTGTATCAGCCACTTGATTGTGCTTACCAGCAATGTGAGAAATATGGAAATTAAATTGAGAAAGTAAATTTTCCCACCTCATTTGTTTGTCGAAAAGCTTGGTTTGCATCCTGAAATACTTGAGACTTTGGTGGTCGGTTCGTAGGATAAATGGAGTCCCCAATAGGTAGTGCTTCCATGTATCCAGGGCATGTAGAACAGCTAAAAAAGCTCTTTCTTGTAAATGCCCAAGACTCGTTCATCCGTGTTGAGCCTTCGGCTCTCATATGCTATGGCATGCCCTTCTTGAAGCAAAACTGCTCCAAGGCAATCACCACAAGTATCACATTGGACCTCAAATGGCTTTGAGAGATCCAGAAGTATGAGGACTGGTTGGGAGGTAAGCTTCTCCTTGAGCTTATCAAAAGCATTTTTCTCCTTCGCAGTCCATACATACTTAACGTTCTTCTTAGTTAAATCATGTAGTGGTCCTGCTATTTGAGAGAATTTTTCTATGAAGCGTCTATAGTATGCGCACATACCAATAAAGCTTCTTAACTCATGTAGATTCCTTGGATTAGGCCATGCTTTTATTACCTCTAACTTTGATGGATCTATGCGGCTACCATCTTGAGAGGTAATATGACCTAGGTATTGAATCTCTTGAAGGAAGAATTCGCTTTTCTTTTGGTTGAGAAAAAGCTTGTTCTCCCTCAATGCTTGAAAAATCAATTGGAGATGTTGTTTATGTTCCTCCAAATACTTGGAATAGATGATGATATCATCAAAGAACACTCCAGTGAATTTATAATAAGGTCTAAAAAATTTCTCCATTAGACGATTGAACGTAGCTGGTTCATTAAGTCAAGCCAAAAGGCATGACTAGATATTCATAAAGACCAAACGTTGTGTAAAACTTGGTCTTTAGGATATCTTCATCCACTATCCTTATTTGATGATAGCCACTTTTAAGGTCAATCCTAATGAAGTAGGTAGAGCCTTGTAGCTTATCAAACAGATCTTCTACCCAAGGCACGAGAAATCTATTTTTGATAGTGATATGGTTTAGTGCTCAATAGTCCACACACATATGGTATGTACCATCTTTCTTTTGCACTAAAAGGACTGGAGAACAAAAGGGAGAGGAACTAGGCCTCACCATCCCTTTGTCTACCAATTCCTATACTTGCCTCATGATCTCCTCTTGTTGAGCTTGAGAGTTTCAATAAGGAGGCTTGTTAGGCAGTGAGCTTCCTGGAAGGAGCTCAATACGATGGTCATCATCCTCTCGTTTTGGAGGTAAGTCCATAGGGATATCATTGATGAACACATCTTGGAATCCTTTTAGAAAATTAGACAAGTTTAAATCTTCTTGATTCCTACCATTTACATTTGATGAAACATTAGGATCTTTTAAAGACTCTTTGACAAAAGTCATGTACGCAGAAATTGAGCTCTTCATTGACTTATCAAAAGCAGGAGGATTTACAAGTGGAATAGTGTGACCACGCTCACTAGCATCTATATACATGCTCTTTCCCTTGTAGATGTGAAGTAGATTCTCCTTTCAGGGAATTTCATATTGCCAGCCATGCAATCAAACCATGGTACCCCTAGGATAGCATCCTCATGTTGGAGAGGAGAGATGAAAAAGTCTTCTTTGTCGACATGGCTTTGGACATGAAGCCTCAACTTCCCAATCAAGGGAGTAAAGGAGGCTTACTGTCCCTTGAAAGCTGTGTCAGCCCTTACCATATCTCCCATCTTGAAAGCTTGAATGCCCAGCTTGGTGCCCAACTCCGTTGATATGAAATTGTGAGTAGAGCCAGGGTCAAACAAGATGAAGGCATCATGCTTTCTTACCTTTCCCCAACAATAGGAAAGTGATGATCCTTTGCAATGAACGTCCTCTTTTGGAGCTTCGATGATGGAAGCCTTAGGAGTCTCATTGCGAGCATTCTTTTTGGGGCAAGAACGATAGCCATGTCCTTGCTCCCCACAGTTGAAACACTTATGGTCCTTGCAAAAAGCTTCAAGCTCTTCAGGAGAGAGTTTGTTTTTGCCTTTGTAAACTCCCTTCTCCTTGGACCGATTGTTGTTGTTGTTGTTAGTAGCGCCTTGGGAAGAATTTTGAGCATTGTTTTTCCCCTTTGCATCATTTTTGTCTTTGTTTTCCATGGGCTTTACATTTTGTCTAGCCCCTTGATGGAAATTGGTGCATGAATAAATTATGGTGTGATGGATTACTTCGCTAATAGAACCAGGCTGTTGAGAGTTGATGTATTTGGCCATCTCTTCAGATAATCTCGCACAGAATTGCTGCCTTTGCTTGGCAAAGTCTGTCTTTTGAAAGATAGTAGCCTTGAGATGTAAATCCCAAAACTTGTCTATATACTTGTGGATAGACTCATGAGAGAGAAGCTTCAAGCTGCGCCATTCGGTAAGCACTTTGTCCTTTGCATCGCTTGCAAGGAATTTCTTCATGATGGAAACTTGTAGAGTTTTCCATGTCTTTGGGGCTTTGCTATTGCCACGAAGGCTAACCCACAATCGATGAGTTGATTTTTGGAAGTGCATAGCTACACGGCGTAGCTTGGAGGACTCTGTGAAGCCCTCATCTCCAAAGGCCGCATCAAATTGCGGGATGAAGGCCAACACTTTGTCGGTAGCACCAAAGGTGCCATCATAGGTGAGAAAAGAGATACTCTTTCCTCCCTCCTTGAACTTCTTTAGGTTTTGTGACCTTCGCCATGCAGGGTATGATTTGCGATGTTCTCCCCTCCTGTATTCTCTAGGAGAATAGCCATAGCTTTTATCGGAAGAGGGGGAAGGTGAAGAAGATGGAGAAGAGGGTGACCTCTTCCTAGCCCTTTTCTTCCTTTGTTTCCTCTCTTCCCTTTCTGAGTGACGAGGAGAAGGACTATGTGTTGATCTTTTACTCTTGGGAGGAGTGGGCGATCGTCTAGACTGCCGTCTTCGTGGAGCCACATCTTCAGAGGAACATAAAGTTTCATTGCTTTCTTGCTCTTTAGATTCCTCCTCTTAAATGGGAGAGAGTCTTCCTTTGGGGGTCTCTTCAAAAGGCCCCCTAAGCTCTCTCTCCTCTTGGAGAGAAAGGGAAATTCCATAAGCACGAAGTTGTTGAGTAACTTCGGCTTGCAAATCAGGGTTGTCCATAGCTTGCTGCAACCTAGTAACGAGATAATTCACGAACATGGGGCCATCATCATTAGCACCTTCATGTGCAAAATCAAAGCTATCAATGTTCATTCTACTCCCTTGATTATTGTCCGCCATGTTAACAAAATTTTATGTATGTAGTTAGTGTATGCTTTGGCAATTCAAAACCTTAGTTTCCACTCCTCTTAGCCTTTGAAAAGCAGCACTTAAGTATTTACACCCACGGCTTGAAGTGGTTAATTATTGAGAGTAGTGGAGTAGGTCTAACATAGCAGATTTGCAGATGGCTAGCTCCTTTAAGACTTCTTATGGTTCAATAATGGTAAAGCCATAGGCAAGTCTAAAAAGACTTCATTATTAAGTCCAAAGCTCCCAAGGTGTGCACCATATCCCACATATTGGGCTCAACAAAACCGATAATAGATCCTAGTTCCACTTACCCTAATATAATTAACAAAATCAACCATTTATAAGCTACTTAAGGACCTCCCTTCTTAAGCAAGACAAGAGAAACCAAATGCTTTGATACCAATGTAATGGAATTGGCCTATTAACTTGAGAGTAGTGGAAATTAATGAGAGTACTTTTGAGAAATTACTTTTTGAGCATAGCGGGTGAACATAATTGAAGATAATAACATAGACATAGAAATTAGTTAACTTGGCATGAACAATACCTTTGCAAGAGAGAGAATTTAGAGAACATGACAACAATTGAGGACCGGATTTATGTGGAGCCGGTTACCCCTCCAGTAGACATTTGTATTATGATTTCTCCCATCAAGAGAGACTTGTTACAATACAATCTTTGTGTTCCTTGTGACCTAGGTGATGCAATGAAGATGGAAAGCTTCATGCATCACAATCATAACATAAACTTTGAAGAAAACTTTAACTATCCCAAGCCTCAGTCCCAAGACCTCAAACACCTTCGAAAGTGGAGAGAGCTAGCAGGGAATGAGGGTAGGGAAGAGGAAGAAGAAACATTTCATAGGAGAAAGAATTAGTTCCTCACTTATCATAACTCTTCTTGCTAGCATACATAATAGCATAGTAATGAAGATGGAGAAGATGTCAAGCTTAAGCATTGAAGCATGGCTCTTGGTTGGATTTGCACTCCATAGCCAAGAGTGTTCGTGTAGGCTCTCAACCTCTACTTGCTTGGAGAAGGATAGGGAGCTCTTGCACTTTGCACAATGCATAATGAGAGTGTGTGTGAGTGTGTGTGGGAGAGTATACCCCCTAAGAAACCCCCTAGCTTGCTTTGATCACCCCCCCCCCCCCCCCTTGTAGATCATGCTTGAAACTCATTGGACCCCTCTAGGTCTATCCAGTCACAAGCAGAACGCATTACAAGCAACAAGGGTAGCCTTGGGACAAGTGTCCCCCTTTCCCCTTTGAGAGAGAGGACTTCATAAATGCAAAGAAAATTAATTAAATCTCCTAAATTATCATTGGACCCCTTGGGTGGCCAACCAATAGTCTTCAAGCACACCATGAGGGCAACATGAGGAGGAACTTGACAAGTGTCCTCTTTGCTTTCTCTGTACTAGGCATGCCTTGTGTGAGTGTGTGTGTGTGTGTGTTCTCTTTCATCCCCCCTCATGTAAGAGACACCCCCTCCTTGTAGGGATAAGATTTTACTTTTGTACACCTCAATCCACTCAACCTTGGCCTTGATTCCCACCACAAGCTTGGCCCTTAAGCCCCTCATGCTTGGGCTGGGTTCTCACCTCAAGTACAGCCCTAGCATCTCAGGCATGACAAGCACCTCAAGCATCTCAATCATCAAGCACCTCATTCATCAAGCACCTCAAGAAACTTAGTCATCAAGCATGACAAGCACCTCAAGCACCTTAAGCTTGGGTGGGTTCCCACCTCAAGCACAACCCTAGCGTACCTAAGGTCAAAGGACTTTTACACTCATTATTGGAGGTCTTGAATGAAGATAACCCTAAGGTCTTATGCTCCATTGGTTAGCATTTCTCTTTGATAGACCATCTCTCATTTGGGCCCTTTTACCATTGGCCCCGTGTTGAGATAGATCTATAAGCACATGTCTATATCTTATCCCTTGTTCTCGTTTATTCTCCCACTTTAAGTGATCAGTTTAATATGGGAAAATCATTTGGGTTGGTTAGATATTAGATTTTATGACACCATTATTGTAAAGATAATGATCATTTGATCAAGTAGTGTCCTAAGTTGAAGGCCAAAGAGGCTAAGAAGAAAGAGGGTGGTTCTACTACAAATGCAGCTATTGTTGTGTCTTCTGAGAAAGGAGATTGTGATGTTGATGTTGATGTTGATGTTGATGTAGAATGGTCTTTTAGTGCAGAGTGTACATATAATCTTGATGTCCATGATGCATGCATGTCAGTTGTTGCAGATTCACATGTGTGGTATTTTGACAGTGGTTCTGCAAAGCACATTACCTCACAACATCACCTCTCTTGAGTATGTCCCTCATGGAAATTCAGTTACTTGTGCCAACAATGCCTCTTATCCAATTCAAAGAGTTAGAAAGATTGTGATTACTGTAGTAAATGGCAGTTCTTTCACACTTGTTCATGCACCTTATGTACCTGGCATCAAGAAGAATCTTTTGTCTGTATCTGCACTTGCTAGACTTGTTCTTGTAGTCAAATTTGTGGATGATAGATGTACAGTACATGCTCTCAATTTTCGTGATAAAATTGCTGCATCTGGCATTTTATGTCGTGGGCCGTATAAGCTCACTTTGTACGACAAGTGTGGGCAAAATTTTGCAACTACAGTAGTGCACTCATAAGCTATTTCAGATGCAAAACTTTGACATGCACATTTTGGACATCTAAATTTTGCTAGTTTGCTGCTTCTTTGCTGCCTCTTGAAGCACCTAGCAAACATGTTTGTGAAGGCTGTATTTTGGGTAAGATGCAACGTTCAAAGTTTCCAAAGAATGGTTCAATTAGGGCCACATGCAGGTTGCAGGTTGCATCTTGTGCATAGTGATGTTTGTGGGCCCGTGCAAACTCCGTCCTTGGGCAATTACCTGTACTTCGTGACTTTCATTGATGATTACTCCAGACATGCATGGATATTTCTGCTTAAAGCAAATTCCTAAGTGTTTATGTGCTCCAAACAATTTTTGGCTATGGTTGAAATGTCTCGAAATGTACTATGGGCACCCTCCGCTCCGATTGAGGGGGGGAGTATATGTCTCATGAATTTAATGCATTTCTAGCTAGTCATGAGATAAAACACCAATGTACAATGCCTTATATGCCTCACCAAAATGGTGTTGTTGAGAGGAAAAGCAGGTCACTTACAAAAATGGCATGATGTATGGTCAAAAGTCAAGCTTTACCGCATTCGTTTTGGCTTGAGGCCATCATGTGTGCCACTTATGTACTTAACTGGTGTCCTATGAAAGCTTTGCAGTCTATGACTCCATATGAAGCATGGCATGATAGAAAGCCTTCTATTGAGCAAATGCATGTTTTTGGCAGTTTGGCATATGCTTTGGTGCCACAAACATAGCGCAGAAATTTGGATGGTAAGGCTGTCAAATGTACTTTTGTTGGTTATAGTGCTGAAAGCAAAGGTTACAGGTTGCATCATCCACAAACAAAGCATATTCTACTTTCACAGGATGTTGTGTTTGTGGAAGATTCTATTCAACCCTTAATGTCATGTACTAGAGACAATAATGTCAGCTCACAGGAAATTTATGACACTTTTTTGCCTCTTTTCAGTGGTAGTTTGAATGTAAATTCCAATGAGGCAAATGTACAGCCTATGGGGGTTTCTGAAAATGTTACAGATCAGTCTATCACTGATGCATATTTTGCATGACAGTAAATTGGATGCACCTTTGTCTGGTCGTACTCATTCAAGTTCTTGCCATGCATCTTATGCATCAGATTGTTATGCTTTGGTTGTGTCTACCTTACATGATGTTGAGGAACCTCTGTCTTTTGATGAAGCACAAAATTCAAAAAATTGGTTGCCTGCCATGGAATCAGAATATGATGCACTTATAGAAAATGACACTTGGACTTTATGTGATTTGCCTGCTGGCAAAAAGTCCATTGGTATGAAGTGGGTTTACAAGTTGAAACGCAAGCCGGATGGTGAGATTGATCGTTGTAAGCCTTGACTTGTTGCAAAAGGGTTATGCATAACACAAAGGCATAGATTATGAAGAGACTTTTTCTCCCACTTTGTCGTATGACTACTGTACATTTTCTATGTGCATTGACAACTCATTTTGGTTGGGATGCACATCAGTCAGACATTGTTACTTCTTTTTTGAATGGTGACATATTTACGGAAGTTTATGTAACGCAGCCTTACGGTTTTGTCAAGAAAGGACAAGAGGATATGGTGTGCAAATGTAACAAATATTTGTATGGGTTGAAGCAATCTCCTCGTGCTTGGTATGAGAAGGCTGAAACTCATTTGGTCAAAGGAGGCTTTCATAACAGTCCAACAAAAAGCACATTGTATGTAAATTGTGAGGGTGATGTACTTCTCATTGTGGTTTGTTATGTAGATGATTTGCTAATCATTGGCCCAAGTGAGAGACATATTGTTGAATTTAAGGATGATTTGAATGCTACTTTCAAGATGAAAAATTTGGGGCTGTTGCATCATTACTTGGGTATACAATTTAAGCAGTGTGATGGTGGTATTGCCTTGTGTCAAAAAAGTGACATAGAGACATTTGCTATGTAAGTTTGGACTTGAGGATTGCAAACCTATTGCCACTCCCATGGAAACGGGTTTGAAATTGAGTCTTCATGATGTTGGTGATCCTGCACATGTCACTCTTTACCAAACTGTTGTTGGATGCCTCATTTATGTATGCAATACGAGACCGGATATTCAGTTTGCAGTCTCACAAGTCAACAGGTTTATGCATAGCCTAGGGTCTAAGAATTGACAGGTTGTCAAGAGTATTTTTTGCTACTTGAGTGGCACTTTACATCTTGGCTTGTTTTATCCCAAGGGGGGATCATTGCCGCCATACTTGCATGCTTTTTCGGACTCAGATTAGGATGGTTGTTTTGACAGGGGAGTGTTCACAAGTGGTTTTTCTTTCATACTTGGCAGTTCATGTATATCATGGTTGAGCAAGAAGAAACCTACTGTGGCCACTTCTAGTTGTGAGGCTGAGTACAAGGCAGTCTTCACAGCTACAGTTGAGTGTGTACGGCTCGGACGCCTTATGGCTTATTTGAATGTTGGAAAGGACACTACCAACACTATCTACACTAACCTGTCAAAGTGCAATTGAAGTTGCAAGGAACCCAGTTTTTCATGCTCGTACAAAGCACATTAAGGTGCATTACCACTATGTCAGGGAGAGGCTCTCAGCAGGAGAGATCGGCTTGGCTTATGCGCCAACACAGGACAACCTTGCAAATCTTTTCACAGAGGCATTGGCTCGTGAGAAGTTTGAAGCTTTCTGCAAAGCTTTGGGTTTACTCCCCTTTTTGGACTGATGATGTCTACAGGGCATGGCACTTCCCTTTACTCATGTGCTAGCTCTCGTTCACTGCATCACTCTAGGGGAGATTTGTTGCCATATACATGTGGTAGTGATGTGTGTGAACACACTTAGGACCGTCGGGGCATTTTTTCCGTCACTAGGAGTTTTTCCCCCACGCATTGTATATACGCCCATCATTCTAGGGCTATCTATCTTTCCATTGCACACTAAGTAATACACTCTTTGTTGTGTGCCTTGAACTTCCTTTGTCTTCTCCAAGTTGTGTGTGTTTTCCTGCAATCCTAATTCCAACAGTTGTCAGGAAGGCTCTGAAAATCATACAAACTTATGCCTTAGCATCAAGGTCAAAGTGTAGTATTGAAAAATCAAGATTGATTTCTCTTTTCAAGAACAAATCGTCTGATCCATCTATGTCCACCGTGGAGATAGTGTCAAAATGGAAGATATTCAGGCACCTGGGAGCTCCTGTGGGGGTGGACATAACTCACAAACAAAGATTTCTTTGGGTTATGGAGAAGATAAGGAACAAGATGCAAAGGTGGAAGTATGTGATTCTCCTCTTCCCGAATAGAGTGAAGATAATCAATTTATTTATGCTTCCTTATATAGCCTTTAATGGTCCGTTTCTTAAGCTAGCCAAATGCAACTACAAAGAGTTTTTGAAACCAGTAAAGAGATTTCTATGAAAGAACAATACTAAAGACTCAACGCCCTGGCAGTGGGCTAAATGGGAGACAATTGCGAGACCTGTGGAGCAAGGCGGTCTTGGGATTCTCAAACCTAGCACCCATGCAAAGGCCCAGTGTGCCAAATTTGTAGTAGCACTCACAAAGCAAGACCAGGCTTGGGCTATTATGGCTAAGGCCATGATGGAAAGCTCAAAATTATTCTCTAAATGTGGCCAATGGAAAGGGCAAGAGGTGAACAAAGAATTGCTTGCCCCTCGATGGGCCGTCCTGAAACTTGGGGGCACACATGTGAGCTCACTTGGAAATGCAATAGGGCTATGGAGTCCTTGGAATGGGAAGAGTTTTCAAGATATTTTTACAATTCTATTACTCATTGGTCCTCTTAGATTTCTAAGGCTGGACGCATTCTTCTAACCCTCTTTTGGAGGAAAGTTGCCAGAAACATTAATAACAAAGGTATTAGACATTTATGCCAATTTTGGGATTACAACAGTAGCAGCTGGAAAGATACAGACCAGCTGACTCTCCAATTTAACCTTAGTGGGACTGAAAGTTACTGATCAATAGAGCCTTAAAAAGAATGGACAAGTGGTGTCTAGATAACTGCAAATCCAAGTTTCAAAGAAAATCATGGCAGTGACCTAAGAACAAACAATTTCGAAACCTGCAAACCAAGGAAGTGTACCTCACCCTTATAGCCTCGAAGGATTGGTTCTCCCTGCTTAACAAGTAGTGGGGAAAACATTGGTCAGAGGCAAGATGGGAGACAACTGTGAAGAATATCTGGCACCCACAATGGCCACATGGGATGAAGGTCTTCTTATGGAAGGTTTTATGGGGAGCCATGCTGACTATGCTCATTGCAACACAAACTGTAAGATTTTGTTACTTCAAACATATTTGGAGGAACTATCGGATCTTTGAAAACACAATGGAAACAGCTAAGTTTAGTGATATTATTCAAGAAAGCAGGGGGCGATCATTGCCATTGCAAAACAGATAAATTTGGATGAATGGAACATGACCATGAGTGCTGCAATGGATGACTTGCATGGGTAAATATATATGGGCTCATTCATTATCGTGGGGTGGCTCCCCTATCAGCCATTGTATCTAAGATCCCTATATGTCATGGCTCCTCACGAGCATGGCAAAAACTTTATAATTTGTAGACTATATTAATATAATCTACTCACCATTGTGACTTTTGAAAAAAAAAAGTCTTTAGTATCCAATCTATGTGCTTATATCTAACGCATCACAACACTAAGAATCTAGCCATGGCTCTAATACCATCACCACGAACGGTAGCACACAAATCCCTACAAATACCTTGCAAGCACACGAACAACATGCATACAAGCAACAAAATAGACAAATATGCATACTGGTAGATTCACACATACGCACAGTCCAATATGAGACAATCAAGGAGATAGGTAGAGAGCAGCATGCGCACCTCAAGATTGGAGTGCTACACATGCACGTGCAAGAGAGTAGAAAGTAGAGGATAAGTGCGATGCGAGAACAAGGGCAAAGGCTACTCCTCCTCCCCCACACACATGGGTCCTTGAATCAACCCATATTCACTTATTTATGAGTTTTATGACGTCCTACGCGAGAGAGAGAGAGAGAGAGAGAGAGAGAGAGAGAGAGAGAGAGAGAGAGAGAGAGAGAGAGAGAGAGAGAGAGAGAGAGAGAGAGAATATAAAATAGAAATCTCTGTTAGTTCTATCTATGTGCATCTAATATCCATTGTCCAAAACTTGAGAGATAAATGAGTGATACAAATCACTTTATATCTACCAACTATATGATAAATACACATCAATGCATCATAAATAAATACAATTAAATTTACCACACCCAACACCATGAACGAGGCCAAAAACGTCACTCCTTCAAACCTTCATGGGTACTGAATCTACCATATCATTGGGTTGTGGCATCGTTTGTTAGCCATTCTTAGTGTAAATGGCACAACGACCATGCTCAAGCACAACTTCACTTTGAAATCTCTTGACATGACATTTACGCTAGCTCCTCGCTCTATGGTGACATTCTCAATGACCACATGAGGTCATACTTGAGCCAATTTTATCAATTCAACACTTAATTTAGTGAGTCTCCTAGAAATTTTAGTAAAGGGTACCTCAACTAAAGTCTCCAATGAATAGTGCTCTCCTTCTAAATCCTCAAAGTTCATTAATACTCTTTGTGTGTTAATGCCCTCCTCGGGTTGCCAATCTTCTATCGTTGCTTCTTGGTAATGTCTCACTTTTGCTTCTTGGTTTGCCTCGGGGGCTTTCAACAACTATTTGTGGCTCACTGAGGATCAATTGTTTGCTTTTCTCCCTAGCCTGTCTGGCCAAGACCTCACATGATTCATCATCTGTTATTTCTTCAATTGTCACTCCATGGAGTCTAGTCACAATTTGCTATCCATGGTTGGTCTCGAATTTCTTCTTTGAAGCTTCTTTTCTTCCAACCATTGGTGCTTTCTCTTTTGTTGAGAGATTCTAGAGCCCTCGTTTTTAGACTAACACAAACACTTCCTTCTTACCTCCTCTTGATGTGTGCTTTGTTGTTCTTGTCAAACCCAACACCTTCTGGCTTATACTCTCTCATACTTAACCACGTAGTCTACTTTGGAGAAATCTTGTGTGCCAATAAGCTCTAGGTGCTTATGAGCGCTCTCTCCCCTCTAACGCTCCCTCTGTGTGTGTGTGTGTGTGTGTGTGTGTGTGTGTGTGTGTGTGTGTGTGTGTGTGTGTGTGTGTGTGTGTGTGTGTGTGTGTGTGTGTGTGTGTGTGTGTGTGTGTGTGTGTGTGTGTGTGTGTGTGTGTGTGTGTGTGTGTGTGTGTGTGTACGAATAAAAAGAGTGAAATAAAACAACCTTGTTATTTCACTTAGATTGTTTGATATCCCAATTCCCTCTTGAATATTAGGTCCCAAGTTCAAGACTTGTGGGATAAAACTGAGGTTCATTCCATCCAAGGACGTTTAAACTGCTCTTCTTTTTTTTTCTCAAGGGATGCTTGCCTAGTTAAAGGTGAGGGCCTCTAAGCGAAACCACTATGGTTCAACCCCTGAGACATGCGAGTGTGGGTGAGTGGGTGCAATCCCGTATAACTAGTATGAGATTTGAATAGCTAAAAAATGTTGGAATTAGGATTATAGAGAAACGCACACAACTTGGGAAGACGAAGGAAGCTCAAGGCACATAACTGAGAGTGTATTACTTAGTGTGCAATGGAAAGATGGATAGCCCTAGAGTGCTGGGCGTATATAAAATGCTTGGGGGAAAAAACCTCCTAAAGAGGGGAAAAATGCCCCGGTGGTCCTAGTGTGTTCATACACATTACTACCACATGTATATGGTAACAAATCCCCCCTGGAGTGATGCGGTGAACGAGTGCTAGCACATAGAGTAAAGGGAAGTGCCATGCCCTGAGGACATGATCAGTCCACAAAGGGGAGTAAGCCCAAAGCATTGAGGAAAGCTTCAAGCCTCTAACGGGACAATGCCTTTGTGAAAAGATCTGCAAGGTTTTCCTATGTTGGCACATAAGCCAAGCTCATCTCTCCTGCTGAGAGCCTCTCCCTGACATAGTGGTAATGCACCTCAATGTTCTTTGTGCGAGCATGAAAAACTGGGCTCCTCACCACTGCCAATGCACTCTGACTGTCAGTGTAGATAGTGTTGGCAATGTCCTGTCCAACACCCAAATCATCCATAAGACGTTTTCAAAGAGTTGGCAGTCTTCCTAGGAAGGCGCCAGGCCTCTAGCTGTGAGGGTTTGTGGGGAGACTATGAAGGCTTTCACTTAAGCAAGCTTAGTGTTTGTAGAAAATATATTGTGTGTAACCATAGGAATCTTTCACGCAGACACACACGTACGCACACGTGAAATCCTCATAACAAAACAAAGATGAGAACATCAAGGCTTTGATCGTATCTAATCAAAGGTAAGATGAAAGGGTTCACTGATGCATTTATAGCAGCAAGTCATTGTGCTCCAAATAGACTTTGAATGGTTCTTTGAAATTGTAACTTAGTGCTTACAAAGATGTAGATGTTTTGCCTAGTGATATTGTGAGCCTTTCCGGTCCAAAGAGTAACACGATTCTCTATTGGAAGTGGATTTTACGGCTAATACAAACATTAATCCTAATATTTTGCACAAAGTGAAAGGATTGAAAGGCTACACCATTGGGATTATTCATCTAAGAAATTAGTTTAGAAAGCAATCAAACAATGGAGGAAAGAGATAAGAAAGACAACCAACACACAAAGACCCACACAAGCTCAAGCCAAAGAAGTGAAGCACACCTCAAGACTTTGTGGTCTTGTAGCCAACTTGATGAAGTAGAAGATGAGTAGTAATACCCAACACCGTTTGTGAGCCACCAACAATGCGTCTTTATTGATGAAAGAAGGTTACATAGAGTGTATGAGTATTACAAGTGAGGAGATAGAAGGCTTGAGGCATGAAGTAGCAAGCTCAAGATGTGTTGGGCTGAAATTGAGAGAAAGTTTCACTCAAGGAGATGGATAGGAGGTTGGGTGATGGCTTGATAGAGTGGCTTGATTATGGGGATTGCTTGAGTGCTTGGTTGCTTGATGGTTTTCTTGATGCCCAAGTGAGGGGCAAGAGGCTCTATTTATAGGTGAAGTTTCCCCTTGAAGAAGATATTTGCTAAGAAATATCCAAGGGATTTGTGTGACAAGTGTCTATCTTTTCAAAATATCTAGAAATTATCTTCAAAGTTTCTAGAGCTTTCTCTTCAAGAAATATCTAGAGGTTCTTCTAGATATTTCTCCAAATATCTTCTCCTTGCCACCACATGTCAAGGGTTAAGCCTCCAAGAGTTGTTGAGCTATGGTGGGAACATGTGCATAAAGTAGCTTTATATAAAAAATTGAGAGAGAGCTTGGCATACATCATGGATGACATCAAACAAACTCGTAACCATTTTTTTAAGGGATTTTTCTAGGTCCATAATTACTCCAAAGTGCACCTACTATGTGTAGAATGACACCTCATTGGGTATACTATGACTAAGGCCACTTTTGACCATGCTACACATGTCATATGTCACCTAGGATGCCCAGTAGATAGGAGGTATGTTTTATAGGCTCATTTCATTATGGCTCCAAGAAGAGGTTCGCAAAGAAGCCTGGGATCATAGGACGAAGCCCATTCCCAACAAGAGTAAAACATCAGACTTCGACTAGCTTTTTGCATGCTAAATAGAAAATGCATATACTTATGCACACTTAACGCATACACATAAAATCCATAATATTGTAGGGCTTATCTTCTGTTCCTACTATGCATGTGCCACAACACGACATCCACCCCCTCTAAACCTGCATATCCTCCGATATGTTCCACAGCCAATGTTTGCAGGTTTGACTCTCTTGGAGTTTCTTCTTCTTCATCTTCACTGGGTGATTCCAAACCTTCATTCTTGCTTACTTGATCAGCCGGATGACTATCCTCTCTTCTTTTGAATACCTTGATTCTCTTTCTTGCAATGGGTATCTTTATCTCTGTTCCATCCATTTCAGCCAAGGTGTAAGTGGCATTGTCATGTACGTACGTGACTATATACGGTCCAAACCATCTTTTTGAAACCTTTCGCATGACAGTATGTTGGTTATCAAGACTACTGTCATACACTAAAACCCAATCTCCTTGCTTAATTACCTTCCTTCTTAGCATGTGTCGTCTATCAAAGTAGTCCTTGCTTTTCAATCTGGCATTCTTCAATCTTTCTTTTGCAACCTCAATGTCTTCAGGCCTTCTTTCTAGCTGTCTTATACGCAAGGCAAGGAGCTCTTCTCTGCTAATCTCATCTTGCCAAGGTAGCACATTCCATGTGGGAATGGTATCTTCAATGGGCATTATAGGTTTTTGACCATACATCAATTCTACAGGCATGTAGCCGGTTACTGAGCTGTGTGTCGTGTGATCAGCCCAGAGAGCATATGGCAATAGTTTTGGCCACTCACAAATTCTCCCTTCACAAGCTTTAGCCAAGGCTTTGATGATTGGCGGATGCCCTCTTTCACTTTTCCCGTTGCCTTCCGAATTGTAAGCAGTGGTAAGGGGAATATTGATTCCTATCCTGGAAAAGAATTTCCTTGCTTCCTCGGCATCCATCTCTCCTCTGTCTGCAATTATCTTTCCCACACAACCATAGCGGCAGATTACATCCTCAAGGAGAAATTTACATACTGTCTCTGTAGTCTTTGTCCTTAAAGCTCGCCCTTCAAGCTGATTAGTCAAGTCTTCTCTTGCAAGAACCAAGTACCTCATCTGCCAGAGTCCTAAAGGCATGGTGACTAGATCCACAACCCATTTGTAATGCATGGCTAGTGCATAGGTAGGATGTAACCTATCACGATGTCGCACATTTGAATACATGTGACATAATACACATGATTTCACAAAGTGGGATACATCCTTGTACATACCTTTCCACCAATACCTTTCCTTTAGCTTTGAAAAGGTTGCCCACACACCACAGTGTCTAGCCCATAGGTTCTAATGAAACTCCTGCATGAGCTTTATTTGACACTGTTTGTTACATACTACCCTTTGTGGTATAGCACCCCTCTGTTTTGGATGTTTCCATAAGTAACCATCCTGCAAAAAGTACCCATGTGCTTTTCTTTGTATCCTCTTAAACTCATGCTCAGACCAATCACCCTGTTTTGTTAAAGTACTCAAATAATGACCAATAAGCAACCAATCTCCTTCATACCCATCTTCTAAAAACAACTCAAGTGCACTAGGTGTGCCAACATTCAAACACACTCTCTATTGTGTGCCTTGAGCTTCCTTCGTCTTCTCCAAGCTATGTGCGTTTCTCGGCAACCCTAATTCCAACAATTGGTATTAGAGCAGGTTGCGTCCTCCCGGGCTTAGTAGCCAGCTGCTCCAGCACACGTTGCTCACTTTCTCGGATTTTAGTGAGCTTTGGTGAGCGTTTGCAAGTCGACAAAAATTTTGGGATAGGTCGTAGAGCTGAGTCTGCTCAGATTTTTGATTCGGGCTCATTTCGGCCTCCGTTTCCACTACAAGCAATACTGCACAGGCTATTTCATCATTTTGTGTAGAATTTCTGTCAATGCCGTTTTCTGCATAACAGGTGCCTCATAGTCTTCTACGGTTTGTGCTATATAGCACGTGTTTTTCCCGCTCCGTTTCTCCTATTTTCGGGTAGTTTTCACATCAGGTGCAGCATTTACCATGGCTGACAACAACACAGATGTGTTCAAGATGTTTGCTGTTGAGGACAGGTTGGATGGGGACAACTATCCTATGTGGGCTTATATGATGCAACACGTTCTTGTGTCAAAGGGCGTTTGCAATATTGTGTAGGGCATTGATGTACGTCCTGGTTCTGAGGATGCACGCGATGTTGAGGATGTTGCAGGTCTTGTTGCAAGGATTGCTGCTATTAGAGTTGTTTTGCCTACGGCAGAACAATCTCGTTGGGATGTAAAGGATACGCAAGCTCATGCATTGATTGCATTGTTTGTGAAGCGCACCATTGTTCCTCACATTCGTTCAGCAAAATTTGCAAAACAAGCTTGGGATATTCTAGCAGGTCTTTATGCAAGCCGCAATGAGGCTAAAATTGCTTTGCTGCGTAAAGAGCTGGAGTCAAAGATTATGCATGAGAAATATGATATGGACACTTTCCTTGCTAGTGTCAAGGATATTAATGAGCAACTTATTTTTGCAAATGAAGTCATTTCAGATAGTTCCCTTGTGCAGATTGTCCTTGATGCCTTATCAGATTCCTACCAGACTTTTGCTAGTACTTGGAGACTGATGACCCAAGGAAATCCTGAAGTTGTCAAGTTTGATGCATTATGCACATTGTTGTTGCAAGAGTCACTTTCCAGAAAAAACAGAACTAGGTAGCGTGCAGTTGAACAGGCTTTTATTGCTTCTCAAAGAAAGGGTGGTAACAGCAATGTGGCCACTTCTTATGGTTCTGCTGCGAGTGGCAAAACTTCTGTTCCTAATGCTTCTGCTGGCAGCAATTCGTATGGAAATTCTGGTGATAAGGGCAAAAAGAAGATGCGTTGCCATTATTGTAAAGCTAATGATCACTTGATCAAGTCGTGTCCTAAGTTGAAGGCCAAAGAGGCTAAGAAGAAAGAGGGTGGTTCCACTACAAATGTTGGTTCCACTACAAATGCAACCATTGTTGAGTCGTCTATGAAAGGAGACTGTGTTGCTGATGTTGATGCAGAATGGGCTTTTAGCGCAGAGTGCACTTATAATCCTGTTATCCATGATGCATGCTTGTCAGTTGCTGCAGATTCACATGTGTGGTATTTCGATAGTGGTTCTACAAAGCACATTACCTCACATCGTGAATTGTTTACCTCTCTCAAGTCTATCCCTCATGGGAATTCAGTCACTTGTGCCAACAATGCCTCTTATCCGGTTCAGAGAGTTGGAAAGATTGTGCTTAGTGCTGCAAATGGCAGTTCCTTCACACTTGTTGATGCACTTTATGTACCTGGTATCAAGAAGAATCTCTTGTCTGTATCCGCACTTGCTAGACTTGGACTTGTAGTGAAATTTGTGGATGACAGATGTACAGTCCATTATCTCAAATTTGGTGATGAAATTGTTGCATCTGGCCTTTTGTGTCGTGGGATGTATAAGCTTACTTTGCATGACAAGTGTGGACAAAATTTTGCAAATACTGTTGCAGATTCAAGGGCTATTTCAGATGCAAAACTTTGGCATGCACGTTTTGGTCATCTGAATTTTGCCAGTTTGCTACGTTTGCAGAAATCTGATATGGTCTCTTCTTTGCCGCCTCTTGAAGCACCTGCCAAACATGTTTGTGAAGGCTGTATTTTGGATAAGATGCAGCGTTCTAAGTTTCCAAAGGATGGTTTAGTTTGGGCCACATGCAGGTTGCAGCTTGTGCATAGTGATGTTTGTGGGCCCATGCAAACTCCGTCCTTGGGCAATTACCTGTACTTTGTGACTTTCATTGATGATTACTCCAGGCATGCATGGGTATTTCCGCTTAAAGCGAAGTCCGAAGTTTTTATGTGCTTCAAACAATTTTTGGCTATGGCTGAAAATGTCTCGAAATGTACTATGGGCACCCTCCGTTGCGATCGAGGGGGGGAGTATATGTCTCATGAATTTAATGCATTTCTGGCTAGTCGTGGGATAAAACACTAATATACAGTGCCTTATACACCTCAGCAAAATGGTGTTGCTGAGAGGAAAAATAGGTCACTTACGAAAATGGCACGATGTATGGTCAAAAGTCAAGCTTTGCCGCATTCTTTTTGGCTTGAGGCCATCATGTGTGCCACTTATGTACTAAACAGGTGTCCTATGAAATCTTTGTAGTCTATTACTCCATATGAAGCATGGCATGATAGAAAGCCTTCTATTGAGCACATGCGTGTTTTTGGTTGTTTGGCATATGATTTGGTGCCACAAACATAGTGCAGAAAATTGGATGATAGGGCTGTCAAATGTATTTCTGTTGGTTATAGTGCTGAAAGCAAAGGTTAAAGGTTATATCATCCGCAAACAAAGCGTATTCTAGTTTCACGGGATGTAGTGTTTGTGGAAGATTCTGTTCAGCCCTTGCTGTCATGTACTAGAGACAGTAATGTAAGCTCATAGGACATTTATGACACTTTGTTGCCTCTTTTCAGTGGTGGAAATACGAATGTAAGTTCCAATGAGGCAAATGACAGCCTATGGACGTTTTTGAAAATGTTACAGATTAGCCTATTACTGATGCAGATGTACATGATGTACTTGATGAGGAAAGGGCTGAAAATGAGCAGGCTCGAGGTATGCCAAAATGGCTGGTGCACACTTTGCGTGACAGTAAATTGGATGCACCTTTGTCTAGTTGTACTCGTTCACGCTCTTGCCATGCATCTTATGCATCAGATTGTTATGCTTTGGCTGTGTCTAGCTTACATGATGTTGAGGAGCCTCTCTCTTTTGATGAAGCACATAATTCAGAAAATTGGATGGCTGCCATGCAATCAGAATATGATGCACTTATAGAAAATGACACTTGGACTTTATGTGATTTGCCTCCTGGCAAAAAGGCCATTGGAACGAAGTGGGTTTACAAGTTGAAACGCAAGCCGGGTAGTGAGATTGATCACCATAAGGCTCGACTTGTTGCAAAGGGTTATGCACAACAAAAAGGCATAGATTATGAAGAGACTTTTTCTCCCAGTTGTCGTATGACAATTGTGCATTTTCTATGTGCATTTGCAGCTCATTTTGGTTGGGATGTACATCAATCAGACATTGTTTCTACTTTCTTGAATGGTGACATAATTGACGAAGTTTATGTAACACAGCCTCACGGTTTTGTCATAAAAGGACAAGAGGAAAAAGTGTGCAGATGTAAGAAGGCTTTGTATGGGTTGAAGCAATCTCCTCATGCTTGGTATGAGAAAGCTGACACTCATTTGGTCAAACGAGGCTTTCGTAACAGTCCAACAGAAAGCACATTGTATGTAAAGCATGAGGGTGATGTACTTCTCATTGTGGTTCTTTAAGTCGATGATTTGCTGATCACTGGACCAAATGAGAGACATATTGCTGAATTTAAGGCTGATTTGAATGCTACTTTCAAGATGAAAGATTTGGCGTTGTTGCATCCTTACTTGGGTATACAGTTTAAGCAGTGTGATGGTGGTATTGCCTTCTGTCAGAAAAGTTACATAGAGACATTGCTATGTAAGTTTGGACTTGAGGATTGGAAACCTATTGCCACTCCCATGGAAACAGGTTTGAAGTTGAGTCTACATGATGCTGGAGATCCTGCTGATGTCACTATTTACCAAACTGCTATTGGCTGCCTCATTTATGTATGCAACACGAGGCCAGATATTCAGTTTGCAGTCTCACAGGTCAACAGATTTATGCATAGCCTAGGGTCTAAGCATTGGCAGGCTATCAAGAGGATTTTACGCTACCTTAGTGGCACTTTACATCTTGGCTTGTTTTATCCCAAGCGGGGATCATTGCCGCCAGACTTACATGATTTTTCGGACTCAGATTGGGCTGGTTGTTTTGACAGGGGAGTGTCCACAAGTGGTTTTTGTTTCATGCTTGGCAGTTCATGTATATCATGGTTGAGCAAGAGGAAACCTATTGTGGCCACTTCTAGTTGTGAGGCTGAGTACAAGGCAGTCTTCACAGCTACAATTGAGTGTGTATGGCTCAGAACCTTATGGTTGATTTGGGTGTTGGAAAGGACACTACCAACACTATCTACACTAACCTGTCAAAGTGCAATTGAAGTTGCAAGGAACCTAGTTTTTCATGCTCATACAAAGAACATTGAGGTGCATTACCACTATGTCAGGGAGAGGCTCTCAGCAGGAGAGATCAGCTTGCTTATGTGCCAACATAGGACAACCTTGCATATCTTTTCATAGAGGCATTGTCTCGTGAGAAGCTTGAAGCTTTCCGCAAAGCTTTGGGCTTACTCCCCTTTGTGGACTGATCATGTCCTCAGGGCATGGCACTTCCCTTTACTCATGTGCCAGCTCTCATTCACTGCATCACTCCAGGGGGGATTTGTTACCATATACATGTGGTAGTGATGTGTGTGAACACACTAGGACCGCTGGGGAATTTTTTCCCTCTTTAGGAGGTTTTTCCCCCCGAGCATTGTATATACGCCCATCACTCTAAGGCTATCTATCTTTTCCATTGCATAGTAAGAAACACACTCTCTATTGTGTGCCTTGAGCTTCCTTCGTCTTCTCCAAGCTGTGTGCATTTCTCTGCAACCCTAATTCCAACACTTTGTAAACCTGTGTCCAATCCTTTTTTTATCTCTGAGACTAGGTTGCAAAGAAGCCTGTTCTAGCTTTTCCTCGCAATCCTTTGGCAAAGGAAGTGCCACTGGCTTTACATTCTTTGCCACAGTCTTGTACTTGGTGTCCACCTTAACTTCATCTTTTTGCTTCCTGTTCCTTTTGAAATGCCTCAACCACATTGTACATTTCAAGTGAGCACACTTTCACTATCTCATTTTATTCATGCGAAGGATAATCTACTATAGACTGCAGATCCTGTATGTGTCCACAAAGGAAAACTCCTTAAACACACCTGTTATGTTTTCATTGTTTCCTAGCATACCATATTCTTTCCACTCCTTTTGTAGACTATGTACATGTTTGCGGGATCCTCGACTCAAGTTCTCACATTTTAGAAAAGAGACATATCCATATTCTGTTAGACCTGCAAAACCTGTATAGAAAACCTCCTTATGTGAGAACCTTTCCCTTTCTGTACCATCGTAATCCCGCTCTACAATGGTACCTGGCCAAAACCCATTCTCTCGATGATGATCATAAAACTCTTTACTCAATCTGGGCAATGGGTGCTCTCGGAGACTGTCACGATTTCTTTCATGATTCACATAGACAGTGAGAAATTGAACAGCACGTTTTCCATCTTTAGTTCTTATCCTAGCATAAACAGAACCATCATCCATTACCTTTGTTTCCATTCTAACCCCTACAATGTAGGGTTGTCCAAGGAAGAGATCATAAGAAGATGTGTCTTGTACAAAGAAATTATGCTCTTCGTTGACATCCCCATGTTAACCCTCACGGCTCACGGACACCCCATCACCTACGACGGACGTGTATTATGTATTCGGTAGAGTCAGGTATCGGGCTTGTCGGACCAATAGGAAAAGGGTAGGAGTGATCGCCGATGAGAGGCGCACTTTAACTTGGACATTCAAGGGATTAGTTGATTAAGCATGGGCGCCCAAGTGTGAATGGCGTGAGCTCCTATAAAAGCCAACTAAACCTAATTTTTACTCATTCTCTCATTTGTGCAATAGAAGAGTGCTCTTGCTCCATCTCCATCTTCTTCTTCTTCACCTCCTTGTGTGTGTGTGAGAGAGAGAGAGAAAGAGAGGGAGAGTGTGTGTGCGATCGAGTATTACGAAGGCACGACGACGGCGAAGCGGTTGAGCGCGGCACAACTACAGCTTCTTCTTCATCGCGGCGAGGAATCCACCACGAAGGCGAGCGTAGAGCGGTGAGTGACACACCCTTTGCTTTCTTGAGCTTGCTAGTTTAGGCTTGTTGTGTGCTTGGAGCCTTTTGTGGCTCGCACGCGGTGTATCGGCAAGTCCCTTGCTTCGACAGTGCGGCAAGGAGCGCACATTTTTGGCGCCGTTGCCGGGGATATGCCCTACACTAAGCTCGGTTAGCACTTTACGCTTCCTTGTGGTGCAACTTCTATCATAGGAAAGGTAGGGAAGGAGTGTGTGGAGATTTCTGTTTTTTGCGTTTTCTGCATTTTCTGTCAAGTTTCAATTTCTGCTATTGTCTGTGCTTTTTCGATTTTCTGCATTTCTTGCGTTTTTTCAATTTCTGCAATTTTTGCATTTTCAATTTCGGCGTTTTCAATTTCTGCAATTTTCTGCGTTTTCTGTGTTAAATTTTCTGTCAAGTTCCAATTTTCTGCAATTTCTGCATTTTCTGTGCTTTTTCAATTTTCTGCATTTCTTGCATTTCTGCATTATTAAAAAAAAAAGTTTATTTTTTTGGAAAAAAAAATCTGGAAAAAAAAATTTAAAAAAAAAAGAGGAACGGAAAATAAAAACGCGAGTGAGCGGGCGGTCAAATTTTTCGAAAATAAAAAACGTGACTCTTAAAACGGACGGGTTGGTTTGTATAAAAGATAGATCGGGATCGGGATCATTTCCCCAAGCCCAAGCCCAAGCCCAGGCCCAGGCCCAGGCCCAGGTCTCAATCCTATGATATATACTAGACTCACTCTTATATATATACCCTACTCCCTCAAGAGAGAATGAGAGCATGTGGGACAAGTTCTCCACTCTCCTCCTTTCTCTTCCCTCTTGCACCCTTAGACTTTCTAGTTTGGGCCTAGTTCCCTACTGGAAATTGACAGTTTTAGGGATTCCGAGGGCATAGAGTGACCAAACGGAGGGCTGTAAAGCACAGCGCGTCCCTCCTAGCGATACGCTCGTTTCGAGCTATCACACGGCCCATTCCACGACACGCTCTAAAAAATCTAGCAAAAAAACAAACAAAAAACACGCTAAAAACTAGTCACAAGGCCTCCTAGAGCAGCTTTTTGACACCTTAGGGTATCAAAAGCACATGCACTTACGCTCTGGGCGGGTGCTAGAACACGAGCATATTGAGGGTGCCTCTGTTCATACGGACACCCATTACCCATCCACGATAAGCTCTAGACCCTCAGCGGGGACACAAGGTAGCACCACCCAAGACCCTAAAATAGCCGCTAGTGATTCCTCCTCCGACTCAGAAATCATGGAAGCATACCCTACCCAAAACACTGAGAGAGAAGGCCATGCACCTCCCGAAGCTCCACAGCCTAGTACTAGTATGTTTAGCCGTTTCATGGAAACATTAGGTAGAGCTACTCGCTCGGAACCTGATGCAAATGAAGCACACGAAGGGGGTGGGGAAGTGGACTCTCCTTTCACATCGCACGTGGACCCCACACCCCCAAAGAGTGTCCATGTGGATATCCTACCAACTTCTTACCAAGAAGGCCCTGTTGAGCTGCCTCCTTCAGAAGTTCCCTCTAGAGTACCGTTGGTGACAAGTAAAACCACGGGGAGCAACATTGCTTCTACCTCACAAGAAACCGTTAACACGTCGACTCTAGAAGGATTGTTCATTAATGATCATTGGACATACGACCTCCACACTGAGGTGTTGACGGATCTACACTCTGGCCACGCCTACCATGTAGGATGGATAGAGATTGTACAATCCACCTCTAGTGCCACGAGCATCGAAGATCAACAGAAAATGATCTGTAATGTTATCCATGGCATTATTCAATCAGAAAGGCAAAACCGAGGGGTAAATATACTCTCAACTGGCCCCATGAGATTTCTGGATACGAGCAAGGCTCAACAGCCTACTCTATCACAAATGGAGACTCCTCTAATGAGCCCCATGGACCCATCTTACGTCATTTCACTTGGGGTCTCTATGCAATCTGAGCCTCCGAGCGAAAACTTTAGCTTCCCTAACTTGGCTCAACCCTCTATCAAGGAAAACACAGTGCTCACTCCAGGGATAAGCCTGACAGAGAATGTACCGATGACATCTACGGTTAGCGCAGTGCCACTACCTAGTGTCGTAGTACCTAATATGGGGCCTCGACCATATGTGCCTCTAGTCCCTTATGCACACATGGCCCCCACACCTCCAATTGTACCACTTGCTTATGCTCCTCGAGTGCCGCTCCCTAGCCCTTATCCGAGTGGACCTATGCCCGGTTATGTTCCATATCCTGCATCATCCACACATATGCCAAGACCGGCACCCGTCCCTCTCCCACATATGATTCCAAGAGTACCTCCACCGGCCCTGCCTCCTCACATAGGTGACTTGGCAGCGTTTGCTCAAACCATAGGTCGATCTATCGCGGAAAATATGCGTCATGCATCTGATAGAGAGCCTAGAAGTAAGGCAGTACAAATTGCCAAACTCACGCAAAAATTCAATGGGGACGAAGATGCTAGAAAACACATTGAAGTGTTTGAACAAGTATGTGATTCCTTAGGGGAACGCAACGAACTACATAAGTGCAATGCCTTAAGCTTGACATTAAGTGGGAAGGCTGGAGATTGGTATAGAACCCTAAGGGTGGACGAGAAAACAATCTACCCTACCCTTCGAAGGTTGTTTCTAAAGGAGTACATACGAGAAGGTGTGCTTTGGGGTGTAGCATCTCAGCTACAGAAGGCCGAACGTAAGGAAGGAGAGTCAGTAAGGGACTTCATTAATCGTCTAAAGCACTTAAACTCTCGCTGCCCTATAAATGAGCGCTTCAACAATAACCAACTGCTTGATCGATTCATTCGAGGGTTGAGGAATGAAGGAATCTATAATGGACTAGTGATTAGAGGTATCACAACCTGGGAAGATGTCACTGCCAATGCAATCCAATTAGAGGACAACTTGATGATAGCAGGCATGAGGGTGTCTACTGACACGAGATCCACTAGCTCACAAGCCATTGAGTATGAACCCATGACTGCAAAGCCCATTGCCAATGAGCCAAAGGTATTTGAGACATTCTTGACAGACCTCACCAAGGCAATCCAAGAGTCTCTTAAAGATAATTGACCCCCTCAAAATAGTCACATGTATCCAAGAAGGGAGCAACAATGGTGTTCCATTTGCTTAGGTCCACATAGCACTAGTGAGTGCCCTACGTTTAGAGTAAAATTTAATGGAACTTGCAACGCATGTGGTAGGTATGGTCACCAAGCTAAGGATTGTTTAATGATCAAACGTATGATGGAAAATAGACCACCTGTAGCCTGGACGGATGCGCCTCGAGCTCATGTATTGATGCCTACTCCACCTGTTGAGCAACTACCGCAACACATGGTCCCTAGATCTCAAAATGTTGTACAAGCTACACCGCTACCACCTCCTGTGCTAGGACCGCAGCCCCCGCATCCAAGAGTCGCCCCTATGAACCAAGTGGGTTGCGAGCCATCAAATGCTTATCCAGATGGCTGTGAGGAGGAAATAGACACTAGTATTGCCTACGGACTTGATACATTGGAAGAGTGTCCTATATACTACATGGAAGATTGTTGGGGGCAAGTCAAGCCAGTTTATCAAGCTGCTGCTCTCGCATCCAGAGGTCAAAATATCAACACCCAGGCTAGGAGGCCACCTCTTCAATGCTACGAGTGTGGTGGACCACATCGAGTAGCGGAATGCCCTATTAGGCTGCAAAAGAATGCTGCACAGATGCAAGTGAATCAAGGGAGCACGTCTGCAATGCCAATACTCACATGTAATCGTTGTGGCATAGATCACTTGATTGCCCAATGCCCCTATAACCCAAATGCGCCTAAAATCACACCCCTAAATTTGGTCGAAATTGCTAGTGTGACATCGCCAATACCACCCGTCGCACCCGCTTATGCGATTACACGGTCCATGCTTCAAGGGCCAGGCCATATCCTCGAAGAGAGAGATACCGCGTCAATTATCCAAGCAAAGAAAAAGAAGACACGAAGGAAGAAGTCACAGAATACGGAAAATTCAAAGCCAAGTTCCAAAACAAACATAGGAACAGGAGATGACCCCGTGTATATGAATGACCTCGAGGATGATTCAGATTCAGTCGAGACAATGGAGACTAGAACCAATACCACAAAGGGAAAGACCGACAAAGAAAACCGTAACATGGAACCAAATGAAAACCGAATAAGAGAAAACCATAAAGAGCCTCTGAAAACACCACAAGTGTTTCCAAATCCAATCCAAGACCCCCAAGATAAACCGCAGGGGCAAAAAGGGAAGAATCGTAAAAAGAAGATTGGGACGTACCCAAACCCAGTAGACGAGATTAAGCAGGTGAAACATCTAAGAGGTTTAGTGGAGGAGACTCAAAGGAAACTAGAACCAGAACCCATGCAGGTCAAAATTCATGACACAGTGTTTCCCACACAAGTTCATCCACCCCACATGAGCCATAGACCGTTAGCCATATCTAGTATCATCCAAGAAGGGAGTTAGGACGGGACATCAGAAAGTGAGC
Source organism: Adiantum capillus-veneris (assembly GCF_014529385.1). Classification (NCBI taxonomy): domain Eukaryota; kingdom Viridiplantae; phylum Streptophyta; class Polypodiopsida; order Polypodiales; family Pteridaceae; genus Adiantum; species Adiantum capillus-veneris. The sequence continues at coordinate 45,821,078 of NC_140941.1, forward strand.
ATACACCCTTCTTGTTGGAAAGGATGTTTAACGAAGGAATACCTGATCCCATTGAGGAATATGAGATTCCATCCTCACCAATTCCTAGTCAAGGACCTACACCCTGCAAAACGCCAATGAATGTTGCCAAACTAGTGGACTTCATGTCTTCTGAGGTCCGAACCACGATCATAGCAAAGCTGTATGGAGATCCTGAGTTATTCCTTGCACTTCGAGCATTCCTTAACGGAGAGCTACGAACGGTATTACCGCAGTTTGCGCAACCAAATAGGCCTGACTCGATTGTGATTGATGAGGAAAATCATGTGCAATCACTTGACTTAGATGGACACGAGTCTGTGATTGAGGTACCCATTAACGAATTAGGGCAGTATTTTGAAGGCGACGAGTCTAATGCGACCCTACCCATCACTACCAAGGGATTAACTATAAAGGGAATTCTTGATGGTGGTGCGGGAGTTAGCATCGTTACAAAAGATTGTTGGGAATCCATGGGAAAACCCCGCCTCAGTGTTACTAACATTGTGGTAAAGATGGCAAATGGTACCATAGCCAAACCTATGGGGATGCTCCAGGATCTTAAGATCAAAGTTCTAGGACACAAGGTACGACATACGTTCATTGTAATGGATTTCTCTAAACACCTTATGTCATATGAGATGATTTTAGGACGACCATTCATGAGGGAAGCACAAATGGTTCACGATTGGTCTAAAAATCATGTCTATTTGCAATTCCAAGACTCTGTCCTTAGAGTGGATTTGGTGACTGGTAAGGTACACCCCTTAGGGAGTAAAACCATTATTGATCATCGCTCTGACACCACAGTTCACTCGGCCCCACTACAATATTGTTACACTTGTAAGAAGGATACAGACATTGGCAAAGATTCTCCTTATATGGATATCTTACCTGGGATGACTGAGTCGGACAATGTGGATTGGGTCCACCTAGCATCAACCATAGACACTTGGGGAAATAGGGGGACGACCTGGGTAACACCTGAGGGGGATGAAATTCCTATACCCTTAAATATGCTACAAGCAATGCATATCGCTTCCGACAAGACTCATCCTAAGGTAACGAAGAAAACATACAAGTGGGTCCCTAAAGCTTCTTTAGTGACCATAGCTAGTGCTAAAAAACAGAAGCCTTGTAAGAAACGTACCACTCGCTCCAAGAAAAGTAAGAAAATGTTGCGATGGATCCCTAAACGACTATTGGAAGCCCAAGGCTACTATCAAGGAAATGATCAAATCTGGGTGCCAAAACGTAGATTGTGCTCTTACCTATCACCTGACCCAAGTGAGCCCAATCCCGTAGCTCCAAAACGAATCAATGATCGTGAAAAGAAAAAAATCACAGAATGCTACACACCCGCTCCCGAGCTAGTTTGGGTACCAAAGAAAGAATGATTTGTTCCACCTAGCTCAGGAAGGGGGGAGTCCCATGAAGATTCTAGCTCCTCATGTAATACATCCATAGAGGTAAAAGCTTCTACACAGCCTCCATCTATAGTAGTGGACCTCCATGAAGCTACAAAGGAATCCACACCTCCCAGTGTTCAAGAATCACCTGATGAACCACTTCAATTTCGATCCTGGGAGAGTACCTTACCACCCTTGCAACTTGACGAGGCACCTAGGGTAATAGAAAACTACTGGCAAAAATCCTCACCTATTACCAACTGGAACAATTGGTTTCAAAGGGTGACAAGCTCATTTCAAACGGTATGATCTACCCAAGGAAGGGGGGAGTGTTTGTGGACAGTCATCATTCATTTGTTCCCCTCTCAACCTTTTTCCCTGACCTCTTAATCTTCGATCTTAGGGAATGTACATATAAAGCTTTATACTCACAAAAATAAAAATAAAAAAATAAAGAGCAAGAGCAATTAGCAAACGAGTATGCACAATAAAAGTCAAAACATTGACTCAGACCTACACATGTCACATCTGGTACAGTGAAACAGAAACCTATGCCATAAAAAACCTTTGATCCTCATCACTTGAGTGATGGAGGGTAAGTAAGATTAGTACGATAGGAGTGTTTCTGTTTTAGAGTCGAGAGATTAGCAAAGTTCTCTTTTCCCACTGATGTTCCTCCTAGAGGTATTGTTTGTATTTCATAGTGTGTACAGGAGCGTATTGCTATTGATAGGATTTGGACCTTCATGGAACCTTTCTCTCGTTCACACTTCAAATCAAGCGCGACCATCGACACAAACAGGTGTTTCTTGTCCATTAGCATTGCCCTTATCTTTTTTGCATCCATGTTTGTCTGCTTTGATTGTGATTGGTAGCATAATATTCAGCGCATTGGCTTAGTATCAAACATTTAATTCAATGTAATGTTTTGTCATAATCACTTGTTTAGGGGTAAAAATCAAGCAGTCCCCGACTAAGCTAGTTTGACCAAGCTAGATATTAGAAATCTTCTCTTGATACCATGGGGAATGCCTTCCTAATAAGCAATGGTTACTTAGGTTCTTAATCCGATTTAGGCAACATTGTATGAAATGTACTAGGGCTTTTTAGTGGGCTTAACCCTATTGACCTTTGGTTTAAGTATTATAAAGGGAGTTTACTAATGTGATGAGCCTGGGGAGGGTAACAATGTTATATGACCCCCCAAAGTTATAAAATTAAAATGTTGAAAATGAACAAACAAAAAATCAAAGTGCCACAATGTAAAATTTTAAGCTGGAAGAGAAATCTCGGCTTGATTTGGTACTTCACTCACATGTATTGCCTATGGTACTAGAGCCCTAGAGGTTCCCAGTGTGGGCGCTTTTCCTTGAAAAGCAAAAAACCCAAGGCATACAAAATAAGCACCCACTTCATAATTGAATCAATGTGAAAAGACTTTAAGGGGTCAAAGAAAAAGTAATCAGTCAGGCGATGATTTCATGAGAAATTCCTTTTATGGTAGCTTAACTACAAAGTCTTCTAGATATAGCCTCTAGTCAGCCCTCGAACATGAATACTTGTCTCTCGCGATTAAACAACTTAATTGACCAGTGAAAATTAAGAAGCTTACCCATGGTATTAATATTCGATCTCTAGTGCCTTTCGACCGTCAAATTAGTGACCCCAGACTTGTTTAATTTTCTACCTTTACATTTGTTTATGCATTTGATTACATTGCAATTTAATGTTCATTGCTAACAAATTGTTTGAAATTCTTTGACCAATCAATTTTTCTACCTAAAACTGCATATGCTTTTTAAGAGAATGCCATTACTGTGCCAATGTTGTTTGATTTTGCAGTGACTGAAGAAGGCTAAGGACATTCATCTCAAATGCTCTTCCACCTCGACGAACCAGCTTCAACTCAATAGCTTCCGAGGACGGAATCTACATCAGGAAGGGGGGCATGTTAACCCTCACGGCTCACGGACACCCCATCACCTACGACGGACGTGTATTATGTATTCGGTAGAGTCAGGTCCCGGGCTTGTCGGACCAATAGGAAAAGGGTAGGAGTGATCGCCGATGAGAGGCGCACTTTCACTTGGACATTCAAGGGATTAGTTGGTTAAGCATGGGCGCCCAAGTGTGAATGGGGTGAGCTCCTATAAAAGCCAACTAAACCTAATTTTTACTCATTCTCTCATTTGTGCAATAGAAGAGTGCTCTTGCTCCATCTCCATCTTCTTCTTCTTCACCTCCTTGTGTGTGTGTGAGAGAGAGAGAAAGAGAGGGAGAGTGTGTGTGCGATCGAGCATTACGAAGGCACGACGGCGGCGAAGCGGTTGAGCGCGGCACGACTGTAGCTTCTTCTTCATCGCGGCGAGGAATCCACCACGAAGGCGAGCGTAGAGCGGTGAGTGACACACCCTTTGCTTTCTTGAGCTTGCTAGTTTAGGCTTGTTGTGTGCTTGGAGCCTTTTGTGGCTCGCACGCGGTGTATCGGCAAGTCCCTTGCTTCGACAGTGCGGCACAAGAAAGCAAAGGGTGTGTCATTCACCGCTCTACGCTCGCCTTCGTGGTGGATTCCTCGCCGCGATGAAGACGAAGCTGCAGTCGTGCTGCGCTCAACCGCTTCGCCGCCGTCGTGCCTTCGTAATGCTCGATCGCACACACACTCTCCCTCTCTTTCTCTCTCACACACACACACACAAGGAGGTGAAGAAGAAGAAGATGGAGATGGAGCAAGAGCACTCTTCTATTGCACAAATGAGAGAATGAGTAAAAATTAGGTTTAGTTGGCTTTTATAGGAGCTCACCCCATTCACACTTGGGCGCCCATGCTTAACCAACTAATCCCTTGAATGTCCAAGTTAAAGTGCGGCTCTCATCGGCGATCACTCCTACCCTTTTCCTATTGGTCCGACAAGCCCGGTACCTGACTCTACCGAATACATAATACACATCCGTCGTAGGTGATGGGGTGTCCGTGAGCCGTGAGGGTTAACACCCCAATAGTCACTTTCACACTTGGACAAGCTGCATATAACTAACCTGATGAATTATTTGCTACCTTAACCATCCAGCCATGATCTGTGTCCATTGGTAATTTACACTTGTTGAATAAGCTCTTTGACATTATGTTTATTTATGAGCCATGGTCAATCAAGGCAACAAATGGCTCTTCAAGATCACCCACCTTGACCATTGTCTCAGTCGTAGCTCTTGCCCAATGATTCCTGGAAAAGTGACTTCTTGGAATGGCTTCGTACTCCTCATCTCCATTTGAAAATTGTACTTTCTTTGTTCTTCCAAAATAATGGTAGCACCCTACAACATCCTCATCATGCTCTTCGTCTTCCACCTATATGACCTGTGTCTTTAAGCTTTCTCCTTCAGATTGCGGGTGAATGGTGTCAACAAGAGTTTGTCTCTTCCTCTTGATGATATCAATGATCTCCTCGTGAAACTCACGCTTGGCTATGCCAAGGATCTCCCCCAAGGTAAACCCTATTTTGCTATTCAAAATTCTTTCTTCTAGAACTTTCTTTAAGTCTGTAGGAGCCTCAATATCAGACTGTAACTTATAACTTGGAGTTTTAGGCTTACCTTTTGATGACTCTTTTTTCCTCCCAGTTGTACTTTCTTCCATAGTCGCTTAAGGTGGGGGTGCTTCCTGTGTCGGAGGCGCTCGAAGAGGTATTGTGTCGCTTCTTCTAGTAATTCTTTTTTATGGTCCTTCATCACCACTCTCCTGCTTGCACTTTTCTTCCACAAACACTTCATTGTTTTGACATTTTGCAATATAGGCATGCACTAACAAGGAGTCCACAGGGTCATTCCATCCTGTTTCTAGACGGATACAGTCACCTGCTTCATGTAGGACTTCTCTTGTAAGCTTCCCTTTCCTTGCTAGCTCCATAGCACTTGGCCACAGCTTACCGTTTTCTTCAAAACTCCTCAATGGTTCAATCTTGACTGTATAAGTAGATGCCTCAGATGCAGAGATGGCATGGGTAGTGGCCATATCCTCTACCAGACTCTGCATTCCTCCTTTCCCAAAGTTAGTCCTAAAGGGTAAACATGTCTCCCTTAAGTGAATCTTCCCATCCTTAAAGAAGACAATATATTTTCTCAAAGCTTCACTGAAGTTGTCACGTTCTCTCCTAGCATGCTCTGTGATGTCACACCATATGCATCTATGAACAAAGCCTTCTTTAGGTTGTTGTTTTTGCCTTGAAGATGGTGCCAATGGTTGCCCCTTCTCTTCAAGCTCTGTGAGTTTCACTTTTAAATCCCTCATACCTTTCACAAGCTCATCTATTACAGTCTCATCAACTTTTGGAAGTATAAAGGAAGAAGGCTTTACCATCTTTTCAAAAGCTGTGGAGGTAGATGGTGCACTACCAACAACCATCTTATCCCGTTTCCTTTGGCCCTTGGCAAGTAATGAAACAACAACTTCAACTTCATTCCAATCTGTCTTCAGTCCCTGCTCAGCATCTTTGTCCTCAAGAAGTAGCTCCAATTGCTCCTGGAGCTCCTTTCCTGTTGCTTGTAAGAAGAGCTCTGTCTTTTCTGAGTCAAGTGTGGCCTTCTCTGTCCTTGTGAGTTGAGCATATCGTCGCTCAAACTCCCTGAGTAGCTCTGTTGGAGAGAGCCCCGCCTTCGGCTTGGCTACCCACTCCAGGAAAGTTCTCTTTGTTACTCTCTCAGCGTCCTCCATGAAATACTCCTCCTTCATCGCTAGCTTGAACTCATCCCAATTTCTTCCATGCTCATTCCTGATTCCTCTCACATGCTCTCTAATCTCGGGAGTCACAGCACGATCAAAGCTTTGGAGCATCTCATCTTCTGGCACACGATGCAACTCCATCTCCTTTACATAGCCACGAAGATACTTTGTCACATCTTTCCCATTAAACTGATCCATTTTGTGCACCACTGCTTGAATAGCTTTGGTTGCTGACACTTCTCGTCTTTCTGTAGCATGTTGTTGTTGCATAAACAAGGCAAATTCTTGAAACATTTGCATTGTAGTGGGATCAAAAAGCATACCTTGCTATTGCGGATGATGATCACCCATGGTTGAAGTAGCTTGCAGATCCCCACTAACTCACCCTAACAAACTTCGCGTCGGGTTCACCAAAAAGTGTGTCAAAGAGTTGGCGATCTTGCCAGGAAGGCGTCGGGCCTCTAGCTGTGAGGGTTTGTGGGGAGACTGTGAAGGCTTTCACTTAAGCAAGCTTAGTGTTTGTAGAAAATACATTGTGTGTAGCCATTGGAATCTTTCACGCAAACACACACATATGCACACATGAAACCCTCATAACAAAACAAAGATGAAAACATCAAGGCTTTGATCGTATCTAATTAAAGGTAAGATGAAAGGGTTCACTGATGCATTTATAGCAGCAAGTCGTTGTGCTCCAAATAGACTGCGAATGGTTCTTTGAAACTGTAACTTAGTGCTTACAAAGATGTAGATGTTTTGCCTAGTGATAGGAGTGAGTCGTGTGTACAAGTGTTCTTGGTTCATAGTAATATTAAGAAAACAAGACTCAACCCCTAGAGGAGAACAAATATGTGCACATCGAAAGAATTAGAGTAGTTTAGTAGTGGCAAAATAAGAGGACATGGAGAAAGAAGAATTTCTTGTAGTCTTTCCGGTCCAAAGAGTAACACAATTCTCTGTTGGAAGTGGATTTTACAGCTAATACAAACGTTAATCCGAATATTTTGCACAAAGTAAAAGGGTTGAAAGGTTACACCATTGGGATTATTCATCTAAGAAATTAGTTTAAAAAGCAGTCAAACAATGGAGGAAAGAGATTATAAGAAAGACAACCAACACACAAAGACCCACACAAACTCAAGCCAAAGAAGTGAAGCACACCTCATGACTTTGTGGTCTTGTAGCCAACTTGATGAAGTAGAAGCTGAGTAGTAGTACCCAACACTGTTTGTGAGCTACCAACAATGCGTCTTTATTGATGAAAGAAGATTACATAGAGTGTATGAGTATTACAAGTGAGGAGATAGAAGGCTTGAGGCGTGAAGTAGCAAGCTCAAGATGTGTTGGACTGAAATTGAGAGAAAGTTTCACTCAAGGAGATGGCTAGGAGGTTGGGTGATGGCTTGATATAGTGGCTTGATTATGGGGATTGCTTGAGCGCTTGATTGCTTGTTGGTTTGCTTGATGCCCAAGTGAGGGGCAAGAGGCTCTATTTATAGGTGAAGTTTCCCCTTGAAGAAGATATTTGCTTTGGAATATCCAAGGGATTTGTGTGACAAGTGTCTATCTTTTCAAAATATCTAGAAATTATCTTCAAAGTTTCTAGAGCTTTCTCTTCAAGAAATATCTAGAGGTTCTTCTAGATCTTTCTCCAAATATCTTCTCCTTGCCGCCACATGTCAAGGGTTAAGCCTCCAAGAGTTGTTGAGCTATGGTGGGAACATGTGCATAAAGTAGCTTTATATAAAAAATTGGGAGAGAGTTTGGCATACATCATGGATGACATCAAACAAACTCGTAACCATTTTTCTAAGGGATTTTTTTAGGTCCATAATTACTCCAAAGTGCACCTACTATGTGTAGAATGATACCTCATGGGGTATATTATGACTAAGGCCACTTTTGACCATGCTACACATGTCATATGCCACCTAGGATGCCTAGTAGATAGGAGGTATGTTTTATAGGCTCATTTCATCATGGCTCCAAGAAGAAGTTCACAAAGAAGCCCGGGATCATAGGACGAAGCCCATTCCCAACAAGAATGACACATCAAACTTTGACTAGCTTTTTGCATGCTAAATAGAAAATACATATACTTATGCACACTTAAGGCACACATAAGATCCATAATATTGTAGGGCGTAGCTTTCGTTCCCACTATGCACGTGCCACAGCATGACAGCGTCTGAGGCATACACACTCAATCGTAGCTGTGAAGACTGCCCTGTACTCAGCCTCACAACTCGAAGTGGCCACAGTAGGTTGCTTCTTGCTCAACCATGATATACTGCCAAGCATGAAACAAAAACCACTTATGGACACTCGTGTGTCAAAACAACCAGCCCAATCTGAGTCCGAAAAATCATGTAAGTCTGGCGGCAATGATCCCTCCTTGGGATAAAACAAGCCAAGATGTAAAGTGCCACTAAGGTAGCAAAAAATCCTCTTGACAGCCTGCCAATGCTTAGACCCTGGGCTATGCATAAATCTGCTGACCTGTGAGACAGCAAATTGAATATCTGGCATCGTGTTGCATACATAAATAAGGCATCCAACATCAATTTGGTAAAGAGTGACATTTGCAAGATCACTAGCATCATGTAGACTCAATTTCAAACCTGTTTCCATTGGAGTGGAAATAGGTTTGCAATCCTCAAGTGCAAACTTACATAGCAATGTCTCTATGTAACTTTTGTGATAGAAGGCAATACCACCATCACACTGCTTAAATTGTATGCCCAAGTAATGATGCAACAGCCCCAAATCTTTCATCTTGAAAGTAGCATTCAAATCAGCCTTAAATTCAGCAATATGTCTCTCATTTGGTTCAGTGATCAGCAAATCATCTACATAAAGAACCACAATGAGAAGTACATCACCGTCACGCTTTACATACAATGTGCTTTCTGTTGGACTGTTACAAAAGCCTTGTTTGACCAAATGAGTGTCAGCTTTCTCATACCAAGCACGAGGAGATTGCGTCAACCCATACAAAGCCTTGTTACATTTGCACACTTTGTCCTCTTGTTCTTTCTTGACAAAACCGCGAGGCTGCGTTACATAAACTTCCTCAAATATGTCACCATTTAAGAAAGCAGTAACAATGTCTAATTGATGTACATCCCAACCAAAATGAGCTGCCAATGCACATAGAAAACACACAGTAGTCATACGACAAGTGGGAGCAAAAGTCTCTTCATAATCTATGTCTTTTTGTTGTGCATAAACCTCTGCAACAAGTCGAGCCTTATGGAGATCGATCTCACCATCTGGCTTACATTTCAACTTGTAAACCCAATTCGTACCAATGGCCTTATTGCCAAGAGGCAAATCACATAAACTCCATGTGTCATTTTCTATAAGTGCATCATATTCTGATTGCATGGCAGCCATCCAATTTTTTGAATTTTATGCTTCATCAAAAGACAAAGGTTCCTCAACATCATGTAAGCTAGACACAGTCAAAGCATAACAATCTGATGCATAAGATGCATGGCGAGATCCTGAACGAGTACAACTAGACAAAGGTGCATCCAATTTACTGTCACACAAAGTGTGCACCAATCATGTTGGCATACCTCTAGCCTGCTCATTTTCAGCCCTTTCCTCATCAAGTACATCATGTACATCTACATGAATAATAGGTTGATCTATAACATTTTCGAAAACCCCATAGGCTGTACATTTGCCTCATTGGAATTTTCATTCGAACTTCCACCACTGAAAAGATGCAACAAAGTGTCATAAATGTCCTATGAGCTTACATTACTGTCTCTAGTACATGACAACAAGGGTTGAACAGAATCTTCCACAAACACTACATCCCGTACACTTTGTTTGCTGATGATACAACCTGTAACCTTTGCTTTTAGCACTATAACCAACAAAAATACATTTGACAGCCTTATCATCCAATTTTCTATGCTACACTTGAGGCACTAAACCATAAGCCAAACAACCAAAAACACACATGTGCTCAATAGATAGCTTTCTATCATGGCATGCTTCATATGGAGTTATAGACTACAATGCTTTCGTAGGACAGTTGTTGACTACATCAGTGGCACACATGACAGCCTCGAGCCAAAACGAATGTGGTAAAGCTTGACTCTTGACCATACATCTTGCCATTTTCGTAAGAGACCTGTTTTTCCTCTCAGCAACACCATTTTGCTGAGGCGTATACGTCACTATACATTGGTGTTTTACCCCACGACTAGCTAGAAATGCATTAAACTCATGAGACATATACTCCCCCCCATGATCAGAACGGAGGGTGCCCATAGTACATTTCGATACATTTTCAGCCATAGCCAGAAATTGTTTGAAGCACATAAAAAATTCGGCCTTCTCTTGAAGTGGAAATACCCATGCATGCCTGGAGTAATTATTAATGAAAGTCACGAAGTACAAGTAATTGCCCAAGGACGGAGTTTGCATGGGCCCACAAACATCACTATGCACAAGCTGCAACCTGCATGTGGCCCTAACTGAACCATCCTTTGGAAACTTAGAATGCTACATTTTACCCAAAATACAACCTTCACAAACATGTTTGATAGGTGCTTCAAGAGGTGGCAAAGAAGCAACCACATCAGATTTCTGTAAACGCAGCAAACTGGCAAAATTCAGATGCCCAAAACGTGCATGCCAAAGTTTTGCATCTGAAATAGCCCTTGAATTTGCAACTGCATTTGCAAAAGTTTGTCCACACTTGTCATACAAAATGAGCTTATATAGCCCACAGCACAATAGGCCAGATGCAACAATTTCATCACCGAAACTAAGATCATGAATTGTACATTTGTCATCCACAAATTTGACTACAAGTCCAAGTCTAGCGAGTGCGGATACAGACAAAATATTCTTCTTGATCCCAAGTACATAAAGTGCATCGACAAGTGTGAAAGAACTGCCATTTGCAGCACTAAGCACAATCTTTCCAACCCCCTGAACCGGATAAGAGGCATTGTTGGCACAAGTGACTGAATTCCCATGAGGGACAGACTCAAGAGAGGTGAACAATTCACGATGTGAGGTAATGTGCTTTGTAGCACCGCTATTGAAAGACCACATATGTGAATCTGCAGAAAATGACAAGCATGCATTATGTACAACAGGATTGTAAGTGCACTCTGCACTAAAAGCCCATTCCGCATCAACATCAACATCACAGTCTTCTTTTACAGAAGACTCAACAATGGTTGCATTTGTAGTGGAACCAGCATTTGCACTGGAACCACCCTCTTTCTTCTTAGCCTCTTTGGCCTTCAACTTATGACACTGCTTGATCAAATGATCATTAGCTCTACAATAATGGCAACGCATCTTCTTTTTTCCCTTATCACCAGAATTTCCAGATGAATTGTTGCCAACAGAATTATTAGGAACAAAAGTTTTGCCACTCGCAGTAGAACCATAAGAAGTGGCTGCATTGTTGTTACCACCCTTTCTTTGAGAAGCAATAAAAGCGTGTTCAACTGCACGCTACCTAGTCCTGTTTTTACTGGAAAGTGACTCTTGCAACAACAATGTGCATAATGCATCAAGCTTGACAACTTCAAGATTTCCTTGGGTCATTAGTCTCCAAGTACTAGCAAAAGTCTGGTATGAATCTGGTAAGTCATCAAGAACAGTTTGCACAAGGGAACTTTCTAAAATGAATTCACCTGCAGTAATAAGTTGCTCATTGATATCCTTAACACCAACAAGGAAAGTGTCCATATCATCTTCCTCATGCATAATCTTCGATTCCAGCTCTTTATGCAATAAAGCAATTTTAGCCTCATTGCGGCTTGCATAAAGACCTGCTAGAATATCCCAAGCCTGTTTTGCAGATTTTGTTGAACGAATGTGAGGAACAATGGTGCGCTTCACAGTCAACGCAATCAATGCATGAGCATGCGCATCCTTTACATCCCAACGAGCTTAATCTGCCATAGGCAAAACAACTCTAATAGCAGCAATCCTTGCAGCAAGACCTGCAACATCCTCAACATTGCCTAGATCCTCAGAACCAGGACATACATCAATGCCCTGCACAATATTCCAAACGTCCTTTGACACAAGAACATGTAAGACCACATAGGGTAATTGTCCCCATCCAACCTGTCCTCAATAGCAAACATCTTGAACACATCTGTGTTGTTGTCAGCCATGGTAAATGTTGCACTTGATGTGAAAACTGCCCGAAAAGAGGACAAAAAAAGCGAGAACAACACGTGCTATATAGCACAAACCGTAGAAGACTGTAAGGCACCTATTATGCAAAAAACAACACTAACAGAAATTCTGCACAAAATGATGAAATAGCCTATGCAGTATTGCTTGTAGTGGAAACGGAGGCCAAAATGAGCCGAATCAAAAATCTGAGCAGACTCATCTCTACGACCTATCCCAAAAAAAAAATCAACCTCCAAACGCTCTCCAAAGCTCACTGAAATCGGAGAAAGTGAGCAGGCGTGTGCTGGAGATGATGGCGACTAAGCCCGGGAGGACGCAATCTACTTTGATACCAATTGTTGAAATTAGGGTTGCACAGAAACGCACACAGCTTGGAGAAGACGAAGGAAGCTCAAGGCACACAACTGAGAGTGTATTACTTAGTGTGCAATGGAAAGATGGATAGCCCTAGAGTGATGGGCGTATATACAATCTTGAGGGAAAAAATCTCCTAAAGAGGAAAAAAATGCCCCGGCGATCCTAGTGTGTTCACACACATCGCTACCACATGTATATGGTAACAAAAAAGACTGCTCTTCTTTTTGGCTCTGCTAAAGGCCTTAGTATCCATATGGGTGAAGATCGTTCAAATTTGTTTGCTTGGCATGTATCTATACTAATAGATAAAGAGGGAGCGAATTCCCCCCCCCCCCCCCCCCCCCCTCCTCTGCCACGCGTCAGCCTCTCCTGCATCCTGTGGGTCCCATCGCCTGCAGTGTCCGGGAACACAGTGACGGAGAGAGAGAGAGAGAGAGAGAGAGAGAGAGAGAGCGACGGAGCCGCCGGCTATACTAGTACCTTTAAAAATTGAAGAGAAAGAAAGAATTTCCTTTCCAATGATATTTCCCAAGGCTTCTTTCATTATTTTTTGGCATGCTGAAAAAGACTTGAAAGAACAAAGGATTAAAGAGTATTTTGATCCATAATGTAAAGTATTCACTCAATCTTTTTTTTGGCTTTGTAAAAGAAACCCTCAGTGTTGTGTTGGGTTACGGAGACTTACCTTTCATTTCACATCTTGACATGTCTTTAGTTTTCTTGCATTCTATTGTTTTACAATGCTAAAGTGAAGCTCCACCTTGCATAATTTTAATAAATTTTACACACACACACACACACACATATATATATATATATATACATTTTTCTTTTGCATTCTATTGTTTTAGAATGCTAAAGTGAAGCTTCACCTTGCATAATTCTAATAAATTTTATAACACACATATATTAATTAGTTCTTTTTATTCCACCTTTCATTTCACAACTTCACATGGCTTTACATTTCTTGCATTCTATAGCTTGATTCCAGTCAGTGTTAACGTTCAAAAAAATCTCTTTTATTAAGTGGTTGTTGGTCGAGTTTTCTCCTCACAAAGAAGAAAACCGGAAATACCAGCAAAAAAATTGAGATTTGCAAAATTTTGGACAACTTCTCACATATTTCATCTGTTTCTCTTTCGTTTACCATGGTTTGCAGCTAGCTAGTCTCAATTTTCAATCAGCTCGTGACTAAGCTAAGGCAATCCTTTTCCAAACACTGATACGAGTTTAATTCAACCTAACAATTTTATCACGTTCTTATTGTTTTTGAAAGTTGTCCTGACCCTTTCACTTGTTTTTCAAATGCTGAAGTGAAGCTTCACTTTGCATAATTCTAATAAAATCTATACACACACACATATATAGTAATTAGTTCTTTGTATTTCATCTTTCATTTCACAACTTCACATGGCTTTGCATTTTATAGCTTGATTCCAGTCAATGTTAACGTTCGAGAAAGTCTCTTTTATTAAGCAATTGCTGCTGACTGAGTTTCCTCCTCACAAAGAAGAAAACCCAAAATACTAGCATAAATTTTGAGATTTGCAAAATTTTTGAACAACTTTCTCACATATTTCATCGGTTTTTCTTCCCGTGGTTTGCAGCTAGCTAGTCTCGATTTTCACCCAACTCAAGACTAAGCTGAGGCAATCCTTTCCCAAACACTGATACTAGTTTAATTCAAACTAACAATTTTATCACTTTCTTATTGTTTTTGAAAGCCATCGTAACCCTTTCACTTGTTTTCAATATAGTAGGGATATACTCTCACACACACTATATACTTGCTCACACGATAGAAAAATGCATTAAGAGAGAATATTCTCATTTACCTCCTCTCCTTCCTCTCTCTCTCTCTCTCTCTCTCTCTCTCTCTCTCTCTCTCTCTCTCTCTCGTGTGCGAGCACACAATATATGCACTTCAATCGCCCTTCTTCACGCAAAAAGTTTTGTAGTGGGACTGCAAAGCGTGGGGTGCACTAAGGAGTCAATTGTTTTGAGAGAGAGAGAGAGAGAGAGAGAGAGAGAGAGATGAAATAGGGAAAGAATGCCCCATTTCTATGTGGTCTACCTACCTCCTCGTCTTTCCTTTTCCTTCCCTAAGTCCCTTGTAAACCCATCTTTTTTCATATCAAATTAATACCACCATTTTTTAATTTTTCTCCAACTGGTACCCCCTTCTTGTAAAGAGTTCTTTTATTTAAAGACTTCACAAATATTCATTTTATTAAATTATTGAATCAATTTATTATTCTCTACGCTTATTAAATCTATCTTTTTTAATGAAAGCATTAATATATTATTTTGTTTTTAGTTTTTAATGTGTTTTATATTTTATTTATTTTTCATTTTATTTTTTTCTCAAATAATAATGTGTAATGTACACCTTTCACCTTATTATTTAAGTGGAGCCTTTTCTAATATATAAACCATTCGAGATTATGATTGGGTTCACGAGAGGCGATGAAAGACATGCAAAAAGGAATATGCCTTCACCATGGAGGTTGTCCATTGGCACAAAAGAAAATTACACGTCTTTGGACCGACAAAAAAAAAAAGCATGCCTTCCTTCCCTCGGAAGAGCAGTTCTACTGTCCACTTTTCAACATGAAACGTGAATCGATGTGATTGAATGGAATCCAACAGCTACGCACTCAACAATGATACCACTACACTACAGCTCATTTGATGTCAAAATCATACAAATTAAATTTTATAGAGCTACCTCCGTCCCTTATGAATGAAGAGAGAAGTGGAAAAAAGAGTATGAGGTTTTTGCTATCAACTCTATTGAATTTAGCTTGTATATGTACAATGAGCAAGATAATGTATATTTTTAAATTTTTAATAAAATAATAATGTGCAATGTACATCTTTCACCTTATTATTTATGTGGAACTTTTTCTAATATATACTCCATTTGTGATTATAATAGATAATATAATATCTATTACATATATAATAGAGCTTGAAAATTTTGAGCCCAAAGAAAGCACCCACGTGTTGGCTTCTCCTTCCTCTGCAAGGAGCTCTGCTCACATTTACTAGACCTACTCTCCGGCTAGCTCGATGATTAGCATGAGCGTCATTGAGAGAGACTTGCAATAAGTAGGTGTTGTACATGTTTGCATAGTTAGTGTGTGTGTGTGTGTGTGTGTGTGTGTGAGAGAGAGAGAGAGAGAGAGAGAGAGAGAGAGAGCGAGTTGCAAGGATTGCAGCCTTTCTGCCCCCATGTCAACTCTTTGTAGTCGTCCAACTGTGTGTTCACTGTCGCTAGAGAGAGAGAGAGATAGATAGATAGATAGATAGTTCTATTATCGTCCTGGGAGGTCAAATATGACCTATGGGACCAAATGAACATGTCACGTGGTGTGAGTGGAGTTCATAAGTGACTCTCGATGCTCAAAAATGGCTGAAATGAGCGTCGCAATAGAGAGTCCACATCGTGGTTGGGAGAGGAAGGTATGTAGGGAGAGCTCATGGCTGAATATATGGGGAAAAGAGGACCTAATGTGGTCAAAAGCTGAGCACTCAAGTAGTGTGTGGTACTCACTCTCTCGCACTTGACGAGGGCATAAGGTGCAAAGTCGATGACACTCCTCGCCAGTGCCCCAACGTCCTGTCTCGCAGCGTAGAGAATGGGAGCTAAGACGAATGGAGGCAATGGTGCGAATCGCACTCAACGGGATGGGCTCAAGGATGTAGGAATGGGTTCGGTTACCTCGTTCCGAGAAGAAGAGAGATTTGTAGTTTGGGGCAACGTGTGTGGTGTAATGGCTGAAGCGAGAACCTCCGGATTTCTCCCAAGCCATGATACATTGGCGTTGTAAGAAGGCCTCATTAACTTGGGAGTCGATCGACGCATCCTTGACCAAGTGACATGCATCCCATCTTCCAAACCATTTCTTGATATCAAGCATCCACCCCGAACTTAGTATTTTGCTCTTACATGTCTTTTGAACCTTTTGACTTGCTTCATATGCGATTCTAGGAAGTCGATGCAAAGGGCTACGTTGTGTCTTACGCATGTACTCCACAACCCTTTCCATGCCCAAGACCTCAATGGGAAGCGATCCGGACTCAAGAAGTAAGAGAGAGAGAGAGAGAGAGAGAGAGAGAGAGAGAGACTCGGCCAGGGTCTCCGAAGCCGTGCAAGCTCTCCAAGAGTTGACACACATAGGGAGGTGTGCACAAGTGGATGCCTGCAGCCTACTACCAATTGTTCCTCTGTGACTCGTGAGTCTCTCTCTCTGTGTTTGTGTGTGTGTGTGTGTGTGTGTCGACGTCGTCGCTGTAGCAAAAAACTAAATGTTGGGTACGAATGCAACTGCTTCCCACCCCTACGCCATGAGCAAAGAGCACCTGATTGGGGAGAGAGAGAGAGAGAGAGAAAGAGAGAGGTCATCAAACTGTGTTGCGCCAACATTGTGTGTGTGTGTGTGTGTGTGTGTGTGTGTGAGAGAGAGAGAGAGAGAGAGAGAGAGAGAGAGAGAGAGAGAGAGAAAGAGAGAGGTCATCAAACTGTGTTGCGCCAACATTGTGTGTGTGTGTGTGTGTGTGTGTGTGTGTGTGTGTGTGTGTGTGTGAGAGAGAGAGAGAGAGAGAGAGAGAGAGCTCTGTGGCGTCGAGGAAGCTCTGGGGAGTTTTTAGCAGATGCGAAGGGATCACCTTTCTTCACATGTGCTCATTGGGTTGCGCCAGTAATGCGCACGTGCGTGTGTGTGTGTGTGTGTGTGTGTGTGTGTGTGTGTGTGTGTGTGAGAGAGAGAGAGAGAGAGAGAGAGAGAGAGAGAGAGAGAGAGAGAGAGAGAGAGAGAGAGAGAGAGAGAGAGAGAGAGAGAGAGAGAGAGAGAGAGAGAGATGTGGCGAAAAAGCGGGCTGTTTTCAGCAGATGAGAAGGAATGGGTTTTCTTCAAATTCGCTCTCTGACTTGAGTTGCAGTAGCACGAGCCATGAAGAGTCAAGACTATCAAAATCTCTCAGAACCACCAAAAGTATTCAGTAATTTGGTGTGCAAGAGATAGCTCTAGCTGCAACGCATGGAGTGATAATGTCGCTCATGAAGGCTACATAGCCATGCACTATTAACGCTCGTGGCTTGACTTTTGCATTGCTCAAGGGATCAAAGCATGGAAGGCATATAACTTGACGAATTGCACACACCACGCGCACGCAAGGCAGCTTCAAGGGAAAGGCAGCAGCGACTATAGGGGCAAACAAGAAAAAGACACCTCATGGATGCAGTGTTCGGGAAAAATCATTTTTCAAAACATACAAAATTCGTTTCCTTGAATTTGCCGAGAAGAAATTTCAACAAGTTGGGCTATCTTTCTTATTTTTTGCACTATTTTCCTCTATTTTAAGGCGATTGTTTTCCTTTTCCTCTTTCCCTCAACCAGCATTTTTGAAATTGAAAACGACGTGATATTAATCCAAGACACATTTTTCTTGAACACTACGTGGATGTGAAGATGCTTCTTTCAAATATGAGAGGTTCTTCGCACATGAGAGAGACTCTTTGAAAATTAAATTACCTCCAGATTCAAGTACGTGGGAAGTCGCATTCTCATCAGGGCTAGAAAAATACATTTTTCATAACTGACGAAAATAAGGGCAAACTTGAAATTCCTCCAGTTTTTAGGTCAAAATTTGAAGCTTTTGCTGGTAATTACACTAAAACTTGTGAAAATCTTTCGGTTTTCTTCAAAGAAAGCTCAAAATATAATCGAGATTTTAGGATTTTAGTCAGTTAAAATACACCGGACCCTATTTTTTCCCTAACACTAACTTCCATGTGATCCTGATTTCTGGCACCCATTTTTCGAGGGAAAAGGAAGAGCATTGTAATGTTGGGTCTGTTGGTGTGCTGGAGCGATGGTGTCATAGTAGAGGAGCTAGAGCCAGTTGCCCTACAATTAAAAGCCTTTGTGAAGGAATTAGCAAAGATGCATGTGCACGTGCCTTAACAAATGCAACAAGTAGGTTGGTAGTAGGATATGAGAATGTATAAAACGATCGGTCGAGGGTGTGAACGAGAGAGAGAGAGAGAGAGAGAGAGAGAGAGAGAGAGAGAGAGAGAGAGAGAGAGAGAGAGAGAGTTGCATGGCGAGGAAGCTCTAGGCTATTTTTAGTAGATGCAAAGGGGTGACCTTTCTTCAGATGTGCTCATTTATGCTTGGACATATGGAAGACATTCACATAGGTGAGAGAATTTGTGACTTTTCTACGGATTTCTGGAAAAAAATAATGAGCTTGGCAATGCTTTGGTCGATCGGAATGCCAAATCTATTTACCCTATCACACAACCATAATCAAAGAATGTGACGATGTGTGTGTGTGTGTGTGTGTGTGTGTGTGAGAGAGAGAGAGAGAGAGAGAGAGAGAGAGAGAGAGAGAGAGAGAGAGAGAGAGAGAGAGAGAGAGAGAGAGAGAGAGAGAGAGACGTATTTGACCATTGTGGCTTATGCTACATTGTGGACATTGGCCAGCAACTTCATGATGAGATTGTTTCGGCTGATTCCAAATATCATGCTTGGAATTCATCATGTATATCAAATCTAGGTTAGTTTTGAATGCACAAAACGTTCTTGGAATGCACTAATTGTCAACAAGGGCAACCTAGGGAGGTCTAGGAAGCGCCATGGACATAAGAAAATGGCTTCATGATGGGATTATTCGTCAAAGGCTCTTGGGAAAATGATATTGTGCTTGAAATTGTTGCTCAGAGTGTAGGTCAATTGTCGTATAATTTTGAACGCACAAAAGTACCTTGGAATGCAATGATTGTTGAATATGCCCCAACATAGGTAGGGCTAGGAAGTGGTGAGTGTACTTCCAAAAGCATAGCAGGTTCTTGACAAGCTTCATACGTGGTAATTATGATGTCTATTTACTTCAATGCATGTGTCCAAGAAGGAGTGATACCTCTATCTGTGTTATTATACTATTTTTTGTAGTCAATTTGCATTGAAAACAATGTACTTGCTCTTGCCCAACCTCTATCATACCCACTACAAGAGATGTAGCCCATGCACAACATTCTAGCCATCACTCAAGTGTCTTCAAGAACCTCAGGCCTGTTGTTACTATTGTACAGATTTTGTGGCCACTGATTGTAGACTCTTGCTCCTACCCACCATGTTCCTCCTGCACTCTTCCATTCCTCTCCCTCTAATTTGTCACCTGCCTAAGAATTTCGGCCGATGTAGCATCACTACCAACTGTAAGCTTTGATTTTGCCATCTATTTCATCTATGGCCGTGCCCTACGTTTTTACTTTCTTCGATGATAAAGTTACTACTCCATCATTTTGCTGGTGGAGTCTCATCAAATTGTTATAAGGGAAGTTTGACAATGCAAGAAAATGATGTTGAGTGATGACTCATGGTACTACCTACTATCAACTACGGATCCATATTCAAGCAAGGCGATGTAGGAGCAAATAAAAGGAAGTGGGGAAAGAGGGGTGGGTGGGTGGGTGGGTGGGTTGGTGGGGGGCAGGGGGGAGTAGCATTGGGGATTTCCACATGCCAAGACGCTCCCTCTCCTTAGTGTGTTATCACCTCTACCCCCATCATGCCTTTCAACTCTACCAATTTGGGTAAAGTTAGAAAAAGAATCCCTCTACCCCACCTCTACGGTGAGAGAAGAGGACTTTGTACATGTTCTAAATCACTTGAGTCGATCTACATATAGACAAACGCTTAAGGACAATGAGGCATGATTTTCATATTGGCCCAACCTTTCCCTTTTGTGCAACATCATTGATGGATGCAGCAGCAGTCCCACTCGTGTGGTACAAAAGGCACATCAAGTTCTTGATGAGTTTTTTTCTCAAAATATCATCTCTTGGAATGCGTTGATTGTAGGATGTGCCTAACATGGTTGTGGCTCAGAGGGTCTAGGTTATTTTTACCAAATGCAAAGGGAAGGCCTTCCACCAAATGCAATCGCCTATGCTTGCACCTTGAAGAGTTGAGAGCAACCACGTACGATTTGCATGGTGAGAAAGAGTGATGGGAAAAATCCAAAGATCAGAAATCATTGCAACGTGCACATGCACCCCAATTACCTATCCATCGACGGCTGATCGCACATGTGTTTGGCTTATGCATTTGATCAGTGAGAGAGGACGTGGTTGTAATTTTTTAGTATTCTTATACATTGCAATACCTACCATGTGTTGAAATATTATGCAAACCAAGACATTGCCTACTACACGATCTACAATGAAATTCATGCAAACCATACCATTGCGTGTTGAATGCCCTATATCTCTCTATAACACACACACACACACACACACACACACACACACACACACACATGAAGCCTGAAGGGAATGCGTGGCATTGAGGAGTATGCCAAGAGACCTTTAAGATCTATTTGAGGAGTCTTGAACCCAAGACAAGAACACACACACACACACACACACACACACACAGAGAGAGAGAGAGAGAGAGGTCTCAATGGTAGCTATCACTAGCTTCAACACAAGATATCTTGCAATGCCTAGACACAAAGGAAAGTAGGGACCATCACAAGCATAATCAGAGGCCTTGGGTGATTGATGGGTATTTACCCTTACCCATTCTCTCTCTCTCTCTCTCTCTCTCCACCACAACTCCCCCCCCCCACGCACGCGCGCGCGCGCACACACACACACACACACACACACACACACACACACACACACACACACACACACACACACACACACACACATGAAGCCTGAAGGGAATGTGTGACATTGAGGAGTATGCCAAGAGGCCTTTAAGATCTATCCAATGAGGTCTTCAACTCAACACGAGGACACTAAGAACACTTTAACAAGACCTCATATTCTAAATACAATAGGACCAATCCCATGAATTTCTAGAGGTCAAGCAGTTTTGAAATGAAGACTAAGACATTAAGAACACTCCACTAAGACCTCACATTTTTTTAATGCAATAGGACCAATCCCAAGAGACATCAAAGATCTATTCAACAAGTTTTGCAATGAAGACTAGGACACGAGGAACACTTCAGCAAGATCTTATCTCAAAGTGTTAATGGCATACGAGTGGAATACCTAAAGATCTTTTTGAGGAGTCTTAAAATGACAACTAAGATATTAGGAACACTCAACAAGATATCAAAGTTTAGATACTCAAGTATGAAATTGGATAACCAAGTTATCATGAGAGAGAGAGAGAGAGAGAGAGAGAGAGAGAGAGAGAGCAAGTGGATGCTACATTGGCAAAGGAAAGAAGAAAAAGGAAAAGGAGAATTTTAAACATTTCATGAGAAATCGTAGGAAACCTCCAAGATCAAAATGATTCTTGGTCGAGGGGGGGGGGGGGGAGGGGTTTGCAAATGAACATGCCCTGATTGGAAAGAGCGTGTTGGGGCTTGGCCTAAAAAAGCAAGTAACTAGCATAGAAACCACAAAGAATTATTGTATCTTGGTCTATCACGAAGCATGTGGAGGGCAGGAGGAGAATATCTACATCTTATGAGTTGTTAGATCTTTCCCTAGAAAAATTATAGAGTGCTAATTCAAAATGAAACTTTACATTTGGTTTGATTAGAATGTGAAGAATAGTTACAATGTATGAGTTGTAAGCCCTTACCATAAAGTAAGTAGCTAGAGTAATAATTGATGCACGATGCATGTATCAAAGGGCTTCAAAAGCTCAAAAGAGAATCACCGCGTTTACATGTCATTGTGGAATGAAAGAGAGCAAGGTCACCATGATTAAGATGTACCTTCTTCTTAACCGCAACAACACGCGAGTCACATACTAGTTATATTAAAACATGATAAAAAATTCATATGATTACAGGCACTCATTTAAACTTACTTTTCATAAATTTCACTCCCTCTTAACTTAAATTAGCAAGCCTTAGTGCCTCTTCACCTTGTTTTCTCAATTGCTCTCTTTCTCGTGCTTGAAAAAAGTGGTGAAAACTATACTAGTGCTTAGTGCTTTGAAAAATTCAGGTTCCAGCACATAGTTTAGAATAGTTACCCTCTCTAGCCTAGTAGCCTGTCGCGCTCTCCTTTTTCACTATCCACAGCTACTTTGTAACGTGCGCAGTTGAGCTTCTGTGGCTCTCACCTCCGCGATCGTAAGCTTCTTTCTCTCTATTTATCAGCTCAAGCCTCACCATTGTGTCTCTCTCTCTCTCTCTCTCTGTGCTCAGTCGCCTATTAGCTCTCTCCGATCTCTTCTCTTTGTTTCAACTTTGAACTTTTCGCAGCCTTGACTCTTGAGAATTTGAGATTCTGAACTTTTTTTCTCTCTCTCTCTCTCTCTCTCTCTGGACTCTGGAGACTGGAAGGCGCCGATGCCCATCAGTCAATAGGCAATAGCCATCATTGGGCACCCCGGCATCTTTCTCTCTCTCTCTCTCTCTCTCCCCCTCCAGTCCCGGATAGAGTCCTGCCTAGAACGATAATCACGAGCTCATCAGCTCAACTCTCTCTTTTTTACACACACACACACATTCCCACCTACCTCACTTCTCAAGTCTTCATCACTCACGCAGTCCATTCACTCTTGGTTGAATCCCCTCTCCGCACACCATCACCAATTCACCTCTCTTTTAACTCACCCATCACCATTGCTCTGCGCCTTCCCTCCTTCAACTTTAAGGCCCACCCTTAACTGTGGAGCTTCTGTGATCTCACATGGAACATGCGCTCGCATAAGCCACACATACGAGAGTTGATGCTTGTCTGCTCTCTAGAAGACATGAATTAGGCGCACTTATACGGTTTCATTTCTCGTCTCTCTCACACACACACACACACACACACACACACACACACACTCTCACTCACTCACTACAAAGTAGCAGTCAACAACCCCCAAAGCCCGTACACTCACAAAAGGGCAGTATATACTTGTACTTACAAAACGAAAGAGCTCTGCTTGACCCACCAATGCATTTCTTCCCACGCTCCCTTTGATTGAGACCATTAACCAATAATCACTCTGAGATGTAACCAATTGTGAAGCTTCGCTTCAGCTCAGCAAACTACTCTGCTTGCTCTGTGCAAATTTTTTCCTTTTTGTGACGGAATTCCCGCAGTAATGCCGGCGTGCTAGTAGTGTGCTCACATGCAACCACTAGCTTGTTTTAAGGAGGATGGCAGTACACATTTGTCAAAGGGCTCTGCAGATGGGCAATTATCGTTTCCGGGCCGCTTTGTGATGCTTAAGATTCAAAAACATGAGCACTTTTGCAGACGCTTTTCAACAATGGCCCAATTTCCCCAAAGGCCTTCAGGTTCTTGTCGTGGACAGCGACACACAGTTTCTGCAAGATATCACATGCAAGCTGGAAAGCTTTCATTTTAATGGTAAGACAGACTTTCCTTGTCCTGAATTTGCTAGTCTAGATAGTTAAGGGTGAAAGCATGTAGATTTCTGTTATCAAATACCCTAGCATCAAAATGGCCACACTCTATTAATTACTGTTAGAAATTATAAATTTTGATTGCACTCTAAATACTCCTTACCAGAAATTTTGTTGGAGTTACAGCTGATTGTTTGATAGCTCATGCTGGTTAGTTGAGACACCCCTTTTCAAAATTTGATCAAGGCTCTAGAGGCCTGTTGCTTTGAAATGGATGAGAACATTTTTCTGGTACCAGGCTATGTATGCATTGAGCGTCGTCCGGACCGTCAGCAAATCATGACATCAGTATAAACACACGCTTCCAACTTGTAAAGAAGGAAGAGTACATAGTAGCTGCACATATGCTGCATAGTCATGATTTCTCTGCACTGTCGTTAGAGAAACATCAGAAAAATATTTGAACATTCTCAAAATCAAATCTCACACAACTACGCGTAAAAATTCCTTGATAGAGCAATGTAAAAGAGAATGATGGTGACAAATTGAGTAGTTGTATCATGTGCTTACGTTTGGATTCGCGCTTGTATTCTTTTTGGAGATGACTAAGTTTTTCTTTCGTTTCCCTGATGACTTGCTTAGTGACAAGTTTCTCTTCTGGAGAGGATGCATGTGCAGCATTTGTAAGTTGTACACGGACATTTCATGTAGCATTAGTGGAGGTAAGAATGTGCTGAAAACTTGAAGAGTCCTTGCACTAGTACTACACTACATCGAGTGCATGCCATCAACCGTTTTGATTTGATTGCATGATGCAGGCTGCAGAGAATGACGGTTTGGACAGCTGCAAAATAATGTCATTTTCGAAACATGTACCTACCATCAGTAAGTATGGATTAGCTATTCTTGCATACACTGGGTTCACTCCTCTAAGCTCTTACAGGATTCAAGCAAGGGAAATGTGCGAACAGGCTGCCTAATAGCCTACACCAAGAAATGAATGAAACCATGAGTCTCTGGCCCAATGGTAAAGGGGAGTGGATGTTGCAGAAGCTCTTTCCAATGCTCCTCACTGGAGTCTCTCGACACTTAAAGATCTCCTTGTACTGATCAGTCCTGAGTCAGTGGAGTTCTTCCATGACCATCCTAGACGAATAGATTTCTGATACGAGCTTTGGTAGTTTGAACAAGCCCTTTTCAGGGTTCATCCCTAGGTAGGGAGGGTTGCTAGGATAGTTGTGGTCTACGTGATATGTTGGCTTTTCTTGGATTTATTTGGGTATGCATGCAGATACTGTTGTGGTGATTCTTGCCCTTTTCTTGGATACCTACGTTTGGGCTTTTGTAGCAGGACCATTGTTCGAGAAAAATCATGTTTCCAATCATACAAAATTCCTTTCCTTGTTTTTGTCTAGAGGAAATTTTAGAAAATTAGGTTATTTTTTCAGGTTTTTACACTATTTTTCTCTTCTCCTTTTCCCCTTGCCATCAACGGGCTTTTTTTTGAAATTGAAAATGGCACGATATTAAGCTGAGACACATTTTTCCTGAACACTGAGCATGACCAATGTTGCCAAATCCACTCTGTAAGAGTGAGGGACAAGGTGATTATCAGATGATTTCCATATCTAGCAAAAAGGTATGGATGACCTTGGCTTTACTAGGATTTCCATAACTAACGAAAAGGTATGGATGAGTTGTCCTCACTTGTTAGGTGTAGAGGAAGTAGACTAGAGTAGATCTATTTGTTAGGTGTAGAGGAAGTAGACTAGAGTAGATCTATCAATTACAAATCCTTTTGTTCCTTTCCATGTGTGGTAGTGCTTTTCTCAAATAGAGTAAGAGGAGAGAGAGAGAGAGAGATCTCAAGTAGGTAGACACGTTTGGTAGAGATAGGGATGTTCAAGTTTCATCTCTTGTCTGGCGGTTGCTCTAAAATCTCTTAGGAGAGTGATACAGACAGATGGAGAGGAAGATCTCTCAAGAAGATAGGCAAATTCGATAGGTAGAGAGAGATGTTAGACTTTCACCCCCTTGTCTAGTGGTCCTAGGAGCAGATCAGGGAGTGGGGCTGTTTTGTGGCTGTGCGTGACCGGATGTGAGGTAGACGTACTGCAATGGTCAGTTGAGCAATGTATGTGCCAGCCTACCATAGTAGGACCCTTGTTCATTAGAGTCTTTGTTTCTGCAGTATATTGGCCATGTATTGGCAGATTTATGCATTTTTATTAGCATGCCCTAGATTTTCATGTCTTTGGGTGCATATCTGTGAGTTGAGCAAGTGCAGGACCCAAAAATGCCGGCAATGCTCTGTTAGACACAACTGATACAAAAGGGGGGCAAGGGACTCGCTATAAAGAGGGCGCCCTCTAATAAAAGGACTCAAGCCATAAAATATGTCACCTCATCATAATTGTGTCAAGTGGCACACTTATACCAATAATCATAAAGTAACACATGGCTGAAGACTGTAGTTAACAGACTCCAGAGACCTCTGACCCCGTAAGGACCTAAGAACAGGGTCCTCCCTCCTGCCAGCCTTCTGAGTGGACACCAAATTGGCATGTGCGACCAAAAGGGTACGTCTACCTCAATTATGGCTGGACATAGCCACAAAAAATCCCTCATCCCTAATCTCTTCTTGGGAGATATGGAGCAACCACCAGACAAGAGTTGAAACTCTAACACCCCCTCTTAGCTCCCAGATGGGGAATCAATTTAAGGAAGTTAGTGCAGGGATGGTGTCACCTCGTTTGGAAGAGGTTTGGTGAAGATTCCACTCTATCTAGATATGCTTGGTCCGGGCATGAAATGCCGGGTTCGGTGCAACAACTATACAACTTTGGTTGTCCTAATAGACTTTGGTGGTCTACTGTGGTAAAACCAATCTCCAAATGTAAACTCCGAGGCTGAGCAGACTCACATGTAGCACTACAACCAGCATGATACTCGACCTTTGTGGAAGACAAGGTAAATAGTGGGTTGCTTCTTTTTGCTCCATGAACTCGCTCCTAATCCAAAAGAAGAGTGTTAACCTATATTCAATCATAGTGAATATGGATCTCCACCCCAATCTGAATCACTCCATCCTCAAAGAGAAATCATAGAGTCTCTTTACTTTCAGCGGTATACCATATGCCCAACGATTGGCTGTTTCAAATACCGCAAGATTCGAGGAGCTTGGTAAAGGTGTGACTGGGTGGGTTTCCACATAGAAAATTGAGAAGTCCTACTGAAAATTGAGGTGAAAATTGGTGTTCTAGCAACCAAAGAAGAGAGCTGACCAATCTGATACTTTGTAGCTTCAGCTACATTTGAGGCATCATACTGGGACAACTCTTGGGTGACACGTGGCAAACCTCCAGGCTGACACGTGTCAAACTGTATGGACGTCCGCAATTTCCGCTGGTCTGCTGACGTGGCATTCCGTACGATTTTCAAAAATTACGTTGCCAGATTTTGGACATAAAGTTGTTGAGTTTCAAAAGCTTTTGAGTTATTTTTAATTGATTTTGGGGCTCTGCTTTTGGCCATCCCTTGTAAGAATAAATATGTCTGTTGGGCCCTCATTACTCAGAGCATCTGGACGCAGAGTCTGAGTGTGAGATCTTGCGGACTCCCTTGTACTTTGCACATAGATTAATATGAAAAGAAATACCGAAAGGGGTGCCAGTCTTTGGAGCCAATACCTTGGCACGGAACTACGCCAGGCCGTATCGTCTTTTGTGAACTGTTTTAAAGTGAATCTCTACTGTGTCGTGGTAGAATCTTGACTTGGGGGTGTCCAAGTTTGTTACAACACCTGTGCAAATTGGCCTCACAACCCTCCAAAAACATGCTTGAGTCATCTTAGTGTCCAAAAGCTCCTCTTCCCAAATGGGTAACTGTAGGCCATGCAAACCAACCTCCTGTGAGGCTAGAAATCTGATCATTGTTGGAAATAGGGTTGCAGGGAAACACACAGCTTGGAGAAGATGAAGAAGAAGCTCATGGCACGCGACAAAGAGTGTATTGCTTAGTGCACAAATGAAAGATAAGTTAGCCCTAGAGTGATGGGCGTATATACAATGCACGAGGAAGAAACCTCCTAATGAGGGGAAAAATGCCCCTTGTTCTAAGTGTGTTCACACACATCACTACCACATATGTATGATAACAAATCCCCCCTGGGAGTGACGCGGTGAATGAGAGTTGGCACATAGAGTATAGGGAAGTGCCATGCTTTCAGGACATGATCAATCCACAAAGGGGAGTAAGCCCAAAGCTTTGCGGAAAGCTTCGAACTTCTCACGAGACAATGCCTTGTGAAAGGATCTCCAAGGTTGTCCTGTGTTCGCACATAAGCCAAGCTGGTCTCTCCTACTGAGAATCTCTCTCTGATATAGTGGCAATGCACCTCAATGTGCTTTGTGCGAGCATGAAAAAATGGGTTCCTCGGAACTACCAATGCGCTTTGACTGTCAGTGTAGATGGTGTTGGCAATGTCCTGTCCAACACCCAAATTAGCCATAAGGCATTTGAGCCATACACACTCAACCCTAGTTGTGAAGACTGTCCTGTACTCAGCCTCACAATTGGAAGTGGCCACAGTAGGTTGCTTCTTGCTCAACAATGATATGCATGAATTGCCGAGCATGAAACAAAAATCACTCATGGACACTCGCTTATAACAATCAGCCCAATGTGAGTCCAAAAAAGCATATAAATCTGGCGGCATGTTCTCCCCTTGGCATAAAACAACACGAAGATGTAAAGTGCCACTCAAGTAGCGAAAGATCCGCTTGATAGGTTGCCAATGCTTAGACCTTGGGCTATTCATAAATATGCTAACCTCTGAGACTACAAACTGAATATCCGGCCTCGTATTGCATACATAAATAAGGCATCCAACAATAGTTTGGTGGAAATAGGCTTGCAGTCCTCGAGTCCAAACTTACATAGCAATGTCTCTATGTAACGTGTTTGACACAAGGCAATACCACCATTACACTATTTAAACTGTATACCCAAGTAATGATGCAACAACCCCAAATCTTTCATCTTGAAAGTAGCATTCAAATCAAGCTTAATTCAACAATATGTGTCTCATTCAGACCAGTGAACAACAAATCATCCACATATAGAACAACAATAAGAAGTACATCACCCTCACGCTTAAAATACAAAGTGCTTTCTGTTTGATTGTTATGAAAGCCTCGTTTAACCAAATGAGTGTCAGCTTTCTTATACTAAGCACAAGGGAGACTGCTCCAACCCATACAAAGATTTCTTACATTCGCACACTTTATCCTCTTGTTCTTTCTTGAAAAAACCGCGAGGCCGCATTACATAAACTTCCTCAAATATGTCTCCATTCAAGAAAGCAATAACAATGTCTGATTGATGTACATCCCATCCAAAATGAGTTGCCAATGCACATAGAAAACGCATAGTAGTCATACGACAAGTGGGAGCAAAAGTCTATTCATAATCTATGCCTTTTTGCTGTGTGTAACTTTTTGCCATAGTTACAGGGGACAGAGGGGACGAGGCTTAGGGACGAACGGGCGTAACCGGGCCGGGGACGGATGGGGGACGGCTGGGAACGGGCAATTTTTCAACTCTCAAAAAAATGACCGTTTTTAACGGACAGTAGCAACAAACGTCTACTTTTTTGGGGGGCTTTGGCCCTTGGGAGCCTATAAAAGCACCCTTTGGCCTCATCTTCTCTCAAGTTCAATGAAGGCTCTCCTCTCTACCGTCTACTATCTAGACTCTACGCCGTGTACGGTCTACCTACAGGCGCTCATGGCTCAAGCTCTACCCTTGAGTCTCTCTATCCACTCTCTCCCTCTTCTACCCTCTCAACTTTTAAGCTCTCCTCTACTCTCTCTCCACACAAGCTCTCCTCTCAGCTCTACTCTCTCTCCACCATCATGTCATCTCAAGCTAACTCCACTTCTCAAGCCGGCTCTTCTCGAAGGAGGCCCGCCGTGCAAACATGGTGGTGGTGGGATGAAGTCGACTCTACTACGCGTGGTAAAGGTGGCGGTGCAAGACCATGGACGTGCAAGCTATGCCCGTACAGGAGAACGGGTGGTGCAAACAAGGTGCGAGCCCATCTTCTTCATGAACCCGGTCACGAGGTGAAGTTTTATCCTCGAGTATCTCCCAAGAAGAGGTTGGAGCTTCTTGAGAAGCTCACGGTGTATGAGGTCACGGAAGCGGCCAAGAGGGGCCGTTTTGTTGCCGTTGATCCCTCCGTTTTGTGAGAGCAAGCCAACCTTGACTCCACCTTTCAAGCGTTCAAGACAAATGCATCTACACCGTCCTCTTCCGTTGCGCATCGCCAAAGCACCCTCAACGAAAATTGGAATCATAAATTGAAGGAAGAGGTGGATAGGTCAGTTGCCCGATTCTTCTTCCACAACTACATTGCCTTACATGCTTTGCAATGAGTTTCCCTTGGCATATGCACATTGCAATCTCCCATTTTGTATTCATTATGGGGTCTCGACTCTCGAATCTCCATACTAACACGACATGCTCTATTTGTGTGGATAGGTCTCCATACGTTCGAACCATGGTTACGAAAATAGGGGAATATGGTTCCTCTTATGTGCCACCTTCATCGGAGAGGCTTCGCACCACCCTCCTTGACAAAGAGAAGCTTGCCGTGGAGCAAGCGGCCCAAGCAACAAAGGATTTGTGGGAGAACAATGGCGTCTCTCTCCTTGTAGATGGATGGAGCGACACCCGCAAGCGGTCCATCCACGGAGTGGTGGCCTACTCTCGAGGGGAGATGTACTTTGTGGAGTCACATGATGCATTCGACAGTGGCAAGGCCGCCGAGATGCTTGCTACGGAGTGGACAAGCACCATAGAGATCACCGGCCCGGAGAATGTCCTTTGTACGGTTGCAGATGGAGAGGCGTCAAATAGGCCAGCCGGGGCTATCATTGAGGGCATGTATCCCAGCATCCATGTCACATTTGCATGGCGCATTGCCTCAATAACCTCCTCAAGGACATAGGGAGCTTGTCATGGATTTCAACCACCATTGGTGATGCCTCTCAAATTGTTTTCTTTGTGCTCAACCATCAAAAAGTGCGCCATGAGTTCTTAAAGAGGAGCCACTTGTCCTTGCTCAAATATTCAGAGACAAGATTTGCATTCAATTGGCTTATGCTAGGCCGCTTGTCTACATGTGCCGGAGCCTTAAGGGGCCTCTTTCTCAGTGATGAGTTCCAGGCCATGCCGAAGTCTACATTAGCAAAACAGGATTGAAATGCCGAGAATTGGTTGACGACGCCGCTTGGTGGGAGGATGTGAAGACTCTTGACGCCATGGTCAAGCCTATTCTACACCTACTTAGAGTTGTGGATGGCTTGCAGCCATGCATCGGCAAAGTCTACGAAGCCATTGATTGGATGATAGAGACACTTGAGAAGCTTATGCCTGACCTTGTTCAGCATGCGGAGATTCATGGCTTGTGTGAGTCGAGGTGGAATGGATACTACTCTCCACTTCATGCGGCAGCTTATGTGCTTGACCCTGAGTTTCAGGGAAGGCGTCAAGAGACCGACAAGGAGGTGAGCAAAGGATGGCGGCTTGCATTGGAGCGCCTTGAGCCTAGCAGTGACACTAGGTGCAAGATTAGAGACGAGCTACTCACCTACATGCAAAACAAGGGCTCCTATGGATGTGTAGATGCACATGTTGATCGCAACAAGATTGGCTCGGTTTTGTGGTGGGAGGACTATGGAGGAGATGGCCCACATTTGCAGTGCTTGGCTGTTCGTGTCCTTAGCCAAGCATGTACCACTAGTTGCTTGGAGCAACTATGGAGTGTGTACAACCACATTGCCTCTAAGAAGAGGAATCGCCTTGGGGTTCAGAGGGCCAATGGTTTGGTGTTTGTGAGCGCTAACTTGCACATGCTTGCCAAGAGCGTCACACACAAGGCAGATCCCTTCACTGAGTGGAAGATGGCACAAGAGAATCCATCTATGGTCGAAACACTTTTCAAGGAGCTAGAGGAGAACTTCGAGCCTCAATGCAAGCCTCGCGAGGCCTCATATGTCGCTGACGACCTCGACTACGATGACGATATGGAGATTTAGCAGGCGAGCACTTCTTGAGTTTGATGATCATTGATCACTCTCGAGTCTAGAGTCTACTCCTCTAGAGTCTATCTAGCCCTTTGTACTTTTTGTTATCCTTGAGGCTTGTCCCAAGTCCTTTTTGAGCCCGTGTGGCATGCACTTTTCATTTTGTATCCATCGATGTTTTATTAGCACATTTGCGCCTATATGACTCGTGCTCTTTGGTCTATTTAGTGTAAATTTGTGGTCAAAGTGATGCTCTATGTGTGTGGCATGTGTGTAGGTCAAAAAATGCCAAAAAAACTCAATTTTTTTTGTGCCGTTCCGACCCCCCTCCCCGTTTCTTGACTTTTGCCGTCCCGTCCCCGTCCATGTCCCCGTCTTTGTTCCCGACCTCGACCCGCCGTCCCATGTAACTATGCTTTTTGCAACAAGTCGAGTCTTATAGCGATCAATCTCACGATCCGGCTTATGTTTCTACTTGTAAATCCACTTCGTATCAATGGCCTTTTTGCCAGGACCGGCAAATCACATAAAAGTCCATGTATCATTTTCTACAAGTGCATCATATTCCGATTGCATGGCATCCATCCAATTTTCTGAATTCTGTGCTTCATTAAAAGACAGAGGTTTCTCTACATCACATAAACTAGAAACAACCAAAGCATAGCAATCTAATGCATAAGATGCATGGCGAGAACCTAAACAAGTACGACTAGACATAGGTGCATCCAATTTACTGTCACGCAAAGTATGCACCAGCCATTTTGGCATACCTCTAGCCTGCTCATTTTCAACCCTTTCCACATCAAGTACATCTGCATTAGAAATAGGCTGATCTGTAACATTTTGAGAAACTCACATAGGCTGTACATTTGCCTCATTGGAATCTACATTCGAGTTTGCACCATTAAAAATTGGCAGCAAACTGTCATAAATGTCCTGTGAGCTTACATTACTGTCTCTAGTACATGATAGCAAAGGCTGAACAAAATCTTCCACAAACACAACATCATGTGAAACCAAGATACGCTTTGTTTGCGGATGGTATAACCTGTAACCTTTGCTTTCAGTACTGTAACCAACAAAAATGCATTTGACAACCTTACCATCCAATTTTTTGCAGTGCGTTTGTGGCACCAAAGCATAATCCAAACAACAGAAAATGCGTATGTGATCAATAGATGGCTTCTTATAAGGCCATGCTTCATAAGGAGTCATAGATTGCAAAGCTTTCGTAGGACACCTGTTAAGTACATAAGTAGCACACATGATAGTCTCAAGCCAAAACGAATGTGGCAAAGCTTGACTCTAGACCATACATTGTACCATCTCCGTAAGCAACATGTTTTTCCTTTCAGCAACACCATTACGCACTGTACATTGGTGTTTTATCCCGTGACTAGCCAGAAATGCATTAAACTTATGAGACATATACTCCCCCCCTCAATCTGAATGAAGGGTGTCCATAGTACATTTAGAGACATTTTTAGCCATAGCCAGAAATTGCTTGAAGCACATAAAGACTTCGGACTTAGCTTCAAGCGGATACACCCATGCATGCTTGGAGTAATCATGAATGAAAGTCACAAAGTATAGGTAATTGCCTAAGGATAGAGTTTGCATAGGCCTACAAACATCACTATGCACAAGCTACAACTTGTATGTAGACCTTACTGAACCATCCTTTGGAAACTTTTAACGCTACATCTTATCCAAATACAACCTTCTCAAACATGCTTCGCAAGCGCTTCAAGAGGCGGCAAAGAAGCAATCATATAAGATTTATGCAAACGTAGCAAACTGGTGAAATTCAGATGTCCAAAACGGGCAAGCTAAAGTTTTGCATCTGAAACAGTCTTTAAATCCTTAACTGCATTTGTAGAATTCTGTTCACACTTTTCATACAAAGTGAACTTATACAGCCCACGACACAAAATACCAGATGCAACAATTTCATCACCAAAACTGAGATCATGAATTGTACAATTGTCATCCACAAATTTGACAACAAGACCAAGTCTACCAAGTGCAGATACAAACAAAGGTTTCTCTTGATGCCAAGTACATAAAGTGCATCAACAAGTGTGAAAGAACTGCCATCGCAACAATCACCACAATCTTTTTAACTTTCTTGACCGGATAAGAGGCATTGTTAGCACAAGTGACCGAGTTTCCATGAGGAACAGCTTTAAGAGAGGTAAACAAGTCATGATGAGAAGTGATGTGCTTTGTAGCGCCACTATCAAAGTACCACACATACGAATCTTCAGCAACTAGCATACATGCATCATGGAAAGAAGGATCATAAGTGCACTTTGCACTAAATGCCCACTCTGCATTCAGCATCACAATCTCCGTTCACAAAAGATTCTACAATTGCTGCACTTGTAGTGTAACAAGCCTCTTTCTTCGTAGCCTCTTTTGCCTTCAATTTCGGACATTGCCTTCAATGCCCGCTCTGCATCTATATCAGCATCACAATCTTCTGATTCTACAATTGCTGCACTTGTAGTGGAACAAGCCTCCTCTTTTGCCCTTCAATTTCAGACAGTGCTTGTTTAAGTGATCATTAGCTTTACAATATTGGAAACGCATCTTCTTGTCTTTTTCACGAGAATTTCCAGACAAAGTGCTGTCAGCAAAAGCATTAGGAACATGTGATTCACCACTCGCAGAAGAACCATGAGAAGTGGCTACATTACTATTACCACTTTTTCTTTGAGCAGCAATAAAGGCTTGTTCAACTGCACACTGTTTAGCCCTGTTTTTTTCTTGAAAGTGACTCTTGCAACCGCAATGTGCATAATGCATCAAAACTTAACAACATTAGGATTTCCTTGGATCATAAGTCTCGAAGTACTAGCAAAAGTCTGGTAAGAATTTGGCAAAGCATCAAGAACAGTCTACACAAGGGAACTGTCAAAAATGACACCGCATGCATAAATAAGTTGCTCATTAATATCCTTGATACCAGTAAGGAAAGTGTGCATTTCATCTTCCTCATGCATAATCTCCGACTCTAGCTCTTTACGCAACAATGCAATTTTAGCCTCATTAGTGTGACTTGCATAAAAACCGGTGAGAATATCTCCAGTTTTGCAGATTTAGTTGAATGAATGTGAGAAGTATAGTGCGCTTTATAGATAACACAATCAATGCATGAGCCTGCGCATCTCTAACATCTCAACGAGATTGCTCAGCCGTAGGCAAAACAACTCTGGCAGCAGCAACCCTACCACCAAAACCTACAACATCCTCAAACATCACTTGTATCCACAGAACTATGATGTACATCAATGCCCTGCACGACATTCCAAACGCCCTTTGATACAAGAACATGTTGCATCATGTAAGCCCACATTGAGTAATTGTCCCCATCCAATTTATCCTCAGCAACAAACATCTTGAACACATTTGTGT
Source organism: Adiantum capillus-veneris (assembly GCF_014529385.1). Classification (NCBI taxonomy): domain Eukaryota; kingdom Viridiplantae; phylum Streptophyta; class Polypodiopsida; order Polypodiales; family Pteridaceae; genus Adiantum; species Adiantum capillus-veneris. Next base: position 45,856,621 of record NC_140941.1, read on the forward strand.
TGTTGTCAGCCATTGCGAGTGTCTGCACGTGATGTGAAAACTGCCCGACAAGAGGAGAATCAAAGCGAGAACAACACGTGATATGTAGCACAATCGAAAGAAGACTGTAAGGGACTTGTTATGCAGAAAATGACACTGACAGAAAAAGGACGAAATTGCAAGCACAGAACTGCCTATTGTGAAAACGGAAGCCATAATGAGCCCGAATCGAATTTTCGAAGTATTTGTCGACGTGCTCACGCTCACCAAAGCTTTATCGAAATTTGAGAAAGTGAGCAGGCGTGTGTTGGCGACTATGCCTAGGAGGACGCAACATGCTCTGATACCAATTGTTGGAAATGGGGTTGCAGGGAAACGTACATAGCTTGGAGAAGACGAAGAAGCTCAAGGCACACAACAAAGAGTCTATTGCTTAGTGTGCAAATGATAGATAAGTTAGACCTAGAGTGATAGACGTATATACAATGCACACAGGGGAGAAAACCTCCTAGTGAGGGAAAAAATGCACCGGCGGTCCGAAGTGTGTTCACACACATCACTACCACATATGTATGGTAACACTCATCGCCTTTGCGTAGAAAAGAAGCAAGAAGGGGGCTAGAGGGCTGCCTTGCAGTACTGAGCGTGTAAGCATGAAACGTTCCCCTTGACCTTCTGCTAGCAACACTTGACTAGGAGCACACAGAGGAGACACCCCTTTGATCCATGCATATGAAAACCCATCATGCACAAAGTGGCCTCCAGGATCTCCCAATCAACAATGTCATAGGCCTTCTTAAAGTCGAGAAGGCGCATCGCAAGATCCTCTCCTCGCGGACGGACGAGGACAGTCATCTTTCAAAAGGTGGAGATGTTGTCAAGGATACTACGCTCCTTGACAAAGCCCTTCCGAGTCTCATGTATGATGCTCTCAAGTAGTGGCTGAATCCTCAAACTTAGAGCCTTTGCAAGAATGTTGTAGGCTGAGTTGAGAATGGTGATGGGTCGCCACTACCAAATCTCATCGGCAGATCCCCCCTCCTCGGGGATGAGGTAGATAAAACCCTCGCTCATGCTCTTAGGCATCTCCCCAATGTGCAAAATGTGCTGATATGCACTACATAGGTAATGTCCAAGCACCTACGAGTACTCTAAAGAAAAATCTGGGAGTCAAACCATCCTCTCTTGGGCAACTACTACGAGGGAGTGCTCTGAGAGTCTCCTAAAGCTCCTTTGGCAGGAGAGGACTCTCAAGCTTCTATCGTATCTCCTCAATGATGAGGTAAGGCATTTGTGCCCACACCTGCTTTTTGCATGCATCTTTGCGCTATCACTCAAGGAAAGAAGCACAAGAATTTTTGTGCTTGTTGTGATCGCACATAACCCAAGACCATTTGGGCGTGTTGATCCCTAATCTGTGTTTTTGAAGAGTGGCAGGTAACCCAAGAAAGAAGGGCTTGCCCAGCCTCCTCTCGTTCCTCTTTTCCACTCATTGAGAGCGGACCTTGCACTTAGCGGCAAGCCAATCGACGTGAGGTGGGAAAAAGCAGCCTTGGTGTGAGCGCAAGGCAGCTAAGGGGTGTACCCGCAGGAAGGAGTTGAGCTTGGGTAAGAGCAAAGCCTTCTTACACGCAGATTGCAAGCCAAGAACCCTGAGTACTCAAGAACCCCAAGAACCCCGAGTACCCAAGTACTCAAGAACCCAAGAACCTCAAGTACCCACGAACTCAGTGCATGGTCATCACCCGAAGCAGAATGGATATTTTGTGTGAAGGTGATGAGAGTGGAGCTGAAGAAGACGAAGTGTCTACATTAGCCCCGATCCTCCCCCCCATTCCCATCTACGCTACGGATTACACCAAACCCTATGGAGGCTTTGGTCAAGTCGATGATAGAGATGATGCTACATCAAGAGGCGCAACATGCCACCATGGATCATGACCGTGAAGGAAGAAGGGCAGCTATGGAGCTTGAGCGTAAGCAAGTACGCGAAGCTCAATGCATAGCGGCCGAAGAAAGAAGGGCAGCTATGGAGCTCGAGCGTGAGCAAGCACGCGAGGTTCAACGGATAGCTACCGAAGAGAAGCGAGCAGCTATGGAGTTAGACTGAGAGACGCAAAGAGACCAATGCATGCAGGAGTTGGTTCTACAGGTACTCTCCTCGAAGACCGAGCCCCGAAATTCAGCGATTAGAAGATCTCAGATTTCAGTCATTGTTGTCGTCGTCATCGTCGTCATCGGCATAGACCAAGTTGCATAGTCCATTGCATACGCATTGTACACCTTTGTGCAATCAAAGAATAGACCACTCTCGCCGACAAGAGTGGGGCCTTCGGAGGAGGGTTTTACAACCTATCGGTGTCGTATCTCTTCTCTCTCCTTCTCTCAGTCTCATTCACTTGCACACACAATTTACTCACTTTGTTCGTGATCATAGCACTCTCCACAAGACGGAAAGCTCTCTCTTTCCCTAAGAACTAAAAGGAACCTTGAGCAATAAAGATCACTAATCTTGAGAAAATACAACATTCATTCCGCTGCACCTAACATTGGTATCAGAGCTTTGGAAGTGTTCCGCGTTACTCAAGGAAAGAACCACAAGAACCACAAGAATTTTTTTTTTGCTTGTTGCGATCGCACGAACCCAAGTTTACTTGGGCGTGGCGAGTCCTAATCGTGTTTTGTTGAAGAGTGATAGGAATCCCAAGAAAGAAGGGCTTGTCCAGCCTCCCCTTGTGTCTCTTTTCACTCATTGAGAGCGGACCGTGCACTTAGCGGCCGGCCAATCGATGTGAGGTGGAAAAAAGCAACCTTGGTGTGAGCGCAAGGCCGCTAAGGGGTGCGCCCGCATAAAAGAGTAGAACTCGGGTGAAGAGAAGATCCTTCTCCAACATGATTTGCAAGCGAAAGAAAACCTCAAGAACCTCAAGATCCTCAAGATCCTCAAGAACCCAAGAACCCAAGTTCCTCGTGAACTTCAGTACCTAAGAATCCAAGTTCCTCATGGACTTAAGAACCCACAAGAACCTACGACTTCAAAATGATCATCACTCGAAGCGGAATGGATACTTCGCTTGGAAGTGATGAGCATGAGAGAGGCGAAGAAGAAAAGGCGAAGAAGAATTTTCCCCACCAGGAGGTTTTTCTGACCCTTCCCCATCTACGACACCGATTGCACTAACTCCTATGGAGGCTTTCGACAAGAGGATGATTGACAAGAAGTTAGAAGACAAAGCAAGAGATTCCAAACGAAAAGCAGAAATAGAGCGTGACCATGAAGAAAAGATGGCAGCCATAGAGCGTCAGTACCAAGAAAGAATGGCAGCCATAGCGCGTAAGAGCGAGCAAGCACGCTTGGAAGCCACAGCAAGAGAAGTAGAAATGGATCGCAGACACGCAAAAGACAAAGCAGAAAGAAAAGCAATACAAGAACAAAGCGACCGACAAAACAAAGAGTTTTGGCGACTCTATTCTCAAGTTCAGGCACAGATGCAAGAGATTTGGGGAAAGGAGACTCTCTCAGTCTCTTCTTCTTCAAAGCATGACACACAGGATTTGCATGATTGTGTGAAGCATGATGATGAATTGAATGACAATGATTTGCATGATGTTTTGAACGACAATGATAAGCACAATGATTTGCATGATGATTTGAATGACAAAGATAAGCATGATGATTTGGATGCCAATGATTTGGATGACAATGACAAGCATGATGATTTGCATGATCAAGATGTGATTTCTCACAAGCATGATGATTTACATGATCAAGATGTGATTTCTCACAAGCATGATGAGTAGCATGAAGAGGATGTGATTGTTCACAAGGATGATGTGTTAGTTGATGCTTTTTCTAGCAAAGCTAACCTCGTTGTAGATTCGATCAATCACGAAAAAGCGATCTTGGCTTTCAAGTCGAGGTCCAAAGAACCCCCACAAGACGATTCGATCATTCAGGACGAACCGATCTTGGCTCTCGAGCTTTGGTCCAAAGAACCCTCACAGGAAGTATTATGTGTTCGTATAATTGATACATACGCATTGTTCGAGTGTTTCATTCGTGAAGGTTTCCTATATTTTAGTCAACATCGTTATGTGATCCCTTTTCCTAGGCATGACATATGGTATGTTGAGCACGTTTCTCTCATGGATGAGCACGAATGTATGCGCATTGTTCATGAAAAGTTGAAAAGTTTGTGTGTCAGGAAGTCACATTCCATGTCTCTTCCTTGGCATGACACAGTTTCCTAAAGAGCACATGATTGTATGAGCACCAAGCATGGGCATTTCCATTGTGATTTGCCACAGTTGATTGATTTCGATCAGACAGAAAAGATTCGAGCGCATGGTTTGCATGTGTTTGATGAACGGGTTGTCACTCCATCTCTATGTTCATCTACATTGCATACACAGTCTTTAGAGAAGACACTATTTTTTTCCTTCACTTTACATGGAATGGGTATGTTCATGGTTTTGTGTTGGAGTTGGTTTCAGGAATTTTCAACTATGGAGATTCTTGAAGACGAAAGAAGCAGGACTCTAGACGAAGTTGACACAAGAAAGGAGATTCAGAAGACTTTGTGTCGCTTTCGGCGCGGCCCAAAGAAGCAAGCGTTGCAGACCTTTATGAAGTTCAAGTACCGCTCGACCCACACAGCAGAGTGGGCCGGCGAAGAGTCCCTTCCAGGATTCTGGATGCTGTTTGCGATCTCCCTCGACGCCATACAGTTCGGTACCAGTACCTCACTTTGAAAAGGATTTTCAGCTATGAAGATTCTTAAAGACGAAAGAAGCAGGACTCTAGACGAAGTTGACACAAGAAAGGAGATTCAGAAGACTTTGTGTCGCTTTAGGCGTGGCCCAAAGAAGCAAGCGTTGCAGACCTTTATGAAGTTCAAGTACCGCTCGACCCACACAGCAGAGTGGGCCGGCAAAGAGTCCCTTCCAGGATTCCGGATGCTGTTGGCGATCTCCCTCGACGCCATACAGTTCGGTACCAGTACCTCACTTTGAAAAGAATAGTCTCATGGAATGTGTATGTCACGTGACACATCCCAACCCTCTGTGTCCGTGGACAAGCTACACCACAGCAGGGTTCAGTCAGTTCAGTCAAGTTAGATTAGCAGTGATCTGGCACTTTTGTGAGTCTATTCGTAGACCGTGCATGCCCAGTCACTTAGCATAGATGCATATCCTCCGGTTGCACACAGCATGACCATCGGAATTCCCATCAGAATCCATTAGCATCAGTTAGGAGAATTTTCCAGTGCATTTAGCCTATTTTCCTATTTATTGGGATTTTCACTTATTATTTTTAAGTGACTTTCCAACAAAAGTAGGTAGGGCAATTTTGCTAAGTTAATATATAAGCAAACCCAAGTTAGCACTTTCTGGCAGAAGAGGCAACAGGAGCACCTTGCTCAACAGGCAACTTCTCAGCAAGACCAACCCCCGCGACTACTCTGGCGTTTTCTCCACAGAAGACCTAGCGTTTTTGCATCAGATCAGCCTTGGCGATTTGTGCACAGCAGATCAGCCCCGGCGTCATCACGACACAGCAGATCAGCCTAGCGTTTTTGCATTTGCAGAACCCCGGCGACAGAAGGACCAATTTCAGCCCCTGGCGTTTTTGGATTTCAGCAGCAAATTAAGACCGGCATTATTCACATAAAGTGTAGCAAATTCAGCCCGTAAAGACCATCAGTTTTCAGCCCTAAGAAACCTCATTTTTCAGCCAAGAAAACGCAGCCAAAACAGTCATTTTCAGCCACCGAAACAGTCCCGAAATTCAGCGATTAGAAGATCTCAGATTTCAGTCATCGTCGTCACCATCGTCGTCATCGGCATAGACCAAGTAGCATAGTCCATTGCATACGCGTTGTACACCTTTGTGCAATCAAAGAATAGACCACTCTCGCCGACGAAAGTGGGGCCTTCGGAGGAGGGTTTTACAACCTATCGGTGTCGTATCTCTTCTCTCTCCTTCTCTCAGTCTCATTCACTTGCACGCACAATTCACTCACTTTGTTCGTGATCATAGCACTCTCCACAAGACGGAAAGCTCTCTCTTTCCCTAAGAACTAAAAGGAACCTTGAGCAATAAAGATCACTAATCTTGAGAAAATACAACATTCATTCCGCTGCACCTAACAAATACCTCTCTAGCAATAGAGAGGGGGGCCCCTTGGAGGGGGGTTTGGGACCCCATCTGGTGTCGTCTCTCTCTCTCTCTCTCTCTCTCTCTCTCTCTCTCTCTCTCTCTCTCTCTCTCTCTCTCGCAGTCTGTTGCACTCTCACTCACAGTTTGCATTCCACTCTCTTGTTTTGGTCATTGCACATTCTCTCATTAAGTCAAGGAAGGCTCTCCCTTCCCGTCAGTAAAAGGAACCTTGAGCACTTACCTCACTCATCCTGAGCCATACATTATCATTCACTTCCGCTGCACATTACATATATATCCGAGATCCTCAATATCATACATAGTTGTTCTCAAGCAACCAACTCAGCCCCATGTAAAGTAGCATGATTGCCCCCAATCCAGTTCGAGGGGTCCTCAAGCTTGCTGAAGTCCCTCCCAATGCACCACTGCTTTGCACGAGGCAAGGACTCCACGAAACGTGACCAAAACTCAACCTGTGTACTAGCATGGTTGGGCGCATAAATGTTCAGAAGACCCACAAGGCAGCCCTGTATCTTCATAGTGACCCTTTGGGTCCGGCCTCACACATTGATGCCTCTGCCCACAATGGCATGTTGCCATGAATCCACAAAGTCATACATACACCTCCTTGAATGCTACCAGGCCCAAAAGTAGCTGACCAAAAGGTCTCATAGCGACCACGCAAGATCTGTCCACAATGCCTGATATGGCTCTCACACAAGTGATACTCCTGGTGCATAAGCATATCCCTGAATGCTACCAGGCCCAAAAGCAGCTGACCAAAAGGTCTCATAGCGACCACGCAAGATCTGTCCACAATGCCTGATACGGCTCTCACACAAGTGATACTCCTGGTTCATAAGCATATCAATCATTCCACCAACAAGGCATCTCTGGAGTTCCTGTCTGAGTCGACCCCTATGACGTAGAAATTGGGATCCACCCAGCTCCTACACATTCCATGAGACTATTCTCATGGGGTTAGTGAGAGAAGCCTGATGTTTCCATCGCAGTCAATCTCACAATCTTCGAGGCAGGCTTAGATAAGGAGTAATCCGTATTCTAGCGACCTCAAGAAAGTGTCACGGGAAGGGCACCACGTGCCAACAAAAAAGAACAGACTGAACAGACTGTTAGCACTTCAACAATTGAACTAAAAGAGAGAGAGAGAGAGAGAGAGAGAGAGAGAGAGAGAGAGAGAGAGAGAGAGAGAGAGAGAGAGAGAGAGAGAGAGAGCACATGTGACACGGAGTGGCGGAATTCCACCCCAGAGAGTATTGGCTCCAAACCTTGGCGCCCCTTTTGGTATTTCTCTATATTGCTTCAATTGAGTACAATGCCGGTACTCCGAGCCTTGCACCTTCACATTGAAGCATGCTAGAGAATGAGTCCTCTGCACATTTTTTTTTTCCAAGAAAAAGATCCTTCTATTAGTTAATGAAACTGCCCATAGGGCTACAACAACCTCTTCAAGAGAGGGCTACAACAAACATGATGGGGAGACTCTCCCAATGAAAAAACAGCATATGTACAATGAGGCTAAATCAAGAAATGAGAGGAGGGAAAAGCCACACAGGTGGACGGTAGTGCCATTTGAGTACACCCTGGACCATGGTGAAAAAAGGCCTAGGACGCCAGAGTCGAAGGAAAGCCTCTCGAGCTGTCCTCTGAGAGTATGGATCAGCTCTAGCCAAAGATCGCGAACAGTCTCTGTTGGTGGTACAAGGCGAGCCTCAAAGATGCGGAAGCAGCGGGCCCTCCAGATGAACCAGAGTGTTAGGCCACTGATGAGCTCCCAGCACTCCTCTCTCTCACTGCACCACTCCTGTGGAGTAAGCTCTATGGCAGGTTGGAGTGTAGATCGCTCCCCTGCATCACTATCATCCTGTTGGTGGAAGATAGCTCAAACTGAAGTGCCGGGCCCGTGAGAGTGGACCAAGCAGCTGCCCCCCAAGTGTACTGCCAAGCCGTGGAAAGAGCAGGCATCAGCCGAAGAACACGAAGCCACACCTACTGTGCCAAAGGACAATCCCAAAGACAGTGACGTTGACTCTCCACAAGATGGTCACAAGCTACACATGCGGCCGAGAGACCACTATGTGCAAGCCAACTCCCAACTGTTGTAGCTCTGTGTGCGACCATCCACTGGAACAGAGTGACTCGCCTCAACTGTCTGGAGTCCCACAACCTCTCCCAAAAACCTGCCAAGAACTCAGCTGTGAGACCCTCCTCCTGCCAATGAGGTGCTGCAGCAGGTCGAGCCTCTGTGTGCTGCCAGTATGTGACGTCCCAGTTGAACAGTATACTAAAAGAAAGGGACACCTAGGTGGTCTGCAGAGGAGAAAGGGTCCCTCCAAAGCCACTCTCCAGGATCCCACTGTACTCGTGCCAGTGGACACCTCTCCCAAGCCCATAGTCTCCAGTGTCCAGTCTCAAGAGCTGCTGGGTCAGGATCGATGACACAAGTCCTCCCATAGATGCCCACCACTCGGATCCTCTGCAAACAGCACTCTGCCACCTGCGGGGCCTCTACTGCAACTCGGTGTAAGCGTCCCTCACCCTGTATCTCAAAAAACAGGGAGGGTACAGTCTATGAGCAAGCCCGAACTGAGATGAGAACCTCCAGTCGCGTGAAGGCTCCCATCCATCTAGGCGCTGCTGGCTCGAGAGGTGTGAGCCACTCAGCTGGTACTGCCTCTGAGATGTCCTGGCACATGCTCTGCACCCCTCTCATGCCCTGTAGCTGAAAGCCCTGCAGCTCCTCTGACAAGCTTGAAAATTGTAACCAATCACCTAAAGAGCGTGTTAGACCCGTTGCCATGGGACCCCAGGAAACATGAGGCCGACTATCAACCAAGTGGCCTCTTTGAGTGCTAACCATGGGGTTCCAAACAAGGGGCTGTCTCAGGTGCTCCTCCGTGCAAGTAGGCTGACGCTGCTCCAGGCCTCGCCGTAGATGCTCCCAAGATCGGAGCAAACCCACAGCGAAGCGGTCCTCTAGTCTCTTGCTCAAGCCAACTCTGCGCATCTCTGTGAAAATCCATCTGGTCGAAGGTCGCCAAGGACCTCCAGCCTGAGGCACCCTAGCACAAAGCCGTTGAAGTAAGAACTCCTTCTAGGGCTCCTCACCTGGAAGAAGTCCTCTGACGATAAACTTCCCAAGAAGGGCTCTGCTTTGCTGTACTGGGTCTTTGATCCCAAGCCCTCCCTGAGAACAAGGAAGAGTGATGACCTACCAAGCCACTTTGACCCGGGCTATCTGAGTGTCACGCCCTGACCAAAGGAAGTTTCTGGTCACCCTCTCTACCTGACTAATATAAGAACTCGAGAAGATCCAGCAAGAAGTGATGCACCACATAGTAGCCAACAACACCTGGTCGGCCACTACAACTTGGCCTGCTAGAGAAAGTCGTGCGGAGCTCCAATGTAACAACTTCCTCCTGATAGACAGGAGGAGGGGAGCCATCTGCTGCTCGGGAGACAAGTCCAAACCAACCTGATAGCCCAAGTACCGAACTGCAGTCCCTGGGGGAATCCACCTGAATCCCTCACCTGGCATCCAATCGGGCATAGGAGCACTACCAACCGAGAAAGCCACTGTCTTCCTCCAGTTGATCAGTGCGCCAGATGCACAACAGAAGGTCTCTAGAGCTTGCACACACCTGTGAAGGTTGGCCTCCTGGCCATCCAAGTACAAGGCTGAGTCTTTTGCAAACTCAACGTCCAGTAGCTCATCTCCTTGAAGAGGAAGTGCTAAGCCCCGTAAACCAACCTGCTACGACACCAAAAACCTGCTCATCGCCTCAACATAGAACAGAAAGAGGAAGGGGGCAAGAGGACAGCCCTGTCTGACCGCACGCGTGAGCAAGAAACGATCACCTCTGCCTCTTGAAAAAAGTACCTGACTGTGTGTCCGTCTGTACAAAGGTGACACCCCTCTGATCCAAGCATCTGAGAAGCCCATCTTGCGTAGAGTGCCCTGCAAAAATTCCCAGTCAACTCTGTCGTAGGCTTTCTCAAAATCGAGAAGAAGCTCCTCACCACGGAGCCGCGCTAGGGCAGAAGCCTTCCAAAATGTAAAGATGTTGTCAAGGATACTACGCTCCTTGACAAAACCTGTTTGGGTCCCATGTATAAGGCTCTCTAGAAATGGCTGAATCCTCAAACTCAGAGCCTTGGCAAGAATTTTGTAGGCTGAGTTCAGGATTGTGATGGGACACCACTGTCGAATCTCATCCAAGGAGCCACCCTCCTTGGGGATGAGGTAGATCAGGCCCTCACTCATGCTGTCAGGCATCTCTCCTGTGTGCAAGATGTAGTGAAAAGCACTACAGAGATCTGGGCCAAGCAAGTCCTAGTACTCTAAGAAAAAACTGGGAGTCAAGCCATCCTTACCTGGACAACTACCACGGGGGAGTGCACTAAGAGCCGTGTGCAACTCCTCAAGCTGAAGTGGTAGCTCAAGCCTCTGACGCATCTCCTAAGTCACAAGACAAGGCATCTGTGCCCACACCTGCTCTCTGCATGCATCCTGACGCTCTGACTAAGGCTCTGCAGACAATAACTCAAGGTAAAAGTCAATAGCAACTACACGCTTGTCCTCTCGCTCAGAAGCAACTGACCCGTCAGGCCTCCTCAACTGACTGACCTTGGCATGCGTATGCCAAGTTCCCAATGTCTCAAAGAAAGCACCAGTCACTCTGTCACCCATCTGTGTCCACTGAGATGCCTGTCGATGGAAAGCAAACTCATGGGGCCGCTCCTCTGTGCTAACAAGCTCCTGGCGAGCCTACTGTAACTGCTCCTCCAACCAAGGACTGTCTGGATGCTGCTCCTGCATCTTGTGCAAGGAAGCAATGCCTCGTCGGAGACGCTGCTCCTCCTCTCTCGTTGCTGCCAAGCGTGCCAAAGACTTCTAAAGAAAGAAACGACTAAGCTGAGCTAGTCCTGAGGCCACTCTGTCAGCCGGAGAATCCTACATGTCTAAGCTCTCTGTCCAGAGAGCCTCCACCCGATCTCTGAGTGTAGAGTCCAGCAAGACCCTTCAAGGATGCAAAGCATCGTGCTTCCCCTCCTCTACCTATCTGTCACTGTGAGGATCATTGGCGCATGGTCCGAGAAGGAAGTCCCTGCCAGAATGCCAATTGTCCCACCCAAGTCACAGAAGTGGTCACTAGTGTAGAAGCGATCTATCCGCGATAGATTCACTCCTCCCACTCTGCGGTCCGAACGAGAGAAGGCCAGGCTGTCTGGGGGCCTCACAAAGCTAGAATGCTGCCACACATCCGAAACCCTCAGAGTCATACAAAACCTCTCCCAAGCTGCCAGCTCAACTCCATGCACAGTAGCGTGGCTACCACCAATCCTGTCAAGGGGGTCCTCCAACATGTTGAAGTCACCCCCTATGCACCACTGCTTTGCCTACGGTAGAGACTCAACAATCTGTGACCAAAACTCTGCCTCGGGCACTCGCCACATTGGGCGCATAGATGTTCAGGAAGCGAACAAGACAACCCTAAACCTGCATAGTGATCCATTGAGCCTAGCATATGTTAGTACCTAGTTCTACACCCACTATTGGGCACTGACGACGTTAGTGGGGATGTCGTGGTATTTAGTCAGTACTATGCATGATGGAGCTGATGGTTATATTGTCTTGTGGGTGACTACCAAGGGTCTGTACCTTGCACTTTCCTTTTAAGGGTGAATCTGGGCCTATCTTGGATTCATCTAGGTATATTTTTTAGTTGTATAGCGGACATGCAGACTTCACATTGTGAAGTTTTCGTCCGAGTTACGACCAGTTGATATTGTGCTAATTCTTTCAATCTTTTGCGGTGCGTATGCCCTATCAACTACCTCATGTTTGTGCTAATTTTTTCGATTTAATGCTTCTTTTAGTGCTAGGCTTCATTATGGCTGAGTCTGCCCTTGATCTCCGGAGTCATGACAGAAACTCAGTACGTTGAACTTTGTGTTGATGTATGCTCATGTGTGTGTGTGTGTGTGTGGTGTGTGTTGTGTTTGGGAGCATATGTTAGTACCTAGTTCTACACCCACTATTGGGCACTGACGACGTTAGTGGGGATGTCGTGGTATTTAGTCAGTACTATGCATGATGGAGCTGATGGTTATATTGTCTTGTGGGTGACTACCAAGGGTCTGTACCTTGCACTTTCCTTTTAAGGGTGAATCTGGGCCTATCTTGGATTCATCTAGGTATATTTTTTAGTTGTATAGCGGACATGCAGACTTCACATTGTGAAGTTTTCGTCCGAGTTACGACCAGTTGATATTGTGCTAATTCTTTCAATCTTTTGCGGTGCGTATGCCCTATCAACTACCTCATGTTTGTGCTAATTTTTTCGATTTAATGCTTCTTTTAGTGCTAGGCTTCATTATGGCTGAGTCTGCCCTTGATCTCCGCAGTCATGACAGAAACTCAGTACGTTGAACTTTGTGTTGATGTATGCTCATGTGTGTGTGTGGTGTGTGTTGTGTTTGGGAGCATATGTTAGTACCTAGTTCTACACCCACTATTGGGCACTGACGACGTTAGTGGGGATGTCGTGGTATTTAGTCAATACTATGCATGATGGAGCTGATGGTTATATTGTCTTGTGGGTGACTACCATGGGTTTGTACCTTGCACTTTCCTTTTAAGGGTGAATCTGGGCCTATCCTGGATTCATCTAGGTATATTTTTTAGTCGTATAGCGGACATGCAGACTTCACATTGTGAAGTTTTCGTCCGAGTTACGACCAGTTGATATTGTGCTAACTCTTTCAATCTTTTGCGGTGCGTATGCCCTATCAACTACCTCATGTTTGTGCTAATTCTTTCGATTTAATGCTTCTTTTAGTGCTAGGCTTCATTATGGCTGAGTCTGCCCTTGATCTCTGGAGTCATGACAGAAACTCAATACGCTGAACTTTGTGTTGATGTATGCTCATGTGTGTGTGTGTTGTGTTTGGGAGCATATGTTAGTACCTAGTTCTACACCCACTATTGGGCACTGACGACGTTAGTGGGGAGGTCGTGGTATTAGTCAATACTATGCATGATGGAGCTGATGGTTATATTGTCTTGTGGGTGACTACCATGGGTCTGTACCTTGCACTTTCCTTTTAAGGGTGAATCTGGGCCTATCCTGGATTCATCTAGGTATATCCATTAAGCCTTGCCTGGCAGAATAATCCCTCTACCCACAATGGCCTGCTGCAAAGAATCCACAATAGTCATACATACCCCACCCTGGATGCCTCCAGGTCCAAAAGCAGCTGACAAAAAAGTATCATATCGTCTACGCAAAAGCAGGTGACAAAAAAGTATCATATCGTCCAAAAGCAGCTGACCACAATGTCTAATGCGGCTCTCACACAGATGATGCTCCTGTAGCATAAGAAGGTCAATCTCTCCTCCCACAAGGCATCGCTAAAGCTTCTGACGCAGTCGGCCCCTCTGACGCTGAAACTGGGGCCCACCTAATCCCTGTACTTTCCATGAAACGATCCTCATGGGGAGCGAGAGAGAACAGATGCTGCCGCAGCAGCTAAACGTGCTATCTTCGAGGCTGGCTTGGATGGGGAGTAATCTGCATCCGAGCGTCCTCTAGATAGGCGTGACTACAAAGAGTGCCTGGCCTAAGCCCAAGTAGACCGAGCCGTGCGTAAAGCAACCTCCTCTGTCGAGGAATCCTCATGAATGTGTACATAGCATGGCAGGCACTGCGTATCAGCAAAGAAGTGAACCACAATGTGTCTACATCCTGTTGCTGCTTCTGGAGGTGTCACAGCAAACTTGGCCAATGGCCAAAGAGTCTGAAGCATGTCTGTAATTCCCAGGTCTCCCATGTGATGAGAGAACTCTACGGCCTGTGTCTGTAGCCACTCCAATACTGAGGCGAGAGTCCACTCAGTCTGGTCTCTGCCTCAAAGGGAAAAAGAGAAGCCAACCGCTGAGTCCAAGGCCTCTATCCCCCTAGCTGCAAGGTACAGAACATGAACCTTGAAGCAGGCTGCCTCAAGGTCTAGTGAGGAGTCGCCAAGAAAGCGTGTAAAGTTGTAGTTAAAGAAGTCCCATCGGTGCCAAATGCGAAGCTTGTCAGATCACGAGGGACTGCTGCAAAGGGAGACGTCTGTACCAGAAGAGGGGGTCGCAAGAAAGGCTGTCCCTCTCTCGCCAAGCGACTCGTGGCAAAGGTGCTGCCAAGAGATCTCCTAGTAGCCGAGGATGGCCCTGCCCCCTAGGTCGATTGTGAGACTGGAGCGGGAGGGGATATAAAAGCGGGGGGGGGGGAGAAGAGGGGTGAGGGGGAATCGGCAAGGGTAGGGGGGCGAGGAGGAGAGGCGGGGAGGGGGGGGGTGGGGGGGGGGGGGGTTGAAGAGGAGGGGGGGAACTCGGGGGGAGGGGAGGCTGTTGACGGTGAAGCTGAGGTAGAGGCTGGGGCAGGGACCTTGTTCTGCTGAAGAGGATCGAATCGGTTCCCCGTGGGAACCCACTGCTGTTGGGCAGGTGCCTGAGGACCACTCTGAGTGCCAGGCTGTCGCTATGGCCCCTACTGTCGTCGACCACGAACCTACTGCCATCCCTCCTCTGTTGGAGCCCAAGGCTCAGAGGGTGCCTCTGCCTGTGTGCTCTGTGTCTCTGCCTGTTGTTGCTGGCCAACCCTTGAAGGCTGGGGCTGGGCCTGTGGTCTAGGTCGGGGCCTCCTCCGTGGACAGGCCTTCGCAAGATGGCCCATCTGTCGACAAATGAAGCACTGATTCGGGAGGCCTGAATACTCCACGCTCTGTCTAAACCAACCCCCACTCACCCGAGGAAGTAGGATGACCTTCGGGAGAGTGTGGGTGTCCCTAACCAGAACGCGAATTGAGGGAATGCCGGCCGCCTTGGCAGCTACTGAGGCTGCCGTGCAAGGTGTCTCCAGGACAATCCCAATCGCTGAGCCTATCCTGGACAAAAGTGGTAGGTACTTCCTCCGCAAACCAGGAAAATAGACGGAGATAGGAAGGTCTACCTCCTCTACCAAGACATCTGAAGCAGGGTCAAAACCATGTCTCCACTGTCGAAAGTGGGCTCGAACTGCTCGGATGGTCAAGGGGCTCATGGCGATGACCTTGGACGCCATCTCGAAGGTCTCAAACTCGATTTGACAGTAGCCTCGTCTGAGGAACTGAACGTCCAAGATCTTGCCCACCTCTGCAAGAAGGCGGGCGTGGAGAAGGTCACGCAACTCTCCTCTGCTGGGTCTGGTTCCGAGAATCTTGCAGTTGAGGGAGGTCGCCTAGAGGCGCTCCACCTCTGCTGCGAGGCTCGCTTGCTCTGTCGGTGAAAGAGCAAGTCGGATGGTGGGCTCTGTAGGGTTGGGTGAGGGGGCTTCTGAGAAGTCCCTCTTGGGCGGAGCATGAGCCTCCATCTGTGTCTGTTGCCGTGGAGAAGGGTGAAATGACGATGACGAGAGGTGGCCCTCTACTGGACGAGCATGCCGAAAATGATGCCAAATTCAGCCGAGCAAGACCTGAGGGGAGGGGGTGGGGGTAGCGATGCGGAAGAAAAGGGGGTGCGAAGTTGGGGCTGCGCGAGCTGAGGCTGGGCTGAGCGAGCGTGCGGGGTGAAGCGTTGCGAGACAAGGTAGGCTGGGGCAGAGTCTGCTGCACGCTGGGGCAAAGTGCAGGCAGCGGGCAGGCAGGGCAGGGCAGTGCACGCTGGAGGGTGGGGAGGAAGCGATGGTGAGAGAGAGGGGGTGCAAAGCATCTGCGGGGGGGATGAGCGAGGGTAGCAACGAGCGCGTTAAAAAAAGTCTCGTTCTTGAAAAGCAGTTACATGAAAAGCAATTAAATTCAAAAGCAACTGGTCCCAAAAGCACTAGTACCAAAAGCTGCCAGTACGTTTTGCGGAAATTTGTACAGCTCTGCCACGTCAGCAGTCAACGTAAGACACGGAAATCCGTACAAGCTGCCACGTCATCGACACAAAATTCGAGAATCCGTACAGGTTTGCTATGTCATCAGTTGCTACGCAAATAGAGTGTGAGTGTGTGTGTGGTCCTGCATTATTTAATCCCTTTAGGTCACTTGAGCCCCATCGGACGGGGTCCCATAAGTTGGCGGGAACTCCTCTTTAAAAAAGGTCACTCAGCAAGACTTTGTAAGTCGGTAAAACTTCTCTTGCTGCTCTAGCTTTGTTCACTTAGGGTTTAGGCCTCTGAGTCGGGGTCTGCAAGTTTGCTCCGTTCTTAAGTGGCTTGACACGTCAGCAATTTGTGACAATCCCCCCTTCTTGAAAGAAAGTAATCATCCGTGATTACAGCATATCTGCAAAACAACTCAAGCTAGCTCAAAAATTTCTGAGGGTCATTCCAGGGACATTTTGAGGGACGATCCCAGGGACAATCAGTTTTCTTATTCCAAATCAAAGCTCTTGATTTCCTAGGCCGTTGGCTTCCCTTAAGAAATCTCATCCAGTAAGGAGTCTCATTCCATATTTGAACTCTTGATATCCCCGAGTCATTGACTTCCCAGAAGTATCTCATCCAATAAGGAATATTTAGTGGTTGGCACATCACAATGCAACACAAATGCTCACATATGCATGTTACAAGACACAACGAACAGTGCCGCTGAGCACTCCCTTGAGACAGACGGACGGGCCATGAGTTCAGATGACTGGTACAACGAAACGCTTCCCAGACCGCAGCGTGCACCGCTTGGAGGTTCAAGCATACAACCAAATGCTCCCCATACATCCCGTCTACGTCATTCGGAGGTTTACCAGTCCGAGATCGGGACATGAAGATAAAACTTTGGAAGGACCACGTTGCTCTGTTTGCTCTTTGGTAGGACCGGTATGCTTTCAGAAAAGCACATGCGTGAATCTCTGATATCACTGTCACAAGATGGGCACCACGTGCCAACGGAAAAGAACAAACTGAACAGACTTTTAGCACTTCAACAACAACTAAATTGAAAAAGAGAGAGAGAGAGAGAGAGAGAGAGAGAGAGAGAGAGAGAGAGAGAGAGAGAGAGAGAGAGAGAGAGAGAGAATGGCGGAATTCCACCCCAGAGAGTATTGGCTCCAAACCTTGACGCCCATTTCTGTATTTCATTATATTGCTTCAACTGAGTACAATGCCGGTACTACAATCCATGCACATCACACTAAAGTATGCCAGATAATGAGCCCTCTGCACGTATTTAAAGGCCTTTGGTCTTGAAAAGCAGTTACATGAAAAGAAGTCAAACTCAAAAGCGATTGGTCCCAAAAGCACTAGTGCCAAAAGATGCTAGCGCGTTTTACGGAAATCCGTACAGCTCTTCCACGTCAATAGTCAACGTAAAACGCGGAAATCCGTACAGGCTGCCACGTCAACAACGCAAAATTCGGTAATCCGTACAAGTCTGCCATGTCATCAACTCCTACGCAAATGGAGTGTGAGTGTGTGTGTGGTCCTGCTTTATTTAATCTCTTTAGGTCACTTGGGCCCCATCGGACGGGGTCCCATAAGTTGGCGGGAACTCCTCTTTAAAAATAGGCCACTGGACAAGACTTTATAAGTCGGTAAAACTTCTCCTGCTGCTTCAGCTTCTTCACTTAGGGTTTAGGCCTTTGAGCCGGGATCTGCAAGTTGGCTCTGTTCTTCAGTGGCTTGACACGTCAGCAATTTGTGACAGAAAGCCGTGTTTGGAGTGTCTGTCAGACCCATACCCAAGCAGGGCGTGCAGTCCGTAGAGTGACATCCTCTGTCCAAGAGTCCTCATGAACATATACATACTAGGGTGCACTTTGACTGTTGGCAATGTGTCTACATCCTGTTGTATCTGGTGGTGCCACAGAGAACGAAGCCAAGAGTCCAGCATTGTATGCATAGTCCACTTAGTTTGATCCTTGCCACACAATGGAAAGGAGAAACCAACCGCTGTGTCTAGGGCTTCTATCCCTTTGGCTACTAAAAACAGTACATGAACTCTGAAGCAAGCCGCCTCAAGGTCAGGAGAAGAGTCGCCGAGAAAACATGTGAAGTCAGAGTCGAAGAAATCCCATCGATGAGGGATGTCAAAACTTGTCAGTCCACTAGGGACTACTGTAAAAGGCGATGCCATCACCAATAGGGGCATCCGTAGGTATGGCTGCTTCTCTTGCACCAAGCGGCTCGTAGCAAGTGCGCTGCCTAGAGACCTCCGAGCTACCGAAGAGTGGCCTATCCCCTGGGCCGGCGGCGGGGTATGGGAGGGAACATGCGACAAAGGGGGGGGGGGGGGGGGAGAAGCGGGGGGGATGGTGGAGGAGGTGAATGTGGAGGTAGAGAGGTGGGGACGGTAGGCAGAGGGGGAGGGGTTGTCTGGGCGAAGCTAAGGAGAAAGGGGTATCCACCGGCTCATCTTGTTGAAGAGGGTCAAAACAGTTCTCCTGCTGGAACCCACTATTGCTGCCTCGTGCAGGCGGACCACCAGGGACACCAAACTGGCGTGTCTGTCCCTGTCGACGACGGTCACGAACCTGCTGCCAGCCCTCCTTTGCTTGGGCACCTGTCTTGGACGATGTACCCACTTGTGCTCCTTGCGTCTTTTGCTTGTTGAGCTTGGTCAGCCTTAGTAGCTTGGGTCTGTGTCGAGGGTCGTGGCCTTCTTTGTGGATAGGCCTTCGCAAGATGGCCATCTATCTACAAATGTAGCACTGATACGGGAGTCCCGAATACTGCTAGGATGTGGAAACATAGAACAATCACGGGTGTGCTAGCTTAGAAAGCAGAAGTTGTTCTTCTTGTTGTTGGTGTATGCACACGGATACAGAAAAGCATGCGGACACGTTGATTCTGGTAGGAAGTGGAAACATAGAACAATCACAGGGTTCTTCCTGTAAGTGTCTGCACAGGGATACAGAAAAGAAACTCGTAGGTCTGCATATGAAGTACAAACTACAAAGTTGCATGAACTAATTTTACGGGAATAGATTGAAAGTTTTGCAGCTTGGTTGGGCTGGGGCATGGGTTTGGTTTCACTAATTGTTACTATTCAAAACAGATTGATTTTACGCTTGAAAACAGTTTAAAGCTTAGTGCACATGATGGTACCTTTTCTAGAAGGAACCCTCTCAAGAATATGCTGATTATCATAAGGTTTCTGGGTGTCACAGTGATGTCAGCAAGGGAAAACATGGCATTGATGGTGAAGTTGATTGCGGTATGGGTTAAACCTACAGAAATAATTTTCATCAAAGTTGTTGAAATTGTGTGTTGATTACATGGCCTGGCTTAATATGTTACAGTTGTCTTTATGATTGCATGGTATTCAACTTTTGGCAGCTTGGAGCTGTGGAGTTTCTGGTGAAGCCCTTATCAGAGGACAAGCTAAGGAACATATGGCAGCATGTCATCCGAAAGGTTAAGAATGTGAACAACTTTTTCAGAAAGATGATTAAGTAGTTTGCATGTGTGTATATGCTTGTAGATACCTATGCAATTACATTACACGCACTCGCCCTCAAACAATGTACTGAGAAATGTGATCGTTTACGCACAGGCTCTAGACTCATCAAGGGAGACCTTGCGGCCTGGATATCTAGAGCCAGGAAAACCAACAACCTCAGCATCAGCCGTTATAGATGAGGATCATCAAGCACGCTTGAAACATGACAGCGGGAAACCTCGACCTAAATATGTGGACTTAGAGCATCATAGTGGTGCAGAAGTATGCTCGTCTTTGAGTGTTTCAGTTGCTTGTGAGAGACTGGCGGCACCATCTACTCCCCAGCCAGAGCAAGGTGGGAGAACACCCTTGCAAGAATCAACAGTCGATGAGTCTCCTCGATCACATGATTCCACAGAAGTTTGTAATTACAAGAAGAGTACCACTCCACAAACAGCTGCAGTATCATGCTCCTCAAGATTTGGTGATGTAAAAGGGGTAGCAGAAGAGGTAGCAGCCATAGGGAGAGGTAACGAAGCAGTCAATAAAGAGGAAAAAGATTCGAACAAGCAGGCACAAATATTCTGTTGTACTATTCCAATGCTCGAATCTGCATTACATCTTGAGACTGCAAACGCTTCATTCATGCATGAACAAAGTGTTTTAGATACTGAAAACAGTACCAAAAAGGAGGGACTTGTAAAAGAGACATCACATTTTGATGTGAAAGTGACGTTAGAGGCATGTGAGACGTCGTCAACTGATGATTATGAGCCTCAAGAGGCTAGAAGTAGTAGCGTCTCTATCCCGGTTACTTTGAAAGACAGTACTCAGTGTCCCAATGCAGATTCTACATGTCAATCAGAAATCCTTGGGCAATCTCAAGATAATGGTGATGCAGAAGGTGAAACCAAAAGAAAACCCATGAACTGTGATAAGGGAGGAAAGGTTATCAAATCCTCAAAGAAAAAACCAAAGGTAAGTGGAGCTTGAGCTGCTTTCTAGGACTTGGATGGAATTTCTTGTTTAGCTTTTGATAATAAAATGTGTGGATTTTCAAGGCTTGTGGCATATGTAAATGTCATCTCATGTTATTGATTATGTGCTTGTAGGAGCACTGACAAATAAAGGGACCATTTTCTATGCTGTTTGTTGATAAGGAATGCTTCTGATGCACGGGATTTTGACACCAGAAGCAAGAACGAATAGTGTGTCTTAACAAGGTTTTCATCTTCATGGTTGCAGGTAGACTGGACAGCAGATCTGCATCGTCGTTTTGTGCAAGCTGTTGAGTACCTTGGAGTTGAACAGGCCATCCCATCGCGTATTTTGGAGGTAATGAAAGTGGAGAACTTAACACGGCATAATGTGGCCAGCCATTTGCAGGTATTAGCTCTGTGGCTTCACCTTTTGAATCTCTATTTCTCTTTGCATGTGCTTATGTTGGCTTTACCCCTCTGATTGTGCAAAAGTTCAAACACAATGTTTACCTCAACTGCTAGCTGGTTTCTGCACACTTTTTTGTTTTCTTGGTAATATTAAGCTACCAGTGGGAACTTGTGGATGAGGAAAAAACCACAAAGAAAACAATATACAAAAAATAATTCTACACTCAAGCCTCAGACCATTAGAAGAGGGTCTGCCGAGAGATGTCCTGAATGGTGAATGAGAAGTGTAATGATTGTTGAAAAGGATCTTTTGGAGGGTGAAGGAACAAAATTTATTACGAAAATTACAAATAGACCACCAAGGCCAACAATTACCCAAGTGACAAAGATGGCAATATTCATAGAAGGGTACGATAACTTCCCATAGTGGGAGAAGGGAATCAAAGATGAAGACAATTGAAGCAATGCTCGAGACGAAGGATAGAACCAAAGCAAATGCGCATGAGTCTCCTCCACATGTACACAACATGGACATTGTGCACCTAAAATTTTGCATTTAGCAAGCACAACGCGCTTTCTTAAAGTCCACAAAGTAACAATACAATCACTTAACCTTTGAACCAAATTTCCTCCATGAGAACACAAAGAGTTATAAGATGTTCAACGGTGCTATGACATTGACAGAAACTTGCTTATCCTTTTGCACGCTTGCCATACTTTTCGGTCCATTCACTCAATTTTATTTCCATTATGCAACCAAATAACTTTTCCATAAGAGACCCAATCGTTATAGTGCAGCGGTTATTTACATTTTTTATGTTTCTTCCTTTATGCAAAGGTTTAACTCCGATCACAAGGCATACCATGTTGAAGTGCAAGGTTGAACATATCATACATCCAATGATGTGATGCCTCTCCCGTCCATTTAATCATTTCTAGCTTGATACCTTGAAGATCTTCAGCTTTGCTAGTGGTCAACATTTTAAGCCCACCGTGTACATCTTCAATATTAAAACAAGAGGCCTTACATGGGAGTGAACCATAACATGGCATATTTCTGACGTTTTGTTGCTCATATAGTTGCCTACAATATGTGTACATATCTATAGGACTCAAGTTACCAAAACTCTCAAGGGGCTTACCCTTTAGTTTTCTTCAAAACACATGCATGTCTTTTCGTGGACTTGAAATGAATGCAGATTGACTTCCCATCTTCTCTTCTTTTGAATTGGTGCCTTGTATGCATGCAAAATGACTTTGATAGTTATCGTTGTCCTTAGTTGCATTTTTCTTTAACAAGGAGTCAAGGACTTTTGAGCATCTTGACACTCTTTATCAAAACCATTTCTTGCGTGATCTACCTTTGTTGACACCTTTGACATGCTTTATGACAAAAAATTGTTCGATCACAAGAACAAATAACTTTCTTGAAAGCTTTTCATTTAGTTTACAATGGTGCATCATGTTGGAGCTTTGTCATTCATAACTTTTGCTCAACCATTTCAATACATGTCGGTGTTCGTTTGAAATCTATACAAATAGACAATTTTTCTTCGTTTTAACTTTTGGCTGAGCGTTTCATGATTAATTGTTCCTCCAATTATAAGGTCAATGGATAAGGTGTGATGGTCTTATTTTGGACTCCATTGGCCAAGCGTAAAACTCTTTTATACGATACATGATGGCTTCAGAGAGTAGCATATAGTCAATTACACTACCCCCATCATGTTTTCCACAAGGAAATCCATCGGTTCCACTCCATAAAGATTCATCATTTGCAATGAGCATACTTGTAGTATTGCACATGTGTAGCAGTAGCTTTTTGTAGTGATTTGGCTTGCTCTACCCAATGGCCTAGCTTGTGCTCCAATATGGATGCATACAGGTCAGCCTTTGTATGACCAATCATGATAATGTGATAGTTAGTCGGCAAGGTCGGATCTCCTTATTTGAATATGGACACAATGGTGTTTGTGCTCCAACTCTTTGGAAAGCCCTTACACATAGCTCTGTTAAACAAACAAGCCAAAAGCTCTCCCATCATACCTCTGGAGTGTAAAAGATGCTCAGCCACCAGCCCATCATGGTCCGGTGCTCTTCCCTTGCGAAGTCTATGAATGGCTTTATAAACTTCACTTGCTCTGAAAAATGCGGAAGTCGCTGGACAAGGCCAAGTGTGTCTCACATAGGAGGCTGGCCTGGTAGAGTCTACAATGTAGGTACATATATTTGGGGGGGGGGGGGGGGGGAGAGAGAGAGAGAGAGAGACTTTGCTGTGAATGTATACTGAAAGCATGTAGAGTTTTGTAATTCTTATATTGCCCTTCTCAAGGCATTTGGAACAATTGATTTTGGTGGATATGCAGAAGTATCGGTCGCACAAAAAGCATATCCAAGCAAGAGAGGTGGAATCTAGCCATCGGCATCAAAATAAGCTTAGTTGTGGAAGGACATGGAATGGAGGTGCTGGACACAACGTCAATCAGATGTGGATTCAACCGCGCCCGCATTTGATTGGTCCGCCTCTTCATGTATGGGGTCACCCAAAATTGGATAATCCCTCTACTATACAGTATGTGCCGCACTTCATGGCGGGTGCAACTGCATGGCCTGCTTTTGATACTGTTTCCTGGAAACCTCCGATGGTAATGTGTCCATTTTGAGAGTAGGGTTTGTATTGCCATGTTATATGCCAATTTAGAGGAATGTAAGCTTGAGATGGTCATATCCCTTTATCAGTTAAAGTTGAAGAGGTTGTTCATCATTGTGTTTTTTTGGCTCAAGGATCTCAGTGTCATATTGCAAGTTTGCTAATTAGGGAAAAGCTGTTACTTGTGTGGATCGAATTGCGGCTAAAGCATTTTATCCTGGTTTTGATATGCCCATTTTTGTCTTTGCAGGCTGACCCATGGGCTCCAGGGCTGCTGACAACGGCACCGTGCTATGGAACACAGCCGGTATGCTTTTCCTTGATAACATTTTTTCTTTTGCTTTGTCAGGTTCGTTCCCTGAGTCCATGTTTGAATGAGCAGGGATTCTTTGTAGCTTCTGGATACCCCAGCAAGGAAGTATTGACACATGGCACCTGGAGAAGCTTTTTAGAAGATGATGTTGAGAATGGTAGTCTAGATGAGAAAGCGAGATTTAACAAGTCGGATTGCGAAGAAATCTACCCTGTATTACACTCTCTCTCTCTCTCTCTCTCTCTCTCTCTCTCTCTCTCTCTCACACACACACACACACACACACACACACACACTCACACACACTTTTTTTTAATAGTAATGTTACACACACACACAAGCACCTTGATATGAGAGAGAGAGAGAGAGAGAGAGAGAGAGAGAGAGCAAGCATGCATGTGATGGTTGCAGCCAAAGGAACTGCTACATGAAGCAATCAGTGAAGCTTTGAGCAACCCATGGAATCCGCTACCTCTGGGTTTGAAGGCGCCGTCAATGGAAAGCGTCATGGCCGAGCTTCAGCGGCAGGGGATCACGACATTGTCATCTTCAGGCTGACACAATTAAGGGGCAACTTCCTTGACAAAGCTAAGGATGATCATCACATCAAATAAGCTATGAATCTGCCAACCTTCCATTGTTGGAATAGCATTGTAATTTAACTGTTACCTGTGGAGAATTAGCTCCATCACTCACCTAGCCTTGTGGTGGGACTTGACACAAACATTTGAGCCTTTAGTAGCAGGGGAAATAAATGTCAAGCTTCCATTATGACTCTTGATGTAAAGAGGGAACTTCTCTCTTTTGTTTGGTGGCCATTCTATTTTTTCTTTACCTTGATTATGTAGTATCGATTTGGACAAAGGAGCGAAGTTAGCTATGCCATGTGGCGGGAAGAGATTAGGCTCCTAAAATAGGAGAGAAATTGCTCTTGAATCAGGAAAGAAATTGAAAAATGCGCATAGAATAGAAGTTTAAACGTCGTAGGAACATTCCCAAGAGGCCTCATAGACCTAACTGACGAGTCTTGAACTCAAGACCCGTTATTTAAGAGGGAAATGGGATAACCAATCTACCACATTTGAGAGGGAGAGAGAGGGCCTTCAACATCTTCATATTTTGAACCAGCCTCAATAACTGGAATTGAGCTTGAACCCACATCTGCAACATTTGATCAATGCACCTACTTTGAAAATAGAAGTGTTCTAAGAGAACCTCTCCAATAGCCCATTTGTTTTCTCAAATTTTAAAAACAACATTGAATGGGAAATTGTTGGAAGTATCTATTAATGGAGTAGTGTTGCAAGCATTTTATAGCAACACATCGGTGATTCAAGACCTGTGAGAATTTGCGGCAAAACTAGGGAAAACTACCAAAATACCCTTGGAATTTGTAGAAATTCTTAAAATACTCCTCGAATTTAATAACTTTCCAATTTACCCCTCGTGTTTGGGCAAAAATCCCAAACTGCCCTTAAGTTTTTCCATAATTCCCATAATGCCCCTCTAACCTTGCTAAAATTTCCCACAGCAACTTTTTTTGGTGCAATTTTCATAGGAAAATTGGTTCTCTTAGAGAGCTCCGTCCCGCATAGCGCAATGAGGGGCTAGAGGAAGTTTTGTTGTCATGCGCCACAACCATTCTCCGTCCCGCACAGCGCAATGAGGGGCTAGAGGACTTTTGTTTGGTTTGCAATGGTTGTGTGTAGGTGTTGTTTGTGTTGCAAGTAGCCAGCATGCACACCTACTAGCTCTTATCGAGCTTCCAACCCCTCCGAGCGCCATGCGGGACGGGGGGTCTTAGTATAAGATGATAGAACTAGGATTTTATATGGGATTGTGGGCCCCTATGATAAAATCATTCTTAGTTTGTTGACACAAATGCCTCTATTTGTGAGCTAAGTTGTGACTTCTTTTGACTTAAGACAAATGAAGAGAGTTTGTATTGTTAAAAAGACTAGACTATGCAAAAGTTGGAGTACTCCATCCAAAATGATACAATAGTACATTGGGAATTTTTAAAATTTGAGATTTTTTGGGGAAGTTTTGCAAATTTTGAGGGTATTTCGAGATTTTCCCATATAATAATTATTAATTGTTGTCGCCTATTAGGTCTTCCCAATCTCAAAAAAATAAAGTGGCTTTCAAAACATATTAAGTGAAGAGTGAGTTTGGGAAATGAAAAGATCCATGAAGGTGGAAAGTCCAAAGACTTATGTGGTCCGAATATTTTGATATACTTTTCATTGGCACATTTGCGTTTATCTTCTCCTTTATTTTCACTTTAGCATTTTCTTCTCTTTAAAGTGTTCTTGCACCACCTTGTAGTAATTTTTTGGGAAGCCTGTTTTGACATTCACAATAACAATTTTTTTAAAAAAATGAAGCATAACTAAGGGAAAAAGTGGAATGACAATATGCAATGGGATTTGTAAGGTCGGCCAACTTTCAAAAGAACTTTGTATCAATCGTGGTCTCAAAGCAATTTTCCGCTTCGTATAGACGTCACATATAATGGCCTTATTGTAACCAACCTTGAACCAGATTCCAAAAATATACATGCCTTAATTCTCTTCGTGAATAAAGCCAATAACATTTTTGACATTAAACTAGAAGTGTGGAAATGACTAAAGTGTATAAGGAGACAATAGAGTTTCCTAGAAGTGTGAAAATGACTAAAGAGTACATGGAGACACAAGAGTTTCCTTGGTGGAGAAGTTAGGCACCCTTTATGTTGAGACTAGTACTGTTGGTAGGCTTCGCCTCTCTCTCTCTCTCTCTCTCTCTCTCTCTCTCTCTCTCTCTCTCTCTCTCTCTCTCTCTTGCACTACATATGCCATTGCACCGTATACTATGAGATACGTGGGCGTTTCCATTGCCTATTCAAAGAAGGCTTTAGACCTCTAGATAGAGTCATGCAATACCAAGATCAAAGGTGCTTAGACCTGTACCTACTGGAACTACATCGGCACGGGAATAATCTAATGAGAAGACAAAGAGCACTACAGCCTCAGAGGCAGATCACAGATTTTTTCGGATCGATAGAAGCAGGAATGGAAGGAGAAGCAAGAGGCCAGCAGCGAGCACAAAGGAATACCCACATTCATACCAAAGGCACCCTCATTGACAAGGCGATTGAGCTTAGGAAATCAAGACGACCACGACCGAGATGCAGAAGCACACTTCACCGGAGGAGACTACAACAAAGGATTAGAAGCATTCTAGCCAGACACCAAGAATTCTCCTAAGAAGTCTATCTAATACTTTGTATTTAGTTTTTCGCATTTATTTTCACACTTTCACACTTTTCAGACATTGTAACAGATTCACCACTTTTGTATCAGTTTGGTCTCATAGGTCACCCTGGCCTTTTTGAAGACGTTAATTTAACATTTCATTTCATTTCTCTCTCTCTTTGCACAGTCTCGCTGACCGTGCTGGATTGCATGGTGCATTGGTTTGAACATCATCGGATGAAGCTCGTGCTGACGCGTGGGGGGCCGGAATCCCTCCCCCTAGATAATTGTATAGATTCTCAATAAGTGTGTGTGTGTGTGTGTGTGTGTGTGTGTGTGTGTGAGAGAGAGAGAGAGAGAGAGAGAGAGAGAGAGAGAGAGAGAGCATGGAGGAACTATGGAGAAAATGAGAGATGGAGAGAGATATCTTTCTTCTTTAAATGCGTAGATGTTTACATTTACTATTATGAGTTTAAATGTTTTATGTTTACTTTTACCATTACGATTTTTTAAATGTGTTGATGTTTATATTTACGATTATGAGGTAATTTATTGTTATCATATTCAAGTTTGATGCGCTTGACACATGTAGGACCGTCGATACAACCTTTCTTTTGTTAGGATTTTTCCATTCTATATAAGTCCATTGTTCTAGGGATAATTTATCTTTGTGCTTGCACAAGAAGTGATACTAGTGTTGTTGTTGTGTGCTCCTTGAGCTTCTTCTTCTTTAAGCTTTGTGTGTACAATCTTGCTACCCGAATAAATGGTATCACAACAAGCTTTGATGCTCATGGATAACATTGGTCCAACACCCTCCAAGCTTTGTGTGTGCAATCTTGCTACCCGAATTTGAACATTTGGTATCAGAGTGGGCATCGATACCCATGGGTAGCATTGCTTCAGCACCCTCGACTTCAATATCTTAAGTCAAGCATGTAGAGTTGTTTGTCTTCAAGAATTTGATTTGCGCTCGTTTGGACTTCCATGCTCATTATAAGGAGCATTGTGTAGGTAATTTCATCCTTCTGTGAAAATCTTTTGTTGTGCTGATTTTTCGTTGCACAATTAATTTGTATATAGACAATAATGACGGAAAATTTGCTTATCTATGTAAATACTTGGGATATGACATAATGCAGCAAGAGATAAATTAATTAAAGTATTGAAGACTTTCTTTGAGACCTCAACAAGGAGGCGATTGACATTGGTCGTATTATTCTTGACAATTCTATCATTTGACTGTTCTTGATGTTTCTTCAAAACTTTTACTTACTAGTAAAACGGTGTCGCCTTCGGCGGCAGCTTGGCCCCTCTTACCCGTAAGCACCCTTCTTTCCCATTTCTTGATATCCTTCCATCCTTATCTTCTCTTTTCGTGTCTGCCCTTCCTTGATGCACCCTTTCGCAAGGTGCTTAAGCTTTTGCCTCCAATGCCTCAGGAACGATCGTCTCTCTGACGGCACACACCCTCGAGTCAAGCTCCTTGCGAGACGCCATTGACTTCAATGGTGTGGTTTCTCTTGAAAAAAACACAGAACAAAATGGTAAACAGGTCTCTCTCTGTCTCTCTCTCAAAAAAAAAGAAAAAAGAAACAGATTGACCCATTTATTGACTGTCTGAGCATGGCTCGAAAGATTAAACTTTCTGTCTCAGAATTTACAATGAAAATCGATTACCTAAATGGCAGGCACTTAATGCCCATGTGTAATCAAGGATAAAGCCTTAGGGCTGGATGGTGTTCCTGTGTAAAGCCATTTGTCATTAGCGCATCTGACTCTGTGTTGATGGCAGCTCTACAGTTGCATGCTATCTACAAGGTAAAATATTGTGCTTTTTTTTTCTTTCAAGCTTATGCGTGCACTGGCATGCTTAGAGACTTGTTGATTGAGGACAAATCCAAAGCTATAAAGCTCGATGTTTTTAGGGGGCTCACTAAGGCTAAGCAGTGTGCCATTGATCAAATCTTTGTGGCTAAAAAGACTAAGCAACATTTTATCAATTCACCTACTTTGAAATTAGGAGTCTTTAAATAGAAAACCTCTACAATATGGGTGCCATGATTTTTTTAAAAAAGGAAAAAAGCAAGATTCTTTGGAGATGCTCTTTCCTGTCCTTTGTTTTTTTTTAGAGGAGTGCCAACTCTCCTTTGGTTGCCATTTCCCTCTTGAATAACAGGTCTTGAGTTCAACTCTCGTGGATAGCTTCCGAAGAGGTTAAAATTCTCTTCTTCTTCTCCCCTCTCTCTCTCTCTCTCTCTCTCTCTCTCACACACACACACAAGCAACTGTCTCTTTCTCTTTCTCTATGCTGATCAAGGCCAGAATTGAGAGAATATGACAAGGACATGGGTTGTTGCGTGAAGGTGCACGATAGAAGACCTCTCTCTTTCTCTGTGTCTTGCGGGTGTTGGGGTCAAGGCTTGTGGCCGTCTACCACTGTGACTAACCCTACACACTATACTATAACTTATACTCCTTATACAAATACTACTAAAGGCTTTCTTTAACACAAGAAGTTTTGGACAAATTCTCACAATATCTCTCACATTGTGACTTACCTCAACATTATGAGCTTCTGTGAGGGCCTAGCTAGGTACGATTGGGGACAAGGGACCACCGGCCCAGTGGTCCCTAGCTCCCAATCGTACCTAGTTGGGTGTGCGGTGCCTCTCGAGCAGAAGCTCATGATGTTATGCATTGTATGAAAAACAGAGAAAGACTCCGTTTTCCTTTAAGACAGCAAGATGAGGATGGCGAAGGGTATCCGCTATCGCTGGAGTAGTTTGCCGGTTACTGCTCTTACCATCAGCTAGCGCACTCAGTAAGCGTGCTGGTTTGTTTACTCAAAAGAGCCTTGTGCAGGGTCGGCATTGGTTTTCTCAATACAAGATCCACAGCACTCAGCAAGGTATCCATAGACAGCCTGGGTTTTGCCTCCTTACCCTTCTTGATCTTCTCCTGCATCGTGGATTTCTTAAGCGTAAATTTTGTATCTTTATCATTCCAGTGCATGCGCTATCGCCCTTTTTTGTGGCCCCTCTCTTAAGGTCCGTTCCCCCGCGGCATAGTAGCCCTATTCCCCGTACCGCCATCTCCTTTTGTTGCTAGACGTCTTTATCTTCCATGCCTCAGTCACGTTACCTATGGAGTTGAAAGATCTTTCCATGGAGCAAGACATTGTCAACTTCTCGCAGGCGCTCGCGACTAGGAAATTTCTGTTGAGTGATGTTATTATCCCGATGGATGAAGGCAATGGGCTCTCTGCGCGTCCACAGAACGTGCCTTGGTGGGAGGATTTTCTTCGACACTAGGTCTGACCCAAGTGGTTAGTGAAACAAGTCCTACTAATAGAATTTGGGCAGCTGAAGAAAAAGGAAGGGAGACAGACCAGAATGCTACATGATGCAACTTTGAGGTAAAAACCCTCATGGCAGTTGAACCATAGGGCACGATTTTCACGAATGAAAACAAGGTGTTTTCTTCTACTCTTAGGCTAGGAATCTCGTTTGCAAGCATTTTGAAGGGCTCCGACGCTAAGGAGTGCGTTAAAGCCACAACCGTCGAGACCTCAAATGATGCAGATCAGGAAAATTTGAAGAATGTGAAGACTTGGCTTTAAAAAGAGTTGATGGAAGCTAACCGATAGCTAGTGAGTGGTCTGATGGTACAAAAGAACCTGCTCACATGTAGACGACGGGCTACTCGAAGACGGGTTAGCGGATCAAGCCTTCAGTGCTCTTAACACTAGGTTGGTAACCTAACAAGACATAAAAGTGTCCTTTCAGGGTTTTGAAAAAAACCTCCAAAACCATAGTAGATCCACTCATTTTGTAAAATCCTTTCATGAGGTTATAGTTCAAGGCCTACTACACATGGAAAAAATAAGAAACTTGTAAAATTTCTCATCTTTTGGTCACACCAAGCCTCCAGAGTTGATGGACCAGTACATTTTCATCAAAACAGCCATTTCTTACGCTTTGTTGCACAAAAATAAGATTAGGGATTTTTGTAGGACTTGAGATAAATTCCCTAGTTAACTTCAATGGGTTGGTGATCAGAACATATGATTTCTTCTCTCTCACTATTTTTTGTTTTGCCAAAAGAAATAGGTACAAAAAAGTTGATTTTTTACCATTCTGCAAACCTATCATCAAAGTTTCTATAGCCACGCTCAATACAAATAATATATGCATGTTTTCTTAGTTCCCTATTGTCCTTTAGGTTCATAAGAAGCCATGGAGCATGTCAAAAGAATAATACATCTCTTACCAAGGGGAATCTTGGGGACGAAGATGAAGTGCTAAATACAGCAAACATGAAAAAACTGGGTTCAACATTATGAGTTGTAGAATCCCATAGAAACTATTCAATATCTAGCCAAATTTGATCCTTATGATTAGATATGGTTACTACCTACAAAATACATGTAGTTGTCACAAGAAACTAACAATATTGAAAAAGCTATACTTGATATACTAGAATGTTTCGTTTTCTTCTATAATTGAAAAAATCAACCATCCTTGTCTACTATGCAAAATAGGATATTAGGTGCCCCAAAACTCAAGGAATATTAGCTTTATGTTACAATATGCGACATAGAAAATCAAAACTGCATTTGGATATCATGAAAGCCACCAAAAAAATCATAGAAGAGCTAAAATTGGCTAAAAAACAGGATTTGACAATTTTTGTAATTTGGTCATAACTTACAACTTTAACATTTATTTCTCCCTAGAAGCATCAGGACATGTTGAGGACTACAAAAGATAGTTCTCTAGCATTATAGACCTCACAAACATGAATTCTAGAGTGGTATAGTTGCAAAAAGTTGAAAAAAGCCAAAAACAGGACCTATTTTTTCACATGTTGTGAAATGTTATGCAAGGACAAGGTTAAAGATGGAATTGATATTCCAAAAAAATGTCGAGTTTTTTTAAGCTCATGAGACAACTTTCTAGACGGATAGAACCTTAAAATCCATTTTGAAACTCTTGACATAATTCAAGGAAAATGGTTACTTAACAAGACATAAAAGTGTCCCAGGGCATAAAAGTGTCCCATTACCAACCTAGTGTTAAGAAGTCTCTTTCATAGCAGGTTGAGGTTGCGGAGGCTATTTCTGTCGGGATTCCATCAGTTCTCATTAAGAAGGAGCTAGCCATGCAAGCTAAATTGACACTAGTGTTTAGCTTCAGTGGGCCAAAAGGGTGAAGGCAACGGCAAGAGAGTACACATCACCATAGACTAACGGAGCCCTAAAAGGGATAAGTCTTTTCTGCACCCCCGCCCAACTTAAAGGGTCGTTCGGTGCCATCCCGCTCCACAACCCCTTTGAAGTGCTGCAAATAAAGAAATCCCCTAACGTGGAGGAACCTCCAGATTCTCCTAGGGCTACAAATGTGGGAAGCGGTCAGAGGTTGAAGAGTTTGTTCCCCTCTCCCACTTATGGAAGCCCTAGCTATTCAATCATGGAACATGAAAGGATTGAATACCCAGAAGAAGCATGTCCTCTTCTGGTAAGAGGTTAGAAAGGAGAAGGAAGTTAATTGCTAGACCATCCAAGAACATCAGTTACATGATTTCATCAAAAGCAAATAGGCATTGGGAAAGAAGCTAGTGTTGTATGGAGAGGGAGTGAAGGGGTTCAGTGGAGTCCTCACTATTGTGGACAAGAACCTCACTATTGTGGACAAGAACCTCGAGCCCAAAGTGGTCCTTAGTCACGCCTCTGGGAGATCCCTAGGAGTGAGAATTATGTGGACCGATCATCCTATCACTATAGTCAACATTTATGGCCCTTGCAATGCAAAAGATATAACCAAATTGTGGATGCACCTTAGGGATTCCCCTATCAAAGGAGAATGGCTTTTGATTGGTGACTTAAATATGGTGGAGAAGAGAAAGGATAGAACATGCTCAACCAGTTAGTTGACACATTTTTAAAAAACTGAATGGGTGGATCTCTGTGAGAAATGGGCTTTGATGGACCTTTGGGAGTTGGGTCCCTGGAACAACACATCGGGCTTCACGTACACTAACCTTCGGTATGCCCGTATGACTTTCCGTCTTGACAGGTGCTACTGCTCTCACCAAGTTGATTAGATCCCGTCACTTCTGGAGATGAAGGTACTACCAACTAAGACCATGTCAGACCATCTACCATTACATTTGGAACTCAGGAAAGCCAAAGGGGGGGGGGGGGGGTCAGAACCCCAAGGGGAGTAAGAACCTTCTTGGTTACCGAGGCTCACTTGTTCAAGGACCCTCTTTTTAGAAATCTTTGAACAAACTCAATAAAGATATTAACCTTGAAAAACCTAAATCTTGGGACTTCTTTGATCGTAGTATCCAAAAAGCGATCAAAAGCTACGGCGCTCAAATAAAAAAGGCTCGAGAAGAGCACTAGAAGCGGCTTGAAGAGGAGGTGTCCAATCTGACTTCTAAAAAAGCTTCTGGGATGGCCTTCGAAAATGAACACAAAAGGTGGCTGGAAGCGAAAGCCAACCTTGTTGAGCACCAGCTTGAGGAGGTCAAGAGGGTGAGACTGATATCCAGAGAGACCTTCCTCTAGCCAGAGGCCGCCAATCAAGCGCATTTTTATAGGGCTCTAAAAATCAAGAAGAGCCACGGCTCCGTCCTCTCGCTCAGAGACGGGAATGGGAATGCTACACAAGATCCATACGTAATGGCTAGGTTGATGCTCGATCACCTTAGCCAAATCATTGGTCAACCACAAACCCACTCCAAGAAGTGGAAGAAGCCAGAGTGACCTTGCTCGAGAGTGTCAACAGGAAAGTTGCTCCCAACTTGAAGCCAATCGCCTCGAGATGGCCTTCTCTGAAGATGAATGCTTGCTTGCATTGCAGGCTCTTGGCAAGGAGAAATCCCCTGGTTGGGATGGTCTGACTACTGAATTCTTCATGGAGTTCGGGGAGGACCTCAAGGCTTCGATCACGTATATGGCTAACCAACCTCTGGTCAAGGGATCTCTGGATAGCAATGTGAAAAGAGGACTTATCAAGCCTATCCCAAAATAGGTGTGTTGCTCGCAGCTCAAGCACTGGCGTCCTGTAACTATGATGTTGGTGGCATACAAAATCATTTCCAAGGCAGTCGCTCTTAGAATGGCCCCCCTCCTTGATAGAGTCATCTTCCCTCATCAACACGGGTTTATTAAACGAAGGTCAATATATGACAACATCTTGACTGCATTGGTTGGCATTGAGTACGCTGCCTTTACGAAGCAAGAGTGCATTCTGCTGTGCAGATAGATCTAGACAAGGCTT
This sequence comes from Adiantum capillus-veneris, assembly GCF_014529385.1. Classification (NCBI taxonomy): domain Eukaryota; kingdom Viridiplantae; phylum Streptophyta; class Polypodiopsida; order Polypodiales; family Pteridaceae; genus Adiantum; species Adiantum capillus-veneris. The sequence goes on from NC_140941.1 coordinate 45,891,043, forward strand.
ATGATAGGATTGTGTGATCCTTCATTCAAGATGTCATGAAATCACTGGGCTTTGGGTCGCGCACCCTCTGTCAGCTTACACACACTCTGGGTGAGGGTAGTTTATCGGAGCTCTTATTCAATGATAGAATTGTGGGGTCCTTTGAATCCAAAAGATTGATGATCAAGCAAGGGTGCCCCTTGGCCTCTCTTCTCTTTTCTATTGGGTCTCATCCTCTGATAACGATGCTCGAAGTTGCTGTTGAGCGGGGGGGAAACCAGCTCCTAGCCAAGATGTTTGCTGAAGACTCCCTCCTCTCCGTGAAAGCCCGCCCTTAGGTACTTAGAAAGGCCCTTGAGATTGTGCACACATTTGTTGTGGATTCAGGGTTGAAGTGTAGTATCAAAAAGTCTAGATTGATCTCCCTAACAGAAAATGATTCATTCAACCCATCAATCTGGTTTGGGGAGATTGTGTCTAAAGGCAGGATTTTTAGACATCTAGGGGCTCCCGTTGGGGTGGATCTTACTCATAAGTAAAGGTTCCAATGGGTCCTTGAGAAGATTCAGAGGAAAATGAGAGGTGGGAGTATGTGTTGCTTCCCTTCCAGAGTCGGGTCAGAGTGATCAATTCTTTTATGCTTCCCTATATTGCCTTCACGACCCCGCTCCTCAAAATAGCCAAATGTAATTGGAACGAGTTTTTAAAATCAGCTGAAAGATTCTTATGGAGGAACAACACTAAAGCCTCGGCATCGTGGCAATGGGCAAAGTTGAAAGGTATCACTTGATCGTTGGTCCAAGGTGGCTTTTGAATTCTCAACCCAATTGTTTATGTTGAGGCCCTATGTGCCAAGTTTGTGGTATCAATCGCAAATCAAGTCCAGTCTTGGGCTATCATGACCAAGGATATGATTGACAAGGCAAATCTTTGCTCTGAAGGTGGTCAGTGGAAAGGGATTGAGGTGCACGACAAACTTTTAGCCCCGGGGTGGGCTAGCTTAAGACTGGGTGGTATTAGGGGAGAGCTGGTGCAAAAGTGTTGTAGAGAAACTGGAGCATTGGAATGGGTGAATTAACCAGGTACTTCCAGAAATCCATTTCCCAGTGGTCTCCCTGGGTGTCTAAAGCTGATGGGGTTACCTTGAACCCTTATTGGAGAGAAATTGCAAGAAAGATGAACAACAAAGGACTTCAATGACTACGCCACTTATGGGATAGGAATAGCAAGTGTTGAAAATTCTCTGAGCAGGTGGTTGACCAGTTCCAACTCAGTGGCATTGAGAAGCTACTTGCCAGCAGGGTTGTAGAATGCATGGTCCATGTTCTAGTGGAAAGCTTGGAAATGGCCCATGAGTAGCTGATTCTCTAAACCCCACACCAAGGGCATTTACCAAACGTTAATTCACGAGGTTGATTGGTTCACCCCTTTAAATAAGTAGTGGAAGAAGCAATGGTCGGAGGCTCGATGGATAGAGGTTACGAAGAACATTTGGAATCCACAGTGGCCCCAGTTTATGAAGATATTTCTATGGAAGGTACTCTAATAGATGTTCAGGGTGCAAATTGGCTAGTGAAGACATCGGCCACCTCTTCATGGAATGCCCGACGGTTAGAGGCCTTGCAGGTAAGATTTGCAAATGGGTACAAAGGACGTGGAAGATAAGGTTTTTAGCGATTTATGCCTTGGTGGCAAACAGTTCTGAAGCTCTGCATTAATAACTTGTACTCAAATTGTCATATACTATTTCTTTAGTAACATTTGGAAGGCCAGGAACTATTGGGTCTTCGATAGTGAGACCTCTGAGTCTAGCTTTGCAGAGATTATACAAGAAAGCAAGGAAATAATATATGTGGTAAGTAAAAGGCATAGCTCGGATGATTGGCTTAGGGAAACCCTCGTCATTCAGTCGAGCCCAATACAATAGTTAGCTATTAGGTACTAGTAACTAAGGTCAGTTGTAACCCTCTGTCCCTCAAGACTCGGCCTGAGCTTTGAGGTTGATTTGTATTTTTGTTGGTGACTTTATGATACAATCACTCACAATTGTGAGTTTCTTTAAAAAAAATTAAAAAGTTGAAGCAAAAGATTAAACCTTACAAAAGCCTTCAAAAATATTGAGGGTAAGGTTGTTCTTTTCTATGATTTGTTTTTTTGGGGAAAGTTGAGCCTTAGAAAATCCTTGGAAGCTTTTTTGAGGCTCAACGTTTCCAAATCTAGCTGTACGGAGCATTTAAAATAAACAAAAAACAATGTCCTTGGAAGCTTTTGAGCTTAGAAAGACGTGGAAGGTAATTTGGGGTGCTCTACCGACGGGGGTGAAGATTCAGGAAAGAGGGATTGGGTCAGATCGGTGCTTGGGGTGCAGGTGGCTAGTGAAGATCCAGCACACCTCTTCATGGATTGCCCAACTATCAAAGGCCTCAAATTGTCAGGTACTTCTTCTTGCATAATGTATGGCAGACAAGGAACCGCCGTGTGCTAATTTGGACGCTCGGGCGCAAGCAACACTTGGAGGATTGGTCTAGGACTATTTGTGCCTTATTGTGAGCAGAGGGTATGCCTAGGATGGGAGAAAATCTTGGCTATCGGTATTTAAAAGATCTCAGAAGAACATGATAATGAAACTTTTGTATCAAGGATAAGGGGGTGAGTTGGTTGGGATCGCTGCCGATGTAATTATGGTCCCTGGATGATGTCATTGCTCAACACGAGCATGACAAGACATTGTAATTTTTTGTGGGGATTAATATAATTCACTCACTATTGTGAGTTTTGGAAAAAAAAAGAAAGAAAGACGTGGAAGGTTGAAGCAAAAGGTTAAGCCAAGGGCTATCGCTGGAAGTAGATCCTCAAAGCTTTTTGGCCTGCTAAAGCATTGGCCTTAGTGTTGGGCTCGCTTGGGTGTGCTACTACCTATGGCTTCCATGTGGAGGCAAGTTGCGTGTGAAATTCTATAGAGCCTTAAAGGCTTAGAGCCAGTCCACTGTACTCGCGACTGCGTGCAAGGTTCGACAGTCGATGGAGAAGCACTGGACGGAGTTGCTCTTTGCGAGGTTGCGGAGGGCGAGGGAGCTGGTCTTTGTGAGGCTGTCGGCTTCAGTACGGCTCTGCAGAGTTTGAGCACGAGGTCCTCGAGCTCTTTCTCTGCGAGTACTGTGCGCATAGTGACTGGCTGCAATTGATTAAACTCAACAACGAATTGCGCCACAGGGATAGGCTCCATAGGTACTCCCTTGGAGGCATGACAATACACGGGCTCCGCAAGCCTTGGTACATTGGTGACGAGTCGATGAGGCGATTGCTTGTGATTGTCTCAACTTAATACCATGTTGTTTTCGATTTTGAAAACGCTGTCAACCTCAAAAGAGAGAGAGTTTTTCTAAAATGCAGTTCTAGCCTATTTAAGGCTTAGACCTTTGAGGACCGTTTGTGTCAGTGGCTCATGGTGAAGTAGAGAATTGAAGATGAAATCCATTACGTGGCAATCATCCACAATATTAAAAAATAACAAGCATGATCTCCTCTCTCTCAACTTAATACCATGCCGTCAGTGTTCTGGAAAAATTTGTCTCAGCTTAATATCGTGCCGTCTTCAATTTCCAAAATGCCGGTTGAGCGCAAGGGGAAAAGGAGAAATTCCGCCCCAAAATAGAGAAAAATAGTGTAAAAAACTAAAAAAGTAACCTAATTTTCTAAATTTTCCTCTTGGCAAAAATAAGGAAAGACATTTTGTATGTTTGGGAAAATGTTTTTAACATTGCATGCCGTTTTCGATTTCGAAAATGCTGTCAACCTCAAAAGAGAGAAAGTGTTTCACTGTAGGTAGTGTTAGGGAAAGATGTATCTCAACTGAATACCATGCCGTTTTCCATTTCGAAAATGTTGTCAACTTCAAAAGAGAGAAAAATAGTGTAAAAACGCAAAAAATAGCTTGGCAATGTTGAGGCTATGGTACGAAAATATTTCGAGAGGAAACTTCAAAAATTTAGGCTATTTTCTTAAATTTTTACACTATTTTTGTCTATTTTGGGGCGAAATTTCTCCTTTTTCCATGCCCTCAATCGGCACTTTTAAAATTGAAAACGGCACGATATTAAGACGACACATTTTTCTCGAACACTAGAGAGGAATTTCAAAAAATTAGGCTACTTTACAAAATTTCAACACTATTTTTTGTCTATTCTAGGGCAGCGTTTCTCCTTTTTCCCAAATACTATCGTGCCCTCGAGTGGCATTTTTGAAATTGAAACCAGCATACTACTAAGACGAGACACAATTTACAACGAGCACTGGTTTTCGGAAATCCTTTTTCCACCAAGTGCTCAGGAAAAAATCGTTTTCTCAAGCATGCGAATTTCTTTTCGCTGAGTTTGTCAAGAGAAAATTTTAGGCTCGTTCATTCGCTATTTCTATGGTGTTCAACACATAAGCATGTTGGGAACCCTAGACCACCAACACACACTTGTCCACTAGTTCATTAATCCCTTTGAATTTGATGTCACCTCTTGCATGTGTCTAAATGTGTCAAATCCATTTATGTGTCAAATCCATTTAATAGATGTGATAGTAGGTTAGCTTTAAGACATAGTGAACCCTTGAGAAAGGCAAGGGAGCTTGTAGTATATAAGTGGTCTTGCTGCTTCAAAAATTAGTTCGTGGAGAAAGGCAAGGGAGCTTGTAGTATATAAGTGGTCTTGCTGCTTCAAAAATTAGTTCAAAAACATCCCTCTCCCTTACTGATCCTAAGATGCTTGTGACTGTGTGAAGTATTATTTCTATGAACTTATTTATCATTTAGCTAAAGGATGTTCTTTACCCTTTGCTTCTTTTGAACACATCAAGTAATAATTGTGTAAACATTATTTACCATCCTCTCTTAATATGGCTGCCTCTTCTTCCTCGCGAAATCCACTCGATGGACATTACGATGGCTACGATGACAACGTTGAACCCATGTGCGATGAATGTAGTGATGTTCGCTCGATGGAGTTTGAAAATGGTGACTCAATAGCTTGCTAAATTATAGAAAATGCTTGATATATGCTTGGTAATAATGTGACTTTCCTTTTTGTTTTTATAGAGTTACACAAGATAGTGCACCGTGATACAGGTGCATCATTTTTGGGACCCGATGGTGCCCTTGTTCTTGATCGTGTGTCTCCACTCCGCACAAGGAGCGCTTCGAGCCTACCTAAGGTTGATGTTTCTTCTTCTCTTGGCTTTGGGCCCAAATCCCTCAAGCGTGTGGAACAAAGTGGTGCAATAGCACATACACTTTCCAAGACGTGTGAGGTGACAACGGAACTAAGTAAGACTTGCTTGCACCGCATAGATATTCTACTGATGTATCCAACCCTTACGAGTTTTGTTTTTTGTTGTGGCAGCCAAACCTTTACTGGGGGGGGCACCACCTGTAGTTGCAAAAAAAGAGAGCGTTGCGGAGGGTGCCAAACTAGAAGCACATATTGCTACTAAGTGTTTCCATGAGAATGTAATTCCCACTGGTTCATCTTCTCTTGGGCCTTATATTCCCACTAAGATCCCTCTATTGCGCATTGTTGACATCACTAGAACTTGCCCTTGTTTCGCATTCGAGGGGTGCATACTTAACCGATATGGAACTTACAAACAAAGCCCAGAAGTCGCTAAGTATATGCGTTACCTTAAGGCAGACCTAGTTGATCCACTCAACACTGACACCATCACTTGTGCTGTTATTGAGCAATTCATTGACACCCTTACTATAGGAGACTTTGTCCACATTGAGAATATAACTGTAAAAAAAAAAACTAAGTCAGATGGTTGCACATCTCCTTATGTACTATTTTTCAATGCTTCCATGGTTGTAGAAAAAACAAAGCCTTTTGAAGTCAGCCTTAGTTTCTACCCAGAGAGCAAAGTGCGTCAATTTTTGGATGAGGCACAGTCCTTGCATGCACAAGGCACCCGTACCCACTTTGGAACTGTAGCTTTTGTTGTTATACAGGGCCATGCTAGCACTTCAAAAGCTGGTCTTTCCCAAGGTGATCTTGTTGTTGCAGATGGGCCAGCGGCTGAGGACCGTGCCACTGTAAGGCTTACTTATCTTCGCCCTTCTATAGATTTGCAGCTTTCTAATATTTTCTCTCTCTTGCCATCACAGCTTAGCTTTGTGAATGCACGTAAAGACGATTACCACGCTATTTTTTGTTCTCTGGAGACCGATGTGCATCCTATGTTTGTTGCATGAAACATAGGTTCCTTCATAGGTTGAAGCAATACACTCTCAGTCTTGGATATTACTATCCTAGCACACGTCAAAAGTCCTCGTCTCAAGCACCGTTTGGAGGAAGCATATAAGGCCCATATTCTTGATGTTGGTCACAATCAAGAAGTAAGTATTGATCTTGCTTTTCCTTTTTCACTGCAATAACTCAAGAAAGCTCTAACTCGTCAGGTGCCTATACATAGGTAATTGGCACACTGCGCTTTGTGAATGTGAACTCAATTTTGGTGGAACGTTTTTGCGGTCAATGCAAATGTACTAAGATTCACCACCAACAAGAGGTGGACTTTTGCTCTAATTGCTCAAAATCTACAACTATTGTTTTGGTGCACAAGCTTGAAGGAAAGATTTTGGCCAACAAAGCTTCCCCAATTGATGTTTCCTTAGCGGGTGACATAGTCGACAAAGTATTGCACCTTGACAAAAACTTCGTTGACTTATATGCTTCTGATGTACTAGATACACGTGAGCTACTAGCCTCCCTTGTTCGTACTGGAAAATTCACTGTCAACAAATTAGGCCTCATCACATCTTTTGTCTAAGAGACAAAGTAGTGCTCCTCTACAACATTGAAGCTCCATCACCTCCACGCCGAAGAACACCCTTTGTATTATATTGCTTTCATCCATTGCTCATCTTGTAAATTCCCATCTCAATATTTCAAGAGGAAACTACAAAAAATTACACTTTTTTTTATAAAAAAAACACTATTTTTGTCTATTTTGGGGCGGAATTTCTCCTTTTTCCATGCCCTCAATCAGCACTTTTTAAATTGAAAACGGCACGATATTAAGACAAACTAAGTCAGATGGTTGCACTTCTCCTTATGTACTATTTTTCAATGCTTCCACAGTTATAGAAAAGAAAAAGCCTTTTGAAGTCAGCCTTAGTTTCTACCCAGAGAGCAAAGTGCGTCAATTTTTGGATGAGGCACAGTCCTTGCATGCACAAGTCACCCGTACACACTTTGGAACTATAGCTTTTGTTGTTATACAGGTCCATGCTAGCACTTCAAAAGCTAGTCTTTCCCAAGGTGATCTTTTTGTTGCAGATGGGCCAACAGCTAAGGACCGTGCCACTGTAAGGCTTACTTATCTTCGCCCTTCTATAGATTTGCAGCTTTCTAATATTTTCCCTCTCTTGCCATCACAGCTTAGCTTCGTGAATGCACGTAAAGACGATTACCACGCTATTTTTCGTGCTCTGGAGACCGATGTGCATCCTATGTTTGTTGCACGAAACATAGGTTCCTTCACAGGTCGAAGCAATACACTCTCAGTCTTGGATATTACTATCCTAGCACATGCCAAAAGTCCTCGTCTCAAGCACCGTTTGGAGGAAGCATATAAGGCCCATATTCTTGATGTTGGTCACAATCAAGAAGTAAGTATTGATCTTGCTTTTCCTTTTTCACCGCAATAACTCAAAAAAGCTCTAACTCGTCAGGTGCCTATACATAGGTAACTGGCACACTGTACTTTGTGAATGTGAACTCAATTTTGGTGGAACGTTTTTGCGGTCAATGCAAATGTACTAAAATTCACCACCAACAAGAGGCGGACTTTTGCTCTATTTGCTCAAAATATACAACTATTGTTTTGGTGCCCAAGCTTGAAGGAAAGATTTTGGCCAACAAAGCTTCCCCAATTGATATTTCCTTAGCGGGTGACATAGTCGACAAAGTATTGCACCTTGAGAAACTTTGTTGACTTATATGCTTCTGATGTGCTAGATGCACGTGAGCTACTAGCCTCCCTTGTTCGTACCGGCAAATTCAATGTCAACAAATTAGGCCTCATCACATCTTTTATCGAAGCGACAAAGTAGTGCTCCTCTACAACATTGAAGCTCCATCACCTCCACGCCGAAGAACACCCTTTGTATTATATTGCTTTCATCCATTGCTCATCTTGTAAATTCCCATATCTCTCTCTCTCTCTCTCTCTCTCTCTCTCTCTCTCTCTCTCTCTCTCTCTCTCTCTCTCTCTCTCTCTCAGTGTGTGCATGTTTCATTTACTTATCTTCCTTCCACCCCATAGCGTAAGGGGAGGAAAAACTGCATGTACATAGCTTCCTCAACCAACCATAATGCATCTTTTGAACAACTCATTCAAAATGATATTGATAGTGCTTTCCTTGCTAATCACCCATGGAATAATAATGTTTTCCTTGTGCTCAATAAAATAATAAATTCGCGCTCGTCAGTACAAAAAATCACCAACATCATGATAGAGGCAGTGAGAGTATCATTGGAGCAAACACCAATGATCACACCTTCTCTACTGCTTTTGGCTTCCAGTAGACATGATTCCTTCATTTTGACCCAAGTATTAAATAGCCACACATCATCTATTAGTATTGTGCTTGATATTATCCATGTGTTCTCCTTTAGATTTAGTATTGCATGTGATGTCTATATTTACGGTGTGCCAAGAACTTCACTCAAAAACACAACATTCAATAGTGGAGCCAATCCAACGAAATTTCACAAAATCATCATTGTTGATAGAAGTGGTAATCTATTTTTTTACTTGGGGGACAATCGATCCTCACACAAACGCAAGCCTCGTACTTGGGACAAAAATGAGATAGAGTCATTGACAGCTTTGATTCTCCAGCAACCGAATGAACTCCCTATCTCCATTGCTTTGCTTGCTTAGGTGATAGAACCATCTGAGAAATAGGTGCAATAACATCAAAAATTAAAAAACTTAAAAAAAATTACACCCCACAGCTCCGTTCAACATAAACATTGAACAAGCCTCCCCACCAAAAAAAGCTATACAACAGTACGTAGAAACAGCAAACGATGTTCCTATATATCGATGTTATAAATGTGGACGTTTAATGTTTTTTTCACAATTAGCTCAAAAAGGGCGTAGGTCGGCACTTGGGAGGTCTAGAAACAATGAGATACACAAAAACTATGTTTGCACTTCATGCGGTCGTAGAAAGCAAGAACATGGTGCACTGCTCACCCAATTGAATTCCATAGGATTTAACCTCCCCTTGGCTATAGTAGAGGAGCTAAATCGTTTAGAAAGCCGCCCTGTAAGTCCTAGGCTACCTTTCACCAAAATTAGGGAGCTTACATACGATGGTCAATTTGGGTTGCGAAATAGAGTTGTTAATGTTTTGGCATCCTTGGGGAAAACACAACAAATATTGCCAAGGTTTATTCATGATGAAGCCTCCATACTAGTGGGTATTAAGCGTCATCTACAGTACAATCATTGCTACCTTTCTGGGGTTGTTCGACCATTGCTTACAATGAAAGCCACTGCTCAACTATTGCAAACATATTTATACAAGAACGAAAATATTACTCTGAACAACGAGTGGGTAAGCCATTTCCATAGTCTTCATTGTCCTTTGCCTGATGATTTTGCCGACAACAATCAACCATCAGAAGAAGATGATCTAGCTACATATGTTATGCTCCATGGAATTGAGTCATCACAACAAGTAGTAGATCACAATGACAAAATCTTCTTTGTAGCTCCTGCCGAGGGAAATAATCCTTTGAGTATTTTCAAAGATGAATATTGTGAAGAACTTAGTTTCCCTACTATTTTCTATGGTGAGCCCCGTAAATACCATACAGTTGCTAAGCATAAATATTAGCACGTGGCTCAATGGGAGCTTATGCATAGTGATAGAAGGTTCTCACTAAATTTAGAGAATCTTTTTTTCAAAACAGTCAAAGTAATGACTCAAAAAATCATGGGATCCATTTGGATCCGTATGCGCAAAGGCAAGCTAAACCACAATACACTAGTGGCCGCACAGGTTATTGGAGATACTAACATTGAGAAGGTCTTGTCTTCCCAACTTGAATATCGTGACTTTGAGGCATTGCGAACATCACCTGACTACAAAAAGAAACAAAAAAAAAACGCCTTTGCTATGATTAGACAACTTGGACCACCAATATTCTTCATCACATTTTCTGCCGCGGCTGAGAAACGTTGGAAGCCCTTGATTAGAGCACTTACTAAGCTCAACCCCATCATGCATGCAAGCACACAGACAGAAGCGTCATACATACGAGATTGGTCCAAGCCGACCCTATAACAACAACCCGCTTTTACTTGAACCGATTTAACGGGATGAAGAAATTGCTAACCAAGGATATAACCATATTGGAAAAACTCAAATATTACTTTTTTGTAACCGAGTTTCAGAGCCGAGGTAGCCAGCATGATCATGGGCTCCTATGGATAGAAAATGATCCTATCTACGGGAAAGATCCCAATGAAGATGTTGTGGACTTCATTGATAAGTACATAACAACTAACTCCATGCTCCTTCCTATAGATTTACAAGAAATTCAAACACACAAGCATAGGAAGACTTGCTTCAAAAAACGCAAGGGATGCCGCTTTGACTTTCCTCGCTACCCAATGCCTTTTACTATGATTTTAGAACCCTGCCATTCTCCAGATAACAATATCCAATACAAAAGAAAGAAACACAAACAAATCAAAGATAATCTACTACTACTAGATTATAAAGCAAATATTACATTCGAACAGTGGCTCCTATCTATGGACCTTCGATTTGATGATTACATCGAAGCTATATCATCCACAATCTCATGCCCAACACTTTTGTTGAAAAGAAATATCAAAAATATTTACACAAATAACTTCAATCCAACCATTTCAAAGCTATGGGATGCGAATTCAAATATACAATACATTTTAAATGCACACGGAGCAGCTACCTATTGCACTTCATATATACTAAAATTTGATAACACACTCATCAAAGCAATCAAAGAACAATTTGATTCTTGCATTGAAAACAATGCAACTACATTCGACAGACTTCGAAAAATAGGAAACACAATACTAAACACACAGCAAATAAGCTCACAACAAGTAGTATATATTGCACTTTCCCTACCTCTCTACAGTGCAACTCAAGAATTTATGTTCATAAATACAAACCCTCCCCACGAGAGAACAATGCTCCTCAAGCGAAAACACCTCCTACAAAACATAGACCCGACTAGCACAGAAATCTTTTACGAGACAAGCATAGACAAATACTGTACACGTCCTGCCCATGTCAATGCCATATCATTAGCAAAATTTTCCTCCACATACAATACAACAAGCAACACATACTAAAAATGTATCAAACCAAAGATTATACGATATGTCAAATATAATGCCGCAAAAAATCCAGATAATTATTATAGAGAACAATGTCTTTTATCTCTACCATTGATAAATAATGAAACTCAACATCTAACAAATGGACTCACATGGAAAGATGTATACAATCAAAATAAACCTACCATCGATACAAACGAATCCAATTATAACAAAACCACAATACTAAAGGACAACCTTAACACCGACTCACTAGCCACCAATTCACCTTCAACATCTACAACACTATCTAATATTTCCTCCCATACTCGTGTTGACATCACACAAGACCTAAATATCCAACACCACTAGCTGCATACACACACTATACCAACCATAAAAATACTATTGTAGCCAAACGATATGTATTACAAGAGCATTCTACTACTTAACACACAACAAAGGCTAATATTTGATGATATTATGCTAAAAAAACGTATATTTCCTACAGAACCAATCCATATTTTCCTGACTGGAGGTGCAGGCACAGGAAAAACTTTCACCCTCCTTTTGATTGTCCAGGGACTTCTACATTTCTATAACCACAGATCACATTCAGCCCAACAACGACAAAAGCTTTGCTGATGGCATACATGGGCAAGGCTGCCTTTAACATTGGTGGAACCACTATCCACTCGGCCCTCCACTTGCCACTGCTCACATCATCTAACACTTCCCTATCACCTGAAAGGCTGAATGAGCTACGACTGAGCTATGACTGCTTTATTGCGACCTGCAGCTAGCCGTTTTTTATGAAGTCTCCTTGATTGGAACCAGCATCTTCGCTATGGTAGACTCTCGCCTGCGTGCAATAAAAAACAACTACGACCTTCCATTTGGTGGTGTTGATGTTGTCTTGTGTGGCGATCTTTGTCAAGCGAGTCCTGTGCGCGACTCTTGGATTTTCTCCAGAAAACATCAGTTGCTCGAAGCTATCTCATTCTCTTTCTGGCATGACCGCATAAAGTCTTATGAGTTAACAAGCACCATGAGACAAACTAACAAGACATTCATCGACATACTCAACACGATACGCGTTTCAAAACACACCAACGAAGACATTTTGTACCTCAATACACATTACATGCGCACAGTACCTCATCCAGCCATCGTCTCCCACCTTTATTATGCAAACAAAGATAAAGACCTACACAACCAACATATTTTCAACACTACCATAGGGACACCACTATTTATTGAAGCACAAGACACAAGGGCAAAAAATTGTAGGAAAACTATTCAAATACCGATAGATCCAAAATTGACAGCAGGTCTTCACAAAAAACTTCATTTGAAACCAGGCCTAATTGTAGAACTTTGTGCTGGAAATATTGACATTCTAGATGGCCTAGTCAATGGAGCCGACGGTATATTCAAAGCGATAACACAAAACTCCACAACACAAACCATCTGGATTCACTTTCAAAGCACTAAAGTAGGCCAAAAAACTAGGTATGAAAACCAACAACTATACATTGCATCAATAGATAGGCAATGGACACCAATCCAAAAAATAACACGTGAGTTTCAAATAGGAAAGAACTTCCTGAATGCTATTACTAGAACACAATTCCCAATTCAACCTGCAGAGCTGCTAGAACCATACACCGTGCACAAGGCTTGACACTGGACACCTTGGCTTTCGATCCAACCAGCATTCGAAGTCACGGCCTTGTGTACACTGCCCTCTCCCATGTAAGAGATCCCAACAACCTTTACCTCCTGGCAGAATTAACTTCCAATCATATTAAAGTAGGCCAAACAGTTCTAACTGAGTTACACTGCCTCAAAACACATGCCACTTGGCAACCTACACAGCTTGATCTCCACTCTTTTCCCAGTAATCACTTGATAATACAATCTCTTAACATTGTGTCCCTAAAGAAACACCACAACAACCTTATTCATGATAATAGCTTAATGGCCTCCCACATTCTTTGTCTCCAAGAAACAAAACTACAACATCATAACACAGTGGCCATAAACGGTTATACACACACTCAAACAACTGGCCCCATGGGAGTATCCCTCTTCACATCAAAGAAAAACATACATCTACAACACCACAACATCATTTCCACGAATGAAAATAGAATGCATTACAACGCTCCTCAGCACACCACATAATCCACCAATAACCCTCAACTCCACTTCCCTTGCTCCTACAAACATTGATCACACTACTCACACCTCACCTCCAACACACCCCTACCATTTTACTCGGTGACTTCAACATCAATGCTAAATACCAAACACCTGAATACCTTGCACTTTCTAACCTTCTCTCCACACACAACATGACACAACATATAACCGAAACCACAAAAATCTACGATTCAACTTTGGATCATATTTGGACTACAAATTCCTTCACTAACATAACAACAGGCACTAACTTCTCATTCTGGTCAGACCACTCCATTATTTTCTTACTGCTCCCACTAAACTCCAAAAACACATTGCAATGCTCCCCTCTTCCTACTTCCTAAAAGCACCTCCACAAATCCTTCCATTGGCAGGCCCTCGTGATCCCTATAGCGAATGCCCTTTAACTGATTATGCAAATCAAGCCAAGGCATTGCAGGAAAACAGAGCAGCGTCAAGGCTCAATTTGCATTTTCAGTAAGGCAGGGAAAATTCAATGGGCTGAAGCAAGAGTGTGTTTGTGCACACGCGCACGCGCGCACACACACACAAGCTTGCTTCACATGGCTTCTTTGACACTTCTCCAGAGTTTCCGCTTCGAATTGTGCTTTGGATGCACACCCCGCCATCCGATTCCGTCGTCCTTTGAGAGAGAGAGAAAGAGAGAGAGAGAGAGAGAGAGAGAGAGAGAGAGAGAGAGAGAGAGAGAGAGGATCAAACTCTCTCCACATAGGCTTCATCAAGCGTCGATGAGCCCGGCTCTACATCTTGGCAAGTATCAGCGAGTCCAACATTGGCATCGAAGCTCGGCACTTCCATCATTCGACGGCGGAAGATGGTATCAAATCATATCGTCTTCGGCATCACATTGCGTGAGACTAGGGAGTTTGAATCCTACCTCACCTCTCAGTCTCTTTCCCTTCTATAGGCAAACCCCCGAGCTCGGTTCAGATTGGCCCTTGGTCTGACATTACTTCTTCTTTGGAGAAGTGTTTTCGTCCTTGAAACAAAACGAGAAAAATTTCTTCTTAAGAAGACCAATGTTTTCCCAAGTGGCATCTTCTTCAGGTCTGTCAAGTTCCACTTGACTAATGCTTGTTGACGCACATGATGACAAGTACGTAAATCACGATAGTCGAGAATGTGCTCAGGTTCATGCAGTTGGGTTGGAGGTTCAATGAAATCAACCAAAATATATTGGTCAAGGACATTGTCGTTCGTTGCAACTTACATGAAAAACCAAATGAATAAGAGAGTGTGTAGGTAACGAGTTTGTAAGCCATATCTCCAACTCGCTTGAGTCTTTTAGAAGGCTCACAGTATCTTGGAATTAATTTACGTGTTGGCCCAATTTTCATACTTTTGAATGTTCTCGCATACGTAAAAATATATCTTCCCCGTTCATGTGAAGATTACTTGCCGGCATTTCTCATCATCATACTTTTTGTTTCTATCTTATGCTTACTGTGTATAATCAAGTTTTTTGCTTTCAAATGCAATTGGCCCCTCCTAAAGAAGAACTGCTCCAATTGCATGATTACTTGTATCCATTTCTAACACAAACGGTTTCATAGAGTTCACAATAGCTAATATAGGAGTTGTAGGTAATGCAACTTTGAGAGCGTGAAAACTTTATTGTTGAGCTTTTCCCCACTAAAAGGTTTTCCCCTTGGCTTTCAATTGGTTTGTAATAGGAACAACAGTATCAGCACAGTTTTTAAAGAATTGTTGGTAAAAACCTGCAAATCCCAAAAAATCTATAGCTCTTCTAGATTTTTATGAGAAGGCTATATCCTAATGACATCCACGTTGGATTTAACCATATAGAGTTCGGTGGCTGAAATGACATGTCCCAAATAGTAAATACTGACTTGGAGAAAATCACACATGGATTTCTTGGCATATAACTTATTTTGCGGTAGCAAGTCAAACACCTTCTTTAGATTTTGTAAGTGCTCTTTCTTAGAGGCACTGTACACTAGAATGTCATCGAGAAAAATGATAATTACATCTTGGAATCTATTTAGAAAATTAGACAAGTCAAATTCTTCTTGATTCCTACCACTTTGTTTGTTAAAACATGAGCATCATTTAGAGACTCTTTGACAAAAATTGTGTACGAGGAAGCCGAGCTTTTCATTGACTTATCAAAAGCAGGTGAATTTACAAGTGGTATAGTATGACCGGACTCATTATAAGCTATATACATGATCTTTTCCCTATAGATGATGTAGATTCTCCTTTCAGGGAACTTCATGTTGGCAGCCATGCGGTTGAACCATGGTGCCCCTAGGATAACATCCTCATGTTGGAGAGGAGAGATGAAAAGTCTTCTTTATTGACGTAGGTTTGGATATGAAGCCTCAACTTCTTAATCAAGGGAGTAGTAGAGGCTTGTTGTCCCTTGAAAGCCCCATCGACAGTTACAGTATCTCCCATCTCGAAGCTTGTATGCTTCCCAATCAAGGGAGTAACAGAGGCTTGTTGTCCCTTGAAAGCCCCATCAACAGTTACAATATCTCTCATCTCAAAAGCTTGTATGCCCAGCTTTATGGCCAACTCTATTGATATGAATTTGTGAGTAGAGCCAGAATCAAATAGGCTAAAGGCATCATGTTCCCTCACCTTCCTCCGAGCATATGAAATCTTGTGATCCTTTGCAATGAGCATCCTCTTTTGGAGCTTCGACCATAAAAGCTCTAGGAGTCTCATTGCGGGCATTTCTTTTGGGGCAAGAACAATAGCTATGTCCTTTCTCTTGATCTTTACAAAAAGCCTCTACCTCTTCAGGAGAGAGTATTTTTTTACCCTTGTAAACTCCTTTCTCCTTGGTCTTGTTGTTGTTGTTGTAGTTGTTGTTGGAATTTTCCTTGGGAAGAACTTTGAGCATTATTCCACCCCTTTGCATCATTTCTATCTTTGTTTCCCATGGGCTTGGCATTCCTTTTAGCCCCTTGTTGGAAATTGATACGCGATGCAACCATAGTGTGGTGGATGACTTCAGTAATAGAACCAGGCCGTTGGGAAGTGACATACTTGGTCATATCTTCAGGTAATCCCACACAAAATTGTTGCTTTTTCTCGGCAAAGTCTATCTTCTAAAAGACTATAGCTTTGAGATGTAAGTCTCAAACCTTGTCTACATATTTGTGGATAGACTCACTCCACCATTCAGTGAGCACTTTATCTTTGGCATCGCTAGCAAGGAATTGCTTCATGATGGAAACTCATTGAGTTTTTCATGTCTTTGGAGCTTTGTCGTTGCCACGAAAGCTATCCCACCATTGACGAGAAGATTTTTGAAAGTGCATAGCTACATGACGTAGCTTGGAGGACTCTGGAAAGCCCTCATCTCCAAAGGCCGCATCAACTTGCTGGATGAAGGCCAATACTTTGTCAGTAGCACCAAAGGTACCATCATAGGTGAGAAAAGAGATACTCTTTCCTCCCTCTTTGAACTTCTTAAGCTTGTGGGACCTTTTCCAAGCAGGATAGGAGTTGTGATGCCCTCTCCTCTTGTATTCTCTAGGAGAATAACCGTTGCTTTTGTTGAAAGAGGAGGAATGTGAAGCCTCTTTCTTTGCTTTTTCTTCCTTTGTTTCCTCTCTTCCCTTTTGGAGTGACGCGGAGAAGGACTATAGGATGATCTTTTCCTTTTGGGAGGAGTTGGGGATCGTCGAGACCGCCATCTTTGTGGAGCCACATCTTCATAGGAATTCGGAGATTCACTTCTTTCTTGTTCATTGGATTCCTCCTCTTCTCTTATCAGAGAGAGTCTTCTTTTAAAAGTCTCAACAATAGGCTTCATAAGCTCTCTCTCTTCTTGGAGAGGTAGGGAAATCCCATAAGCACAAAGTTGTTGGGTAACTTTGGCTTGCAAGGCAGGGTTGCCCATAGCTTGTTGCGACCTAGTAACAAGATAGTTCACAAACATTGGGGCATCATCAGTAGCACCTTCATGTGCAAAATCAAAATTGTCAATATTCATTCTACACACTTTATTATTGTGAGCCATGCTAACTAAACTTATGTATATGCTACTTTGTGCTTTGGTGCTATTATTCTTTACCTTTGAAAATTAGCTCTCAAGTAGCCACACCCATGGTTTAAAGGTTGTTAATTGCAACAAGTAGTGGGAGGATCTAACATTGCTCAGTTGATTATGGTTCCTATTGATCTTGCTAGTAGCTCAATAATGGTTAAGCTAAATGGAAGCCCCGAGAGACTTCATTATTAAGTTTATAGTTCCCAACGATGTACCTCAAACTAAGTCCTTTCAAACCAGGATAATAGATCCATGTCCCACTTAACCTCTTGCAATGAACAAGTCCAACCTTTCATGAACAACTTAAGGACCTCTCTTCTTAAGCAAGAAAAGAGAAACCAATAGCTCTAATACCAATGTAGCGGAAATGGACTATGAACATTGAGAATAGAAAAATTAAGAAAACTGTAGTGAGTATTTTTATGAGAATACTGTTACGGCATGAGTCGCACATGCGGTCCTGCGGAGGTCTGGACATTGCGGATCAGGAGTCATGCGGTATGCGGCGGCCGTGGCAGCAGTTCTTCACATGATATCATGGGACAGGAGTGTGTGCATCGTTCCCGATCTGCGCTGGAGCAGCGGTTGTATATGGGGGGGCATACGTGTCTTTGGATAAAACCAACCAACCTCTATGTTATTCATTACATCTGCTGTTGTAACTCTGTGTCCGGATTACATATGAATGAAGCAGGAGGTGTTATGTGCCTGTGTACTGTGTATTGTCTTCTCTCCTATTTCTATGTGTTTGTTGTTCACATAATGTAGTTTGCGGGTAATCATTCCCGTAATGCCTACCCGCAATCATTCCCGTAATGCCTATTGCTCCTGTGCGGGCAATAGCCATTACATCTGGTGACCACGATGCGTGATGGACGACCTGCGATGAATATGCATGTGCACTAGGTCGCAGGGTCCGCCTGACCCTGTGGTTCCAATTGTAGGAAGACGTCGGAGGAGAGGCGGTTCGAATGAATTTGTTTTTTCTTCACCGCAGGTTGAGGAATCTGTATCTCCATCACCAAGCTCGGAGCGTGGTAGGTGGTTGCGGCAGGCGAGGCGTACTCCATGCAGTCAGTCATGTCCTCCTGTCGTATGTTCACCCTCACCCACACAGGTTTCTCCACCACCGTCTCCGGTAAGCAGTTCGGGGGTGTCTCCGCCACTGTCCCCACCTCCTAGTGCTCGTCAGCTTTTTCCGGGAGGAGGTACAGTTGGGCAAGGGGTGATGGCACACCCTCAGATTAAGTATAGTCTATTTTGAGGTCTTTCGAGAGAAGACCCTGATGCAAATTTGCGCCAATTTAATAAAGCTTATGGATTGAATCATCCTGGGGTGGTGATTCCTTTCCATCAACAATCAGTGTTTGAATCTACACTCTCGGGGAAAGCTGCGAAATAGTTGTCCGAATACCCTGATGATCATTTTCAGACGTATGTCGACGCATCCAGAGCGTTTCTTCGAAGGTTTAGAACGGAAAAGACAGTCCCTCAACATTTGGAAAAGCTTCGAACACTGCGGCAAAAGTCATTGCCAGTGGAGGATAACGCTGCAAAATTTTGGATGCTTTTGCAGAGGGTACCTCAGACAAAAAGGCCAGCAGCAGAAGTGTTGAATGATTATTTTTTACGGGGGCTCAACAAGGATCTCAGAACTTCTATGGAAATAGTGGATAAGGTAACTACTCCACTGGATAATGTAATTGCTAGGGCTGTAGTAGCTGGAGAAGCTTTAGAGGATACGAAATCTCCAAAGAAATCAAACAAAAAAGACAGAAAGAAATATCATCGAAAGTCGCAAGACAGCGGCAGTGATAGTTCAAAGTCGGAGTCCGCAGTATAAGATTCCTTAGACTCAGGCAACAACGATTCGGGGAAAGAATCGGAAGAGACACCTCGGAAAAAATCCCAGTGTCACGGGAAAGGTTTTCATCCGGATCGTCGGAATCGGCTGCGGTTGCTAAAAGTCTGAAGGAACTATGGTGTACCCAGTGTCGGAATGCGGGCCATGCTGCTCCGAAGTGCGCAATGAATCAGAAGTGGTGTGCGATTTGCACGACCAATACTCATAATACAGTGGAATGTTATTTCAATGGTCGGGATCGTCGGAGTCGAGGAGACTCTTCTACATGGCAACAACCACAGATAGGGCAGGGACAAGAGCCTGTTGTGGCAATGGCTCATGCTCATACATCAAAGACGCCTTTGAAAGGTCAAGCAGGAGGACGGGATCAAGGGGGAGGACGAGGTCGCGGAAGAGAGACATGCCTTTTCTGGTTGGGGGATGGGCACTCACGATCCGAGTGTACTGAAGCTATGGAATATGATCGGAAGAAGGAGGAACGCGCTGCAGGGAAACAGCTTAGTGTGGCTATGGTTTAGATTGAAGGATTGGAGGAGTCTGATCCAGTGGTTTCATTAATCACGCGATCGGGTAAAAATATGGTTTCAACACCCGATGTAAAGATTTCGGATTGGACTGCTCAGGAAGAAGTGCGGAAAAAGACTGTGTCCTGGTTGCCACAATCCGCACCACGAGTGAAGTCATCAGGACCATCGACTGTGGGCCTAGAAATAAAGGAAGGAAAAGTTGGAAATAAGGATGATATTAGAGAAGAGGAGGATTGGAATTCAGTTTGGAAAGAGGTCCTCACGTCGCCAATACAAGTACCTCTGGGTTCATTGCTGAAATTGGTCCCGAATTTTCATAATGCATTGCTGCGACAAACGTCCACAGAGCTGAGGGAAGTCGCCATCGAGAAAGTTGAAAGCGAGGAGGATGATTCAGCCCCATTGCCGACAAATAGGATCACGGATACAAGCATTCCGGAGCTTTCAGTTAGATAGCATGGAACATACATTGACAAGGTACTATTGGATGGAGGAGCGGGAGTAAACATTATTACTCAAGCAGCTTGTGAGCGTTTTGGACTTAGTGATTGGGAGCCTGCACCCTTTGTAGTCCGCATGGCAGATCAAAGAAGAGTGCAACCAGTGGGGTTACTTCGGGGCATTGTCTTGGATGTGGCGGGCTTATCTTTTGCCGTTTCCTTAGTAGTCTTGAATATTGAGGATCATAATCAGGATTATCACATTATCTTGGGGAGACCCTGGTTACGACAAGCGAGGGTAAAGCATAATTGGGAAGCAAATATGCTTACAGTAAAGAAGGGTAGAAGGAAAGTGCGGGTGATGTTGGGAACATGCAGACAACCACTTCAGGCAGCATGGTCGGTGATAACAGAAACAATAAATATGGTGGAAGGATTAGAAGAGGATGAAGAGGAGCAATTTTTGAAAGCTAATCCGGATTTGGTCTCTTTATATCTGGCGGATATTTCTCTGGTTCCGAAGGAGAACTCGGTGGGGGCTTCAGAAACTCCAGCTGGAATAGGGGAGGAACAACAGGTGTTTCCAAGTCCTGAATCATTGGAGGACGTTATTCAGCAAGAACGTGCGTTTGAGGCACAGATGGAGAAAATTACAAGGGTTAAAGAAGATGAATTAGAGAAGGTCTTTCTTGGGGAGCAAGCGGAGTCGCTGCCCATATACATTAATAAGCAGCTTGAGGCAAGTTTTAGAGGTGATTTGATTAAGTTACTGACAGAATTTAAGGATGTTTTCGCATGGGAATATGCGGATATGCAGGGATTGGATCCTAAGTTTTATCAGCATACGATAAATCTGAAACCGGATGCGGTGCCAGTGAAGCAGCACTCATATAGGATGAATCCCAATGTGGCAAAGCAAGTTAAGATGGAAATTGGTCGTCTTTTGGAAGTTGGTTTTATTACCCCTATTGATAATCCAGAGTGGATTTCTTCAATTGTGGTTGTACCAAAGAAAAACAAGCAAATCCGAATTTGTGTGGATTATCGAAAATTGAATGCGGCTACTGTTCCAAATCCTTTTCCTCTTCCATTCTTGGATTCCATTTTGGATGATGTAGCAGGACATGAGATGTATACTTTTCTGGATGGGTTTAGTGGATATAACCAAATACGAATGGCATTGCGGGATCAGCCAAAAAACAGCTTTTATTACCACATGGGGTGTGTTTGCCTGCACAGTGATGTGGTTCGGACTGCGAAATGCGCCTTCAACTTTTCAAAGGGATATGTTCCAAATTTTTGGTCCTTATTTGACAGATTTTATGAGAATTGTTCTGGATGATCTCAGTGTTTTTGGAGCGCAATTAGAGCACTTGAAGCAATTACGGTTATGCTTTATGAAATGCAGAGAGGTAAAATTCAGTTGAATCCTCTAAAGTGTGCATTTGCTGTTCGCAGTGGCAGGCTATTGGGGCATATAATTTTTGAAGATGGTATTTCCGTGGATTCGGATAAAATAGCCGCAATTATGGAAGCACCTCTACCACGGAACCAGAAACAGTGTCAGATTTTCTTGGGTCAAGCCCGTTGGCATGGGAGGCATTTGCGGTTTGTTGCGCATTTGGCAATCCCGATTACTCAGGCAGCACATGCTATAGATTTTGAATGGACACAGGAATGTGATTTGGCTTTTCGGAGATTAAAACTTCGGCTATCCAAAGCTCCGATTATGCTTCCTCCAAATTAGGGTCAGGATTTTCATGTGTTTGTGGATGCTTCGGATCGAGGTATTGGCAGTGTGCTGATGAAGGAATAAAGTCAAGGATGGTTCCGACCTGTCTATTATGCCAGCAGACGATTATCATCCGCAGAAAGAAATTATTCAGTAACAGAAAGGGAATGTTTAGGGATGATTTATTCAGTGAAGAAATTTCGGCACTATCTGTTGGGACGACGTTTTTTCTTCCATGTGGACCATTCGGCTCTTTTATACCTAGTATGTCAACAGAATTTGATGGGAAGATTGGCCAGATGGGTGCTTTTGTTGCAGGAATTTAACTTTGAGGTCATACATCGTCCAGGGGCTCAACATGCGGTGGCTTACTACCTATCCAGGTTAGATTCCGGTGAGCCGCCGACGGGTGTAGCTGATGGATTTTCGGATGCGTCTCTGTTTCTAACAGGTGTAGTTGCAGAGGATACAGCAGTTCCGCAATAGGCAAGGGTCATCCCTAGCATCCCATGGACATGGTATGAGGAGATGTTTCATTTTCTCGATAGTGGAGAAATGCCTTCCTTCTTGTTCAGCCATCAGAGGAAACGTATGGCTATAAGAAGCAGGAATTTTGAGATTAGTATGGGGAAGATCTATTATCGTACAGTGGCGGATGTATTACTCAAATGTGTGCTACCACAGGAGCAGGAAGCAGTTTTGGAGGAAGTCCATACCGGTATTGCGGGAGGTCACTTTGCAGCACTAATCACGGCTCGAAAGGTTCTCCAATCCGGATTATGGTGGCCCACATTGTTTCAGGATGTGAGAAATTATGTGCAACAGTGTGACGTGTGTCAGTGGTTGGGGCAACCTACCAAACGGTCCAAAATGCCTTTTCAGCCGGTTTTGCCCTTGGAACCTTTTCAAAAGTGGGGTTTGGATTTTGTTGGACCTTTTGAATCAGTTGCAGCTCACACATGTAATAAGTATATTTTGACAGCCACGGATTACGCTACCAATTGGGTGGAGGCATGGCCCTTGAGGGATAATACGACAGTTTCTGTGGCTGGATGCTTATATAAGGATATATTTTCCAGATATGGCTGCCCTATTGAGCTGGTTAGTGAAAGGGGAAGTCATTTTTTGAATAAGGTGATGGTACGGTTTTATTTTGTATTGCACAGGAAATCTTCTCCATATTATCCTCAGGCGAATGGACAAGCAGAATCAACTAATAAGCAATTGATTTGGATATTAACAAAGTTAGTGAATATGCATCCAACAGATTGGGATGTGAAACTTCATTCCACCTTATGGGCCTATCGGACAGCTTATAAAGTGGCAACAGGATTGACTCCTTTTAAGTTGGCATTTGGCATGGAGGCAATCACCCCGGTGGAACATGTGATTCCGAGTCTGCGGATGCTCATTGCGGATCGGCTTCTTCCGAAAGATTCTGTTATTTATCGCTTGGATGTTTTTCAGGAACTAGATGAAGAGCGGTTGCATAGCTTTGTGGTGCTGCAAGATCTGCAGTCTAGGCGGAAAAATGGCTGGATCGCCCAAAAGCACGGCAATTTGTTCCGGGACAGCTGGTCCTTGTCTTTGATTCTCGCCTCGGGAAGATGCCTGGGAAGCTTAAATTACGATGGTTAGGACCATTCTGGATTTTTCAAGCATGCGGGCCCATCTCTTTTTATTTGGAGGATTTGCGGGGGGAGGTAATTTTTGTACCGGTCAATGGTTTCAGACTACGCCATTATGTTTCACCTACCCCGATTCAGTGCCCCTTTGCTATGGTACAAGAGCCGGAAGCCACCCTAATAATGATTGGGGATTATTTTGCATGCAATCTTGGAAAGCGGGAAAGGAGCTATGATGGTTGCGACACCATGGCTCACCCTATTTTGGAAACTCATTGTGAGAGGGTTACTGCATGCAAATGATTAGTGTTGTGCTTCTCCTGTTTTGTGTATCATGCGACCTTAGCTCAATATTCTCTACTCCTGCATCTCATCGTCGCCATGACGGCTTCTCTCCTGCAATGCATCCTCTTCACTCCAGTACAACAGTTAGCACTTCGACGAGTGGATGCCTGGATGCAAGATTTGCGGCTACGCGTGTTCGCCAACTTGGATTGGCAAGGGATACATGTTCACCCGCAGGCAGCAGGTTTGATTGAGCAATTGGCTATTGGAGATATGGTGGAGCTGAATAACCAACAGATTCAGCTGACCGCAAAAATAATTTCCAGGTGTTGTTTGCCCAACGATGGAGTGGTGCGAGCATCTCATGTGATTCCTGCAGATGTCGAGGAGGAGTTTGGATTGAAAGTGAAAGGTGAATATAAGCTTTCAGGGTTGTCAGATGTAGCGACCAGGGATGCGTATAGATGGTTTCTCGAGGCAATTTGGCAACAAGCCAAAACCTATACCATCTCGACCAGAGCGAGGAATGTTTTGCATTCGGTCAACTTTGGGCCAGTGGCTTGGACAGCAGTTGTCAGAGAAAGACTGCTAGCAGAATGCCAAAGAGTGATGGCACATTTGGGGCGAAATACCCCAACCAACACAAAAGTCGGCCAGTTGCTCACACTGATCTTTCCCTTAAGGGAAGTTTTTTCTCTCGCCTTGCGTTCTCTATGCCATTTTGAAGATGACAGACTGGTGGTCCAAGCCAGCAACCCGCAAGCGCGGCTGGGAGGAACAATAGTTCTCTACACCACCTCCTGCGACTGTATCTCCTGTGCCGGAGGATTCTGCGGTGGCACGCTGGCGCTGTCGAATGCAGGAGAGAGTGGCCATTGCTACTCCGCATAGGACGGGCTCTTCGGCTGCGGACATTCCCTCGCAACCGAAAACTTTTGGAACCACCAATGCGGCTGCCTCGACGGGAGGTACTCTTTCCGCAGCGCTACCCTGGGAGGCTACGGTAGCAAACCCTACTGACCAAATACATGCATGCGGCACTTTTTTGAGCCGACTTGCGGAGTCTATTCGTGCGGCCTGGCCAGCCCCCACAAACAGAGGGTAGAGTTAATGAGCTGGAAACGCAGGTAACGGCCTTGCAAGCTCGCGTTGCCGAGTTGACCAATCAAAATGAAGATTTGACTGCAACGGCTCGCCAGTAGAATGCAGAAATACAAACGCTTCGGGTATCTAATGTTGCGTTTGTGGCTTCCATTCAAGAAGAGCTACTTCAATTGTGAACGCAGCATAGCCTTGCCTCATACTTAGCCTCGCACCCTAGTGATGTAATGATCAGTATGGATGATTTGGATGCGTTGGCAGTGGAGATACAATAGGATCTCCACCTCTTTTTGGAACATCAACTACAGAGATGGAGCACACGCTTATCTGCTGAGGTGAGAGCACAGCCACCAACTCAGCAGGTTGTGGTGCAGCAACCTGAGTCATCCAACACTAAAAGAGGTAAGAGTGTTGTTCCAGAAGGTTTTGATATTGCTGATTGGGCGCAAGCTACAGAGGATTGTGCTGAGGCCCAGGCTCATGTATCTCATTTGCAGAAAATGATTCGTCGATTTCGTAAGGAGTGGCGCAGGGTGTGTTTTTGGGTGGAGACTTTGGCTCATTCTTTCTCCCTCAATCTACCCCCATGCCCTCCATTTTGGTATGCTCTCAATAGATACCTTTCTCACTATTATCCTCTACATACGCCTCTTGCTCCTTTCTCGCAGGCGCCGCAATCTATTTCTTTGCCAACGCAGTTTATTCCTCGGGCTCCTTGGCCGGAACATACTGAGATAGATCCACATCTTTTGGATGAGGTCTATTGGGCCCATACTGCAGATTTTAGAGGCTTCGGCTACATTGACATTTCCTCTTCACCAGAACAGGTCGAAGAGCAACAATCGGAACCTTCCAACCGGAGGGGCTAAGTGTGGGGTCACGCAATCCACCGTGCGTGCCAGGTGTTATGGCATGAGTCGCACATGCGGTCCTACGGAGGTCTGGACATTGCGGATCAGGAGTCATGCGATATGTGGCGGCCGTGGCGGCAGTTCTTCACAAGATATCATGGGACAGGAGTGTGTGCACCGTTCTCGATCTGCACTGGAGCAGCAGTTGTATATGGGGGGGCATACCTGTCTTTGGATAAAACCAACCAACCTCTATGTTATTCATTACATCTGTTGTTGTAACTCTGTGTCCGGATTACATATGAATGAAGCAAGAGGTGTTCTGTGCTTGTGTACTGTGTACTGTCTTCTCTCCTATTTCTATGTGCTTGTTGTTCACATAATGTAGTTTGCGGGTAATCATTCCCGGAATGCCTATTGCTCCTGTGCGGGGAATAGCCATTACAAATACTTTGAGAAAATAGAAGGAGAGCTTGATTAGAGGTAGCAACATAACCATTGTACCTAATTAACTTGGCATGAACAATACTTTGCAAGAGAGATATTAGAGAACCTGACAACAATTGAGGACTGGATTTATGTGGAGCCGGTACCCCCTTCAAAAGTCTTTTGTATTATATCTTCTCCCATAAAGAGAGACTTGGTACAATACAAGATTTGTGTTCCTTGCGACCTTGATGGTGCAATGAAGATAGAGAGATTCATGCACCACAATTATGACCATAGCTTAACTAAATGAAAGAATTAACTTGTCCCCCGTCTCAGTCCCAAGACCTCAAACACCTTCGAAGGTGGAGAGAGCTAGCAGGGAATAAGGGCAGGGAAGAGGAAGAAGAAGTAACTTACGAGAAAGAAGTAGTGTCCTCTCATACCATTACTCATCATAGAGCTTAGCATAACATAGTCATTGAAGCATGGCTCTTGGTTGGATTGGCATTCCATAGCCAAGAGTTGTTGGTGTTGTAGGCTCTCACCATCTCAAGCTTGGAGAAGGAGATGGAGTTCTTGCACAACACACCATAAGAATGTGTGTGTGTGTGTGTGTGTGTGTGTGTGTGAGAGTGAAAGAGAGAGAGGGTATATGGTCAAGCTACCCCCCTCCTTGCTTGGATCGACCCCTCTTCCTAGCTCAAGCTTGAAGTTGATTGGACCTCCTCTAGACTAGCCAATCATATGCATTAAACATATCAAGCAACCATGGTAGCATTTGGACAAGTGTCCTCCTTTCCCTTTGAGAGAGAGGTCTTAAAAAATTCTTAAACAATTAATTAAATAAACTAAATTCTCATTGGACCTCTCTGAGAGTCAAGCAATAGGCTTTAGGCACACTATGGGGGCAACCTAGCTAGGAGCTTGACATCTGTCCCATATGCCTCTTTGAGCAAGGGGTGTCCTTTGAGTGAGGGGAAGGTCATTCTCTCTCATCCCTTCTTGCATGGCTTGCCCTCCTCATTGTAGAACTTGGTTTGACTTCAAGCTTCTCAAGCATCTTGTCCCATAAGCATAAAAAGCACCTCAAGCACCTTAGTCAGCAAGCACGACAAGTGCCGCAAACACCTTAGTCAACAAGCACGACAAGCACCTCAAGCGCGTTAGTCAGCTCAAGGACGACAATCACCTCAAGCACATGCTTAGCTTGTCTAACATCTAACATACTCTAAGGTCTTGGGTCTAAGGACTTGTAACACTAACCTTTGGAGGTCTTTAATGAAGCTAACCCTAAGGTCTTTAAAGCTCCAGTAGAGCTGGAATTCCTCTTTGCTAGACCATCTCCTATTTGGACCTATTACCTTTGGTCCCGTGTTGAGATAAATCTAAAAAAACATGTTTATATTCTAACTCTTTTTACCATTTATTCTCCCACATTAAATGATCAGTTCAATATGAGAAAATCATTTCGGTTAGTTAGATATTAGATTTTATGACAGTGGCCGACCATGGAGTAGCAACAGGTAGAATCGGTGCAAGGTTCTCAAACTCAAAATTAAAATGCATGTCAACATCCAAAATCCATGGCGTAACTTGTTGCGCTAGTAAGAAAAGATGAGTACCTTGTGCCAAAAATCGCCTCATGAAATCAAAGAGTAACTGACTATAAGCAACCGCAAGAGAAATCGATTAGCTATGCTAAATCAAAGCAATCAATTTTTAATTTAAGTTTCAATGTTGATTTTGAATGCCAAAAGTCATCGTCCACCCAAAAGGTTTTCAAAAAGCTTTGAAAAAAGTGAGGTCACCATGCACCCAAAAAGGTTGTTGAAAAGCTTTGAAAAATGTCAAAATTGACCTTGTCAATACCAATGAAAAAAGAATATTCAATTCAAGTGTAGCAAGAAGATCTTGCTTACTATGTATGGACAGTTTGGATTTAGCACAAGACTTTGTTGAGAGAGAGAGAGAGAGCAGAGAGCAGAGAGCAAAAAAATCTACAACACAAAAAATCTCTACCATTGTTGATGTCGAGCCTTGCCTGCAAGCTAGCCAGCCTTGCCTGCAAACTTCCCATCGAACTCATTTGCCCAACAAGCTATGTTGAGAGTGTGTTCAAGGTGGAAACCCTCCCTTAGAGGGTTTTTTAAATAAAGCGTGGCTCCCCCTTGGACACCGAGTGTAAACCCAAACACCTCCAAGCGATGGTGGGTTGCCTGATGTGCCAAAGGCAGGGATGGGGGTGGGTGTCGCTATAGTGCTCTATGCGAGCTACTCCAAAAACGGAAAGTGCTCTACATGGCAACACAATCTAGTAGAGAGAGAGAAATCTGAATTTCTAGTAGGTTGATTGTGCCTCTATCTCTCCCGTAAGCAGTCATTTTTGTGTGCTTCTCCACAAAACTCCCTTCTCCTCCACGGCTTTCCACGTGTAAACTTTTCTAAGAATAGACTATGCCTTGCTTTTTCCCAAAATAGCTCCAATATCAATGTGAGACCATGGAGTCCAAATCGTACCTCACCTCACAGCCTCTAAACTCCCAAGCTTGGTTTAGATTGGCCCCCTTGGCCTGACACATCAACAGCAGCATCCTTGGCATCAATGGCCCCACCTGGCCTACCTTTGACCACATGCGTTTAGAGAGTGGGTTTTCTCTTGTAATGAGCATAGCCGTGTTGGTTGAGTAGATTTTCCGACAGGTTTGCACATGTTTACTCATGTACATTGAGCTACGGACCCTATCTATTGTACTGTGTGTGAAGCCATTTGTGGTATTTTTTGACAGTTTTTTAGCCGTTTCTAAGACTTGGACCTGAAGAGCCCGTTTTGAGAGTGTGGCTAGTGTCTTGTGTCTGTTGCTTGTCTTTTGGAGGGTCTTGTGTGAGGTTTTTTTGAGATGAGGTATTGTTCAATGTTGAGAAAATTTTGATGATAGAGACTTCTGGAGTTTCCCATTATGGTATCCTTGCCATAGATCATGTATCTTATGGGATATTTGATCTTCCCTCAAAAACCTTGAAAGGTGCTTTTCCCGTGGAAGTATGTACAGTGATATTGTAGGCATACTCCACTAGGGGTAAATACTTCTCCTATTGGGACCTTTGATCTACTTCCATTACATAGGCTTTTAGTAGATCAAGAATTGTTAGGTTAGCTATTTCACTTTGGCCATCCACTTGGGGGTGATAGGCCGAAGAGAGGTTTAACTTTGTCCCTAAATTCTCAAAGAGACCTTTCCAAAAATTACTAGTCATTTTAGGATCTCTATCCGACACTATGGACATTGGCAAGCCATGGTACTTGAAGATTTGTGATATGAAGAGGGTTGCCATTTGATGCGCTTTGATAGTCTTTTTGGCAGGTATAAAATGAGCATGTTTGTTGAACCTGTCTACTATCGTCCATATTCCCGTATTCCCATGGATAGACTTAGGCAATCCAAAGATAAAATCCATGGATATGCTCTCCCATGGTAAATTAGGGATTGGCAAAGGTTGAAGCAATCCAGGCTGCTTCCCTCTATCAAACTTCGTCTTTTGGCATACCACACATTTAGAAACATTTTCTTGTATGTTTGCTTTCATGGTAGGCCAATAGAAATATGTTTCAATCCCTTTTAGGGTAGAATGAATCCCTCTATGCCCTACATAAGGAGGAGCATGAGATTCATACATTACTTTGTCAGGTAGTGAGTTGGCAACTCATAGTCTATTGCCATAGAGAAGATAACCATCTTGTAAAGTAAATGGCTCCTCTTTCTTCCCTAATGCAAGGGCTGAAATCACATCTCTAAAATTGGGATCAATAGCATACTCATCTATCATGGAGGATAGATCATTGTGAGTTGCTATGGAAACCGCATTCACTCTCGGCCGTCTTGAGAGTGGCATCGGCTACTTGAGTATGCTTGCCAGCAATGTGAGCAATATGAAAATGAAATTGCGAAAGGAAATTTTCCCACCTCATTTTTTTGTTGGAGATCTTGGTCTGCATCATGAAGTACTTAAGGCTTTGGTGATCCGTCCGCAAATGAAAGGAGTCCCCAGCAAATAGTGCTTCCATGATTTTAAGGCATGTAGAGCTGCGAGGAGTACTTTTCATATATGCCTAGAGCTTGCTCAATAGGGTCGAGCCTTCGACTTTCAGAGGCTATGGTATGTCCTTCTTGGAGCAAAACAGCTCCAAGGCAATGACCACAAGCGTCACATTGGACCTCAAATCGCTTTGAGAGATCCGGAAATGTAAGCACAGGTTTAGAGATAAGCTTTTCTTTAAGATTTTTGAAAGCATTGTTCTCCTTGGCATACCATGTATACCTAACATTTTTCTTTGTTAGGTCATGTAATGGTCCTGCTATTAGTGAGAACTTTTCTATGAAGCGCCTATAGTATGCGCAAATACCTATAAAGCTTCTTAGTTCATGAAGATTCCTTGGATTAGGCCATCCTTTTATTACCTTTAACTTTGATGGATCCATTTGGATGCCATCTTGAGAGATAATGTGACCTAAATACTGAATCTCTTGTAAGAAAAACTCACTTTTCTTTCGATTAACATAAAGTTTATTCTCTCTTAAGACTTGAAATATTACATGGAGGTGTTGCTTGTGTTCATCTATTGAATTAGAGTACATGATAATATCGTCAAAGAACACTCCAGTAAAGGTTTGGTGAGGCCTGAATAGCTTCTCCATCAAGCGGTTGAATGTGGCTGGTGCATTGCTCAAGCCAAAAGGCATGACAATGTATTTGTAAAGACCAAACGTAGTGCAAAATGCGGTCACATTGTCTTAATCAACTATCCTTATTTGATGGTAGCCACTTTTTAGGTCAATCCTACTAAAGTAGGTCGACCCTTGTAGCTTATCAAATAGGTCACCTACCCGAACGAAAAACCTATTTTTGATAGTGATCCTATTTAGTCCTCTATAGTCGACACACATATGATATGTTTTGTCTTTCTTTTGCAATAATAACACAGGGTGAGCAAAAGGGAGATGAGCTAGGCCTAACCATGCCCTTCTCAACTAACTCATGCACTTGTTGCATAATCTCCTCTTGTTGAGCTTGAGACACTCTATAACAAAGTTTATTAGGAGGTGAACTTCCTGAAAGAAGTTCAACTGCATGGTCACCATTGCCTCGTTTAGGAGGTAGTTCACAAGGGATGTCATCAATAAAAACATCTTGAAATCCCTTGAGAAAATTAGATAACTCTAGTTCCTTGTGATTGTTTATATTTTCTTTTGTTAATGTTAGGAAATAAGACGTAGCTAAATAGATAATTGAGTAGATTACTTAATGGAGAGAGACAAATTTATATACACGAGATTATAGTGTAGAGAGAGAGAGAGAGAGTACACACGATATACGTGGTTCACCCAATGTGGGCTACGTCCACGGGAAAGCAGCCACTCAATGGCTTTGGTACTTCAAAACAAGAAGTAGTTTACAAAGGGATTATACCCTTAATGGAGCTCCCGCCTTGCTTCACTCTCACCACCTCACACTCACCTTGTTGCATCAACTTCACACTATGAAATGTGTGTAGAAATGGCCTCCTTTTATAGGCCAAAAGGGCTGCCCTCTCTTATGAGAGACAGCCATGTGTAGCCGCCCTTGTGCGAATAAGTCCAAATCGGACCCTCCAATCCTCCCATGTGTGGCCACCCTTGAGAAGACAAGGCCGCTTTTGAATTCGGCCACCGGCCATTGAATTCGGCCACCGGCCACCGGCCATTGACTTCCGACCACCGGCCATCGGCCATTGACTACCGGCCACCGGCCAACCGACTGGTTGTTTTCCGACCACTTTCCGGCTGCCGTCCGGCCATAATATTTCGGCGAAAAAAAAAAGTCTCGGGAGCCTCCGCCCCCGAGGCCTTTAAATTTGCCCCTGATTCTTGTCCGTGAAATTTTTGGTTTCCGGTGAGTGATTTTCCTTCACGCACGATGGCTTCTCCTCATAATGGGGGCCTTACAAATGTGCGCTTTTACCACAACAAATTACAAGGGTAAATCAGGCTCCATACTTAACATGCTCCCACTTGGAGACTGATCTCCAAACCAAACCTGTGACTGCTTTCCATTCTGGCTTCTTATCCTTGAATGCCGATTGAAGATGAGCAAAAGCTCAACTTCTCCTTGTTGACCACCTTTGTAAACATGTCTGCAGGATTTTCACTTGTATGCACCTTTCCTAGTTTTAGTTGTCCCTCTTCCAAAAGAGTGCGTATGAAGTGATATCTCACCGCAATGTGCTTTGTCCTTGAATGAAAGGCTGAGTTCTTCGCTAGATGGATAGCGCTTTGGCTAACACTGTACAAGACACAATTGTCTTGTTTGAATCCAAGCTCTTCTAAGAATCTGTGAAGCCACAGAATTTCTTTGCTTGCCTCCGTCATTGCTACATACTCTGCTTCCGTGGTAGAAAGTGAAACCACTTTCTGCAGCTTTGAAGCCCAGCTTACTGCTGTGCCTCCAACCGTGAACACATAGCCAGTAGTGCTCCTTCGGGTATCTTTGTCACCTGCCATATCTGCATCAGCATACCCTTCTAGAAAAATATCAGTTCCTCCAAAATACAAAGCATTTGTCGTTGTCCCTTTTAGATACCTAAGTATCCACTTCACAGCTTGCCAATGCTCTTTACCTGGGTTGTCCATGAACCTACTCACAACTCCCACTGCATATGCAATGTCTGGCCTTGTCCAGACCATAGCATACATTAGAGAACCTACCACTGCAGCATATGGAACTTTAGACATATAGGCTATCTCCTCTTGTGTCTTTGGACACATATCCTTTGTTAGTTTAAAATGACCAGCCAAAGGTGTAGAAACTGGTTTTGCATTTTGCATTGCAAACCTTTCTAGTACCTTCTTGATGTAATCTTCTTGAGATAGCTTTATTGTCTTCTTCGTCCTGTC
Source organism: Adiantum capillus-veneris (assembly GCF_014529385.1). Lineage (NCBI taxonomy): Eukaryota > Viridiplantae > Streptophyta > Polypodiopsida > Polypodiales > Pteridaceae > Adiantum > Adiantum capillus-veneris. The sequence continues at coordinate 45,924,422 of NC_140941.1, forward strand.
CCTTGATATTTTCATACCAAGTATCCTCTTTGCAGCACCTAAATCTTTCATTGAAAAAGATTTGGACAGCTCCTCTTTTAGGTCTTTGATGTCCTGCATGTTAGCACTTGCAATCAACATGTCATCAACATACAACATTAGGATGATGAATTTCCCATCTCCCAAATTCTTCATGTAGACGCAGTGATCCGAGTTGCATCTTGTGAATCCATGATCCAACATCCATCGATCAAACTTCAAGTACCATTGTCTTGATGCTTGCTTTAAACCATACAAGCTCTTCTTTAATCTGCAAACCATTTTCTCCTTACCTTTTACTTCATACCCCTTTGGTTGAAGCATGTAGATTTCCTCCTCTAAGTCACCGTGAGGGAATGCCGTATTTACATCCATTTTCTCGAGATTTAGATCATGAGCAGCCACAAGGCTTAAGACAAGCCTAATTGAGTTCATTTTTACAACAGGAGAAAATATTTCCTTGAATTCAATACCTTTCTTTTGAGAAAACCCTTTTACCACAAGCCTAGACTTGTACCTTTTCTTCCCACCTTCTTCTTCCTTCAGCTTGTACACCCATTTGTTTTGAAGTGCCCGCTTACCTTTAGGCAACTCAACCAACTCCCATGTTTGGTTGCGATGTAGTGAGTCCATCTCCACTTGCATGCTCTTCGTCCATTCTTCTTTGGATTCATGTTGCATAGCTTCTTCGTATGATTCCGGCTCTCCAGAATCTGAGATCAAGAGATGGTTGAAGGAAGGAACAAACCTTTCTGGAGGTCTACTTGCTCTTGTAGATCTTCGGGGAATAGGTTGAGGCTCCTCATTTGGTTGATGTTGTTGCACATTGTCACCGTTTGCAGTCCTTGAGTCTTCACCGTCCTCAAGCTCCATGTACTCATCACCTGTTTCTTTTGTTTGTTTTCTTTCCAAGTAATCTTTGTACATATTTTGTTCATTAAAAATTACATCCCTACTCCTTAAGATTTTACCATCTTCAGGATTCCATAGGCGATACCCAAAGTCTCCTTCTCCATAGCCAATGAAGAAACACTTTTTGGACTTTGCATCTAACTTTGATCTTAGGCTTCTATCTATGTGCATGAAAGCCTCACACCCAAACACTTTGAGAAATGCATAATTCACCGGTTTACCTGTCCATGCCTCTTCTGGAACTCCCCCATCCAATGCCGTTGAGGGTGACCGATTGATTAAGTACACAGACGTACTTACAGCTTCCGCCCAAAGTTCAAGCGGTAGGCCTGCATGTAGCCGCATGCTTCGTGCTCGTTCCATAATTGTCCTGTTCATCCTTTCCGAAATCCCATTTTGTTGAGGTGTCCTTGGGGTTGTCCTTTGCCTCCGAATTCCATTGCTAGCACAAAAGCTTTCAAAAGCTTGGCTGCAATATTCACCTCCATTGTCGGATCTGAGGCATTTAACCTTGGTACCTGTTTCATTCTCCACAAAGGCTTTCCACCTTTGAAATATGGAAAATACATCGGATTTATTCTTCATGACATAAACCCATGTTTTTCTAGTCGCATCGTCTATGAATGTTACATAGTACAATGAGCCACCAAGTGATGGTGTACTTGCAGGACCCCAAACATCAGAATGAACCAACTCAAGTTTTTTATTTTTTCTTTCATTTCCTGATTTTTGAAATTTTACCCTCTTTTGTTTACCATAAACACAATCTTCACAGAACTCTAAGTCCACTTCTTTCAAACCTGGTAGAAGCTTCTTTGTTTGAAGGATTTGCATTCCTTTGGCACTCATATGCCCAAGTCGGTAGTGCCACACCGCACTGTCAACTTCTGTAGTTGCTGCACAAGCTGAAGGTTGCGTGCTAACAGCACACAAGTAAAGTGTACTGACTTTTTCACCCTTGGCAACCACCAAAGATCCCTTTGAGATCTTCCACCGTTTGTTTCCGAATGCAATGTTGTGACCTTCATCGTCCAATTGTCCTGTAGAGATCAAATTTTTGCGAAGAGAAGGAACATGCCTAACATCTTTCAGCTTCCATTCATTTCCGTTAGCAGTTTTGATAGAAACTGTACCTTTGCCGACAATCTCACAAGCTTCATCATCTCCCAAGTATACATACCCAAAATTACCTTTGGTGTAGTCTTGGAAATGTTGCTTGTGTGGTGTCGCATGGAATGAAGCCCCGGAATCTACTATCCAAGAATTAGACACATTGTCTAATGAGAGAATTAGAGCATCTTGCTCTACTTTACCTGCCACATTGGCCTCCGATGTTGGCTTGTTGTCTTGAGACTCTGTCTCCTTCTTCTTCTTGGACCAGCAATCCTTCTTGACGTGGCCCTTCTTGCCGCAGTTCCAACATTCAAGAACTGACTTTGTTCGTGATTTGCTCCGTCTTGAGCGATCACGACCCTTTTGGTTTTTGAACCTCTCCTTAGGCCTTCCTCTTGTTTCCACTGATAGTGCAGCACTTGATGATTCTCCTGTGCTTCTCCTTCGCATTTCCTCGCTTAGAAGAACACCCACAACATCATCAAACTTAAGAGTATTTGTGCCAGAGATAGAATTACTTACAGCCATCACAAGGCTGTCCCAACTATCCGGTAGAGATGATAGTATAAGGAGAGCTCGCACTTCGTCATCGAAATTGATTTTCACTGATCGAAGTTGACTTATGTTTGTGTTAAAGTCATTTAGGTGTTCTGCAACTGAACCATTCTCTGCCATCTTTAGATTGAACAAGCGCTTCATAAGAAATACCTTATTGGATGCCGATGGTTTCTCGTAGAAGTCGTCAAGTGACTTCATCAAGTCCTCCGTGGTCTTCATCTCCGAAACATTGAAGGCCACCGTTGACGCCAAGCTTAACCGGATTGTTCCTAGTGCCTTTCGATCAAGGACAATCCATGCTTCATCTGCCATTGTTGCGGGCTTCTTCGCAAGACCGCCTAGTGGCAAATAGAGATCCTTCTGGTAGAGATAGTCTTCAATCTGCATCTTCCAATGTTGGTAGTTTTTGCCGTTGAACTTCTCAATCTTGAGCTTCCCCTCCTCCGCCATAACTCCCACTCAATTCAAGGAATCCTTTCCATGAGATAATTTAGCTACGAGCAACGAGCAAACCTTGCTCTGATACCAGTTGTTAGGAAATAAAACGTAGCTAAATAGATAATTGAGTAGATTACTTAATGCAGAGAGACAAATTTATATACACGAGATTATAGTGTAGAGAGAGAGAGAGAGAGAGAGCACACGATATACGTGGTTCACCCAATGTGGGCTACGTCCATGGGAAAGCAGCCACTCAATGGCTTTGGTACTTCAAAACAAGAAGTAGTTTACAAAGGGATTATACCCTTAATGGAGCTCCCGCCTTGCTTCACTCTCACCACCTCACACTCACCTTGTTGCATCAACTTCACACTATGAAATGTGTGTAGAAATGGCCTCCTTTTATAGGCCAAAAGGGCTGCCCTCTCTTATGAGAGACAGCCATGTGTAGCCGCCCTTGTGCGAATAAGTCCAAATCGGACCCTCCAATCCTCTCATGTGTGGCCGCCCTTGAGAAGACAAGGCCGCTTTTGAATTCGGCCACCGGCCATTGAATTCGGCCACCGGCCACCGGCCATTGACTTCCGACCACCGGCCACCGGCCATTGACTTCCGACCACCGGCCATCGGCCATTGACTACCGGCCACCGGCCAACCGACTGGTTGTTTTCCGACCACTTTCCGGCTGCCGTCCGGCCATAATATTCCGGCGAAAAGGCCCCTGATTCTTGTCCGTGAAATTTTTGGTTTCCGGTGAGTGATTTTCCTTCACGCACGATGGCTTCTCCTCATAATGGGGGCCTTACAAATGTGCGCTTTTACCACAACAAATTACAAGGGTAAATCAGGCTCCATACTTAACAGTTAAAGCATTAAGTTCATTTTGAGAATCTTTAACAAAAATCATGTACATGAAAATAGAGCTCTTTATTGACTTATCGAAAGCTTGCATATGTACAATGGGTATGGTGTTACCCATCTCTTTGGTATCTATGTACATATCTTTTTTCCTATACTTAAAGTAGATTTTCCTTTCAGGGAATTTAACATTGGCAGCCATGCGATCAAACCATGGTTCCCCTAGGATTACATCCTCGTGCTTGAGAGGAGAGACAAATAAGTCCTCTTTGTCCACATAGCTTTGGACATGGAGCCTCAATTTCCCGATTAAGGGAGTGACTGAAGCTTCTTGCCCCTTGAAAGACCATCTACGGGTAGGACATCTCCCATATCATAGGCTTGGATGCCTAGCTTGGTGGCCAACTCTGTGGATATGAAATTGTGAGTAGAACCAGGGTCAAAGAGAATAAAAGCATCATGTTCTCTTACCTTTCCCCAAGCATGGCATAGAGGAGATCCTTTGTGGTGCGCTTCCTCTTCTTGGATTTCGACCAAGGTAGCTCTAGGAGACTCATGGCAAGTGTTCTTTTGGGGGCAAGCACGGTACGCATGCCCTTGCCCAAGCATGGCATAGAGGAGATCCTTTGTGGTGAGCTTCCTCTTCTTGGATTTCGACCAAGGTAGCTCTAGGAGACTCATGGCAGGTGTTCTTTTGGGGGCAAGCACGGTACGCATGCCCTTGCTCGCCGCATTTGAAACAACGATTATCCTTGCGATAATGCTCAAGCTCTTCAGGAGAGAGTTTGTTTTTGCCTTTGTAAAATCCCTTCTCCTTAGCTTTGTTGTTATTAGAATTGCCCTTAGGAGACTTTTGGACATTGTCCTTCCCCGTAGGCTCATTGGAACCCTTGTTTTCCGTGGGCTTAAGATTTCTCTTAGCCCTAATTTGGAAATTGATTTGAGAAGCCACCATAGTATGGTGTATGACCGCAAATATATGGTGTGTGCCTTTGGGAGTTGACATACTCCACCATTTCTTCAGTTAAGCCAGCACAAAATTGTTGTTTTTGCTCTCCAGAAATCCATCTTTTTGAAGACAGTGGCTTTGAGAGGTAAGTCCCAAAACATTCGCAGGGAGAGAGCTTCAAGATTCACCATTTGGTGAGTACTTTGTCTTTGGCATCGAGGCCAAAAACTGCTTTGTAATGGAAATTGCCTATGAACTTTGAGAGTAGCGGAATTAGGAAATTAGGTGAAGTACTTTTGTGAGATTCTTTGTGAGCATAGCGGTTGAACTTAATTGATGGTAGCAACATAAACATGGTACTTAGTTAACTTGGCATGAACAATACTTTTGCAAGAGAGAGAGTTTAGAGAACATGACAATAGCTGAGGATCGGATTCATATGGAGACGGTCCCCCCTCCAATAGGCATTTGTATTATAGTTTCTCCCATCAAGGGAGACTTGGTACAATACAATCTTTGTGTTCCTTGTAACCTAGGTGATGCAATAAAGATGGAAAGCTTAATGCATCAAAAGCATAACATAAACTTGAAGAAAGCATTAACTATACCAACCCTCAGTCCCAAGGCCTCAAACACCATCGAAGGTGGAGAGAGCTAGCGGGGAATGACGATAGGGAAGAGGAAGAAGAAACATTCCATAGGAGAAAGAAATAGTTCCTCACTTATCATTACTCTTCTTGCTAGCACACATAATAGCATAGTAATGAAGATGGAGAAGATGGCAAGCTTAAGCATTGAAGCATGACTCTTGGTTGGATTTGCATTCCATAGCCAAGAGTGTTGGTGTATGCTTTCACTCTCACAAGCTTGGAGAAGGAGGTGGTGTTCCTCAACTTTCACCAAGTGAGAATGGCCTTGCAAATGAGTGTGCGTGTGGAGTATATCCCCCTAGCACCCCCCCTCCTTGCTTTGGGCGAGTGGTGACCTTTCTGCATGTTGCAAGCTCATTGGACCCCTCTCCCCCTAGCCAATCACATGCAGCATGCAGTCAAGTACATGGGTAGTCTTTTGACAAGTGTCCTCCTTACCCCTTAGAGAGAGAGGTCTTGAAAATATCTAGATATTTGTTAGATGGAAGTAGAAGCTCATTGGACCCCTCTTTAGCCCAACCAATAGCATTCAAGCATACCATGTGGTTAAGCTTAGTGAGAGTCTGACATGTGTCCCATGTGCGCTTTTAGAATTCCCCTAACTTTGAGATTTTTATGCATAGGAAGTTTCTCAAGCAACTTCCTCATTAAGTGTGTAGGTTCTCTTTTTTACTCAAGCATCTTACCCCCCATGCATAGGAAGCTTCTCAAGCAACTTCCTCATTAAATGTGACAAGTACCTCAAGTACCTTAGTCATCAAGCATGACAAGCACCTTAGGTGGAGTTCCCACCTCAAGCACACCCCTAGCTTGCTTAAGTTTAGGTCGGGTTCCCACCTTAAGCACAGCCCTAGCTTGCTTAATTTTAGTCCGGGTTCCCACCTCAAGCACAACCCTAACTTGTTTAAGGTTCCCACCTCAAGCACAGCCCTGCTTGCTTAAGTTTAGGTTGGGTTCCCACCTCAAGCTCAGCCCTAGCTTGCTTAAGGTCAAAGGACTTTCAACACTAATCATTGGAGGTCTTTAATGAAGCTAACCCTAAGGTCTTTTAAGCTTCATTAGTTAACCTTGCTCTTTGACAAACCATCCCTCATTTGGACCCCTTTACCATTGGCCCTATGTTGAGATAGATCCGTAAGCACATGTCTATATTCTAACCCTTGTTCCCGTTTATTATCCCATATTAAATGATCAATTTAATATGAGGAAATCATTTGGGTTGGTTAGATATTAGATATTTAATGACATTACCTCTCTCTTGAAATCATAGTCGTCCTCGACTATGAGGTGAAAGAGATAAAGTCATAGTCATTAGTCAATTTTTCTTAGCGGGTAGAGGATCCCTTTTTACCCTACGACATCATTCCAAGATGGATGACTATTCCATTTGGTGCTTGGGAGACATAGCTGCCGCAAGCATGTCTGCTCTTTTGTCCATTTCATCCTCCTAAGTAGAGTGAAAAATTCTACTTGGTGTTTGAGAGACGTCGTCATCCCAAACATGATTCTTAGTATGCATACTACTTAGATTTGTGCACAAGAGAATGAGTCTTATAAGACAAAAACATTGATCATTTAAAAGAAACATGTACATTTGGTTACTCTAATGTAGCATTGTAAGCGTTGACAAGGTTCATACTATCCTTAAGCTGGATTCCTTGCATCCATCTAGCATCTTCAAAAGGATAATTTTTGAACTTAATAAGATACTGTTGGATAATCTTACATGTCGTAGTACCTTGTCTTCATGCCGAAGGATAGCTTCGGGTTGTAGTGCCTCTTCTTGATCTTCGATTTTGGGAGGGTCTTCAATAATTGGTTCATTTGGAGGCTCTCCTTTGTAGGGCAAGTTGAGTAGGGTCACATGAAAAGCATTGTGTATGAGCCAATGGTTAGGTAACTTGAGTTGATAAGCCACATCATTGATTGGCTTCAAAATTTGAAAAGGACCATAGTATCGTTTTGTTAGTTTAGCATAATACTTTTGATGGCCCGTAGGATTTTTGCCCGTTGTTTGCCTGAATCGAGCCTTAGGAAACTTAAGTAAGACCCAATCATTTTCTTTGAACGTTAAGGACCTTCTGTGCTTGTCAGCAGCAGCTTTTTGCCTTAGTTGGGAGATGGCTATAGCCTCCTTAATCTTTTGAAAAGATGTTTGCAGGTCACGGCTATATTCATCGGCAACGAAGATCTTCCCATGTACTTTAAGTAGCAAGGGACTTTTAGGTCTTCCCTCTATGATTTCAAAAGGTGCTTTTCTCGTAGAAGTATGGATAGTATTATTATATGAATACTCTACAAGAGGTAAGTACTTCTCTCATTGTGAACGTTGATCTACTTCTGTAACATAGGTCTTTAGTAAATCAAGAATCGTAAGATTGGCTATCTCACTTTGGCCATCCGTTTGTGGGTGATAGGCCGAAGAGAAATTCAATCTTGTACCTAGATTTTCGAAGAGACCTTTCCAAAAATTACTAGTCATTCTAGGATCTCTATCTGACACGATGGATGTTGGCAATCCATGGTGTTTGAAAATCTGTGATATGAAAAGAGTTGCCATTTGGTGAGCCTTAATAGTCTTCTTAACAGGGATAAAGTGTGCTTGCTTGCTAAACCTGTTGACTATTGTCCATATTCCCGTATTCCCATGGATAGATTTTGGTAATCCAAAGATAAAATCCATGGATATACTCTCCCATGGTGAATTAGGAATTGGCAATGGCTGGAGTAATCCAGGTTTCTTCCCTCTATCATACTTGGTCTTTTGGCATACTGCACATTTTGAAACATATTCTTATATGTCTACTTTCATGGTAGGCCAATAAAAGTATGTCTCCTCAAAGAGTAGTTTGAATGCCTCTATGCCCTGCATAGGGAGGAGCACGGGATTCATACATGACTTTCTCACGAAGGGAGTGGGTAACACAGTCTATTGCCATGGAGAAGATAGCCATCCTGCAAGGTAAATGGTTCCTCTTTCTTTCCCAAAGCAAGGGCTGACATTATGTCTTTAAAGCCAGGGTCAGTAGCATACTCATCTATCATAGAAGATAGATCATTGTGAGTTGTTATTGACACGGCATTAACTTTTGGTCGTCGTGAAAGTGCATCAGCCACTTGATTGTGCTTACCAGCAATGTGAGCAATGTGGAAATTAAATTGTGAAAGAAAATTTTCCCACCTCATTTGTTTGTCGGAAAGCTTTGTTTGCGTCATGAAGTAATTGAGACTTTGATGGTCTGTTTGTAAAATGAATGGAGTCCCCAATAGATAGTGCTTCCATGTGTCTAAGGCATGTAGAACAGCTAACAGCTCTTTCTCATAAATATCTAAGACCCGTTCATCCGAGCCTTCGGCTTTTATATGCTATGGCATGCCCTTCTTGAAGCAAGACTGCTCCAAGGCAATCACCACAAGCATCACATTGGACCTCAAATGGCTTTGAGAGATCTACAAGCATAAGCACTGGTTGGGAGGTAAGCTTCTCTTTGAGCTTGTCAAAAGCAATTTTCTCCTTAGCACTCCATGAATACTTAACATTTTTCTTTGTTAAGTCATGTAATGGTCCTGCTATTTGAGAGAATTTTTCTATGAAGCGTTTATAGTATGCACACATACCAATAAAGCTTCTTAGCTCATGTAGATTCCTTGGATTAGGCCATGCTTTTATTATCTCCAACTTTGATGGATCCATACGGATACCATCTCGAGAGATAATATGACCTAAGTATTGAACCTCTTGAAGGAAAAAATCACTTTTCTTTTGATTGAGAAAAAGCTTATTCTCCCTTAATGCTTGAAAAATCACTTGGAGATGTTGCTTGTGTTCCTCCAAGGAATTGGAGTAGATGATGATATCATCAAAGAACACTCCAATGAATTTGCGATAGGGTCTAAAAACTTTCTCCATTAAGCGATTGAATGTAGCTGGTGCATTAGTCAAGCTAAAAGGCATGACTAGATATTCATAAAGGCCAAACATTGTACGAAATGCGGTCTTTAGGATATCTTCATTCACTATCCTTATTTGATGGTAGCCACTTTTAAGGTCAATCCTACTGAAAAAGGTAGAGCCTTGAAGCTTATCAAAAAGACCTTCTACCCGAGGTACGGAAATCTGTTTTAATAGTGATATGGTTTAGTGCGCGATAGTCCACACACATGCAGTATGTACCATCTTTCTTTTGCACTAAAAGGACTGGAGAGCAAAAGGGAGAGGAGCTAGGCCTCACCATTCCTTCGTCTACCAATTCTTGTACTTGCCTCATGATCTCCTCTTGTTGAGCTTGTGAAACTCGATAGGGAGGTTTGTTAGGCGGTGAGCTTCCTGATAGGAGCTCAATTCGACGGTCATCATCCCCTCATTTTGGAGGTAAGTCCATAGGGATATCATCAATGAACACATCTTGGAATCCTTTTAGAAAGTTAGACAAGTCTAAACTCTTCTTGATTCCTAACATTCACCTTTGATGAAACATTAGGACCTTTTAGGGATTCTTTGACAAAAATCATGTATGCAGAAACTGAGCTTTTCATTGATTTATCAAGGGAGAGAGGATTTACAAGTGGTATAGTACGACCAGACTCATTAGCATCTATATACATATTCTTTCCCCTGTATAGGTGAAGTAGATTCTCCTTTAAGGGAACTTCATGTTGGCAGCCATGCGGTTGAACCATGGTATCCCTAGGATAGCATCCTCATGTTGGAGAGAAGAGATGAAGAAGTCTTCTTTATCGACATAGCTTTGGACATGAAGCCTCAACTTCCCAATCAAGGGAATAATGGAGGCTTGCTATCCCTTGAAAGCGGCATCGGCAGTTACAGCATCTCCCATCTCAAAAGCTTGAATGCCCAACTTGGTGGCCAACTCCATTAATATGAAGTTGAGAGTAGAACCAGGGTCAAACAAGATGAAAGCATCATGCTCCCTTACCTTTCCCCAAGCATATGAGAGAGGTGATGCTTTGCAATGAGTATCCTCTTTTGGAGCTTCGATAGTGGAAGCTCTAGGAGTCTCATTGCGAGCATTTCTTTTGGGGCAAGAACGATAGCCATGTCCTTGCTCCCCACACTTAAAACATTTGTGGATCCTTGCGAAAAGTTTCAAGCTCTTCAAGAGAGAGTTTATTTTTACCTTTGTAAACTCCTTTCTCCTTGGACCGATTGTTGTTGTTGTTGGAATGGTCGTAGGAAAAATTTTGGGCATTAATTTTTCCCTTTGCATCACTTTTGTCTTTATTTTCCATGGGTTTGGCATTCCGTCTAACCCCTTGTTGGAAATTGATGCGTGAAGCAACCATGGTATGGTGGATTACTTTGTTGATAGAGTCAGGCCGTTGAGAGTTGACATACTCGGCCATCTCTTCTAGTAATCCCGTACAGAATTGTTGTTTTTGCTCAGCAAAGTCTATCTTTTGAAAGATAGTAGCCTTGAGATGTAAATCCCAAAACTTGTCCACATATTTGTGGATAAACTCGTGAGAGAGAATCCTTAAGCTCCGCCATTCGGTGAACACTTTGTCCTTTGCATCACTTGCAAGGAATTGCTTCGTAGAGTTTTCCATGTCTTTGGGGCTTTGCCATTGCCTCGAAGGGTAGCCCACCATTGACGAGCCGATTTTTGGAAGTGAATAGCTACATGGTGTAGCTTGGAGCACTCCATGAAGCCCTCGTCTCCAAAGGCCGCATCAAATTGTTGGATGAAGGCCAATACTTTGTCGGTACCACCAAAGGTGCCATCGGTGAGAAAAGAGATACTCTTTCCTCCCTCTTTGAACTTATTGAGCTTTTGTGACCTTCACCATGCAGGGTAAGATTTGCGATGTCCTCACCTCTTATATTCTCTAGGAGAATAGCCATAGCTTTCATCGGTAGAGGAGGAAGGTGAAGAAGAAGGAGAAGAGGGTGACCTCTTTCTTGCCCTTTTCTTCCTTGGTTTCCTCTCTTCCCTTTTGGAGTGACAAGGAGAAGGACTATGGGTTAACCGTTTCCTCTTGGGAGGAGTTGGGGATCGTTTAGTCCTCCTTCTTCGTGGAGCCACATCTTCGGAGGAATTTAGGGATTCATTGCTTTCTTGATCTTTGGATTCCTCCTCTCGTATGGGAGAGAGTCTTCTTTTGGGGGTCTCTTCAAGAGGCCTCGTAAGCTCTCTCTCCTCTTCAAGAGGAAAGGAAATCCCATAAGCACGAAGTTGTTGAGTAACTTCGGCTTGCAAAGTGGGGTTGCCCATAGCTTGTTGCAACCTAGTGACAAGATAATTAACAAACATGGGGGCATCATCATTGGCACCTTAATGTGCAAAATCAAATTTATCAATGTTCATTCTCCTCTCTTGGTTATTGTTCAACCATGCTAATTAAAATTATGTGTTTACTTAGTGTATGCTTTGGCAATTCAAAACCTTAGTTGTTACTTATCTTAGCCTTTGAAAATAGGCACTTAAGTATCTACACCCACGGCTCGAATTGGTTAATTATAGAGAGTAGTGGAGTGAGTCTAACTTAGCGAAGTTGTCGAGGGATAGCTCCTTTCGGACTTCTTATGGCTCAATAATGGTAAAGCCGTAGGCAAGGCTAAAAAGACTCCATTATTAAGACCAAAGCTCCCGAGGTGTGCACCATATCCCACATAGTGGACTCATCACATAGTGGGCTCAACAAAACCGATAATAGATCCCAGACCCACTTACCCAAATATAATTAACAAAAAATAACCATTAATAGGCTACTTAAGGACCTCTCTTCTTAAGCAAGAAAAGAGAAACCAAATGCTCTAATACCAATGTAATGGAAATTGCCTATGAACTTTGAGAGTAGCAGAATTACGAAATTAGGTGAAACACTTCTGAGAGATTCTTTGTGAGCATAGCAGTTGAACTTAATTGATGGTAGCAACATAAACATGGTACTTAGTAAACTTCGCATGAAAAATACTTTTGCAAGAGAGAGAGTTTAGAGAACATGACAATAGTTGAGGACCGGATTCATATGGAGCCGTCCCCCCTCCAATAGGAATTTGTATTATAGTTTCTCCCATCAAGGAGACTTGGCACAATACAATCTTTGTGTTCCTTGTAACCTAGGTGATGCAATGAAGATGGAAAGATTAATGAATCACAAGCATAACATAAACTTGAAGAAAGCATTAACTATCCCAAGCCTCAGTCCCAAGGCCTCAAACACCTTCGAAGGTGGAGAGACCTAGCGGGGAATGACGATAGGGAAGAGGAAGAAGTAACATTCCATAGGTGAAAGAAATAGTTTCTCACTTATCATTACTCTTCTTGCTAGCATACATAATAGCATAGTAATGAAGATGGAGAAGATGGCAAGCTTAAGCATTGAAGCATGACTCTTGGTTGGATTTGCATTCCATAGCCAAGAGTGTTGGTGTATGCTTTCACTCTCACAAGCTTGGAGAAGGAGGTGGTGTTCCTCAACTTTCACCAAGTGAGAATGGCCTTGCAAATGAGTGTGTGTGTGTGGAGTATATCCCCCTAGCACCCCCCCCTCCTTGCTTTGGGCGAGTGGTGACCTTTTTGCATGTTGCAAGCTCATTGGACCCCTCTCCCCCTAGCCAATCACATGCAGCATGCAGTCAAGTACATGGGTAGTCTTTTGACAAGTGTCCTCCTTACCCCTTAGAGAGAGAGAGCTTGAAAATATCTAGATATTTGTTAGATGGAAGTAGAAGCTCATTGGACCCCTCTTTAGCCCAACCAATAGCATTCAAGCATACCATGTGGTTAAGCTTAGTGAGAGTCTGACATGTGTTCCATGTGCTCTTTTAGAATTCCCATAACTTTGAGATTTTTATGCATAGAAAGTTTCTCAAGCAACTTCCTCATTAAGTAGGTTCTCTTTTTGACTCAAGCATCTTATCCCCTATGCATAAGAAGCTTCTCAAGAAACTTCCTCATTAAATGTGACAAGTACCTCAAGTACCTTAGTCATCAAGCATGACAAGCACCTTAGGTGGAGTACCCACCTCAAGCACAGCCCTAGCTTGCTTAAGTTTAGGTCGGGTTCCCACCTCAAGCACAACCCTAGCTTGCTTAAGTTTAGGTCGCGTTCCCACCTCTAGCACAGCCCTAGCTTGTTTAAGCACATCCCTAGCTTGCTTAAGTTTAGGTCGGGTTCCCACCTCAAGCTCAGTCCTAGCTTGCTTACGTTTAGGTCGGGTTCCCACCTCAAGCTCAGCCCTAGCTTGCTTAAGGTCAAAGGACTTTCAACACTAACCATTGGAGGTCTTTAATGAAGCTAACCCTAAGGTCTTTTAAGCTTCATTAGTTAACCTTGTTGTAACAATTACTGGTCTATAAAGCTTGTAAATAGTAGAAAATAACTTAACATAGTGAGCATTTCATTAAGAGCAAATTCCTAATGAGCATACAAGAGTGCTTGGTTGGAGATAACAACATTAGCATAACACCTAATTAGTTTGGCATAACAATACTTGAAAGAGAGAGAGAAATAGAACAATTGACAACTATTGAGGACCGGATTTACATGGACCGGTCCCCCCTCCATTAGGCATTTGTATTATAACTTCTCCCATTAAGAGAGACTTTGTACAATACAATTCTTTGTGTTCCTTGGTAAAAACTCGTCGGTGCTATGAAGATGGAAGCTTCATGCACCAAACTTACATGTGATAACACATAACATCAGTTACTCATTGGTCTTAGACAGATCCAAGACCTCACACACCTTCGAAGATGGTGAGAGCTAGCGGGGTATGAGAGTAGATCTAGAGGAAGAAGGAGTATTCTTACGAGAAAGAAGTACTTCCTCACTTAATTACTCTTGTAGCTTTGCTTAGCGTAGTAATTAGATAATAAAGGAGAGAAGCATGGCATTGAAGCTTAGCTCTTGGTTGGATTTGCATTCCATATCCAAGAGTTGTTGGTGTAGGCCTCCATTCTCAAACTTGGAGAAGAAGATGAGCTTTCCATTAAAGCTTGGAGAAGGAGATGATTTTCTTGCTCTACACATGAGTTGTGTGAGTATGTGTGGAATAATGCCCTTCCAAAATAGCCCCCTCTCTCCTCTTGGTTGACCCCCCTTACCAATTACTCATGCTGCATTCCTATTGGCCCTTGAAAAGCCTAGCCAATAGTATTTGAGTATGAGTTTTACTCTTGCTGGCTTCCTATTGGCCCGTAAATAATTTGGCCAATAGCCTTTGAGAGGCCCAGTCAAGAGCCTTGTGACAAGTGTCCATCCTTTTTTCCATTTTGTAAATGCCAAATAATTAATTTAATTATCTGCTTTGCTATTGGACCTTTTAGTCCTTTGGCCAATAGGAATTAAGAAATTTTAGGAACTGCCTAATTATCATTGGACCTTTTGACTGTCCAATAGTCTTTTAGGGAGACTATTTCTTATTGGTTATTTTTTGAGCATTTATAAAAATAAAATTTTAGTTTACACTAGCTAACTTCTCATTGGTCCACCTCTGTGCCCATCCAATAGGATTCAGGCAAGAATTGGGGGTTTCTTTTCATTCGTGACATGTGTCCTCTTTACTTTGTGGAAAGGATAAGCTTAGGTGTATATTGTGTGTGTGTGTGTGTGTGTGTGTGTGTGTGTGTGTGTGTGTGTGTGTGTGGTCCTTATTAAGCTTTGTCATCTTCCCAAAAAGTTTTTGCTTTTGTCCTCTAGCTTATTGGCCTTTTGCACACACACAAAGCATCCAATTCCATTTACAATTGACCATTGGACATTACACTTTGAAATTTTGGAACTTAACCTTTTGGAAGTCTTAATGGGCTGAACCCTAAGGTCTTTGGAGCCCATTCATTGCACATTGCACATTGCTCTTGTGCAGATGGTACCCCTTTGGATCCCTATTGTGGGCCCCCTACTGTGACCAGTCTGCTAGCTTTACTAATAATCTAGCTTTTTCTCCCCTGGTACTTCCCCATATTAAATGATCAGTTTAACGTGAGAAAATCATTTAGGAGAATTAGATATTAGTTATTATGACATTACCTCTCTCTTGAAATCATAGTCGTCCTCAACTATGAGGTAGAGATGATAAAGCATAGTCATTAGTCCTTTTCTTAGCGGGTATAGGATCCCTATTTTACCCTACGACACCGTTCCACAATGGATGACTAATCCATTTGGCGCTTGAGAGCTGAAGCTGCCGCAAGCATGTCTGGACATTAGTCCTATCAATCTTCCATAGTAGAGTGACAAGCTCTACTTGGTGTTTGGGAGACGTCGTCTCCGCAAACTTTATCCTAAGCATGCATACTTCTTAACATTTGCGCACAATAAAGAAAAAAAGAGTCTTATAAGACAAAAACATTGATCATTTAAAACATATTTACATTTGCTTACTCTAGGGAATCGTAAGCATTGACAAGGTTTAGGTTATCCTTTAATTGTATGCCTTGCATCCATCTAGCATCTTCAAAAGGATAATTCTTAAACTTAATAAGATACCATCGGATAATCTTACCACCTCTCAATACCTTGTCTTCGTGTCGGAGAATGGACTCTGGCTGCAGTACCTCTTCTTGGTCTTCAATCTCCGGTGGGTCTTCTATGGTTGCTTCTTGGGGTGGCTCTCCTTGGTAAGGCTTTAACAGGCTCACATGAAAAGCATTGTGTATGAGCCAGCGGTTGGACAACTTGAGCTGATAAGCCATCTCATTGATTGGCTTAACCCTAGGTTGGTAATGGGACACTTTTATGTCCTGGGACACTTTTATGTCCTGTTAAGTGACCATTTTCCTTGAATTATGTCAAGAGTTTCAAAATGGATTTTGAGGTGCTATCTGTCTAGAAAATTGTCTCATAAGCTGAAAAAAACTCGACATTTTTTTGGAATATCAATTCCATCTTTAACCTTGTCCTTGCACAACATTTCACAACCTAAACTGTGTGAAAAAACGGGTCCTGTTTTTGGCTTTTTTCAACTTTTTGCAACTATACCACTCTAGAATTCATGTTTGTGAGGTCTATAATGCTAGATAACTATCTTTAGTAGTCCTCAACATGTCCTGATGCTTCTAGGGAGAAATAAATGTTAAAGTTGTAAGTTATGACCAAATTACAAAAATTGTCAAATCCTGTTTTTTAGCCAATTTTAGCTCTTCTATGATTTTTTTGGTGGCTTTCATGATATCCAAATGCAGTTTTGATTTTCTATGTCGCATATTGTAACATAAAGCTAATATTCCTTGAGTTTTAGGGCACCTAATACCCTATTTTGCATAGTAGACAACGATGGTTGATTTTTTCAATTGTAGAAGAAAATGAAACATTCTAGTATATCAAGTATAGCTTTTTCAATATTGTTAGTTTCTTGTGACAACTACATGCATTTTGTAGGTAGTAACCATATCTAGTCATAAGGATCAAATTTGGATAGATATTGAATAGTTTCTATGGGATTCTACAACTCATAATGTTGAACTCAGTTTTTTCATGTTTGCTGTATTTAGCACTTCATCTTTGTTCCCAAGATTCCCCTTAGTAAGAGATGTATTATTCTTTTGACATGCTCCATGGCTCCTTATGAACCTAAAGTACAATAGGGAACTAAGAAAACATGCATATATTATTTGTATTGAGCGTGGCTATAGAAACATTGATGATAGGTTTGCAGAATGGCAAAAATTCAACTTTTTTGTACCTATTTCTTTTTGGCAAAACAAAAAATAGTGAGTGAGAAGCAATCATATGTTCTGATCACCAACCCATTGAAGTTAACTAGGGAATTTATCTCAAGTCCTACAAAAATCCCTAATCTTATTTTTATGCAACAAAACGTAAGAAATGA
This sequence comes from Adiantum capillus-veneris, assembly GCF_014529385.1. Taxonomy (NCBI): domain Eukaryota; kingdom Viridiplantae; phylum Streptophyta; class Polypodiopsida; order Polypodiales; family Pteridaceae; genus Adiantum; species Adiantum capillus-veneris. The sequence goes on from NC_140941.1 coordinate 45,941,718, forward strand.
CTGTTTTGATGAAAATGTACTGGTCCATCAACTTTGGAGGCTTGGTGTGACCAAAAGATGAGAAATTTTACAAGTTTCTTATTTTTTCCATGTGTAGTAGGCCTTGAACTATAACCTCATGAAAGGATTTTACAAAATGAGTGGATCTACTATGGTTTTGGAGGTTTTTTTCAAAACCCTGAAAGGACACTTTTATGTCCTGTTAGGTTACCAACCTAGTGTTAAGAATTTGAAAGAGGCCATAGTACCTTTTTGCTAGTTTAGCATAGTATTTTTTGTGTCCCGTAGGATTCTTGCCCGTCGTGTGCCTTAATCGAGCCTTGGGAAATTTAAGCAAGACCCAATCATTTTCTTTAAAGTTCAGGGCTCTTCTGTGCTTGTTAGCAGCAGCCTTTTGCCTTTGCTGTGAGATGGATATAGCATCTTTAATCTTTTGGAAAGATTCTTGTAGGTCGCGGCTATATTCATCTGCAGCGAAGATCTTCCCATGTACCTTAAGTAGCAGGGGACTTTTTGATCTTCCCTCAATTACCTCAAAAGGTGCTTTTCCCGTGGATGTATGTACTGTGTTATTGTAAGCATACTCCACTAACGGTAAGTACTTCTCCCATTGGGATCTTTGATCTACTTCAGTGACATAAGCTTTGAGTAGATCAGGAATTGTTCGGTTAGCTACCTCACTTTGACCATCCATTTGCGGGTGATAGGCCGAAGAGAAATTTAGCCTTGTACCTAAATTCTCAAAGAGACCCTTCCAGAAATTGCTGGTCATTCTAGGATCTCTATCCGACACTATTGACATTGGCAAGCCGTGGTACTTAAAGATTTGTGATATAAAGAGGGTTGCCATTTGATGGGCCTTAATAGTCTTTTTGACAGGTATGAAATGCGCTTGTTTGTTGAACCTGTCTACTATTGTCCATATTCCCGTATTCCCATGGATAGACTTAGGCAATCCAAAGATAAAATCCATGGATATGCTCTCCCAGGGTGAATTAGGGATTGGCAAAGGTTGAAGCAAACCAGGTTGCTTCCCTCTATCAAACTTTGTCTTTTGGCAAACCACACATTTTGAAACATACTCTTGTATGTTCGCTTTCATGGTAGGCCAATAGAAGTACATTTCTATCCCTCTTAGGGTAGCTTGAATCCCTCTATGCCCCGCATATGGAGGAGCATGAGATTCATAAATTACTTTCTCACGTAGTGAGTTGGTAACACATAGCCTATTACCATAAAGAAGATAATCATCTTGTAAGGTAAATGGTTCCTCTTTCTTCCCTAGTGCAAGGGCTGACATCACATCTTTAAGATCGGAATCGATAGCGTACTCATCTATCATAGAAGATAGATCATTGTGAGTTGCTATGGAAACCGCATTCACTCTTGGATGTCTTGAGAGTGCATCAGCTACTTGATTATGCTTGCCAGCAATGTGAGCAATATGAAAATGAAATTACGAAAGGAAATTTGCCCACCTCATTTGTTTGTCAGAGAGCTTGGTTTGCGTCATGAAGTACTTGAGGCTTTGGTGATCCGTCCGCAGAATGAAAGGAGTCCCCAATAAGTAGTGCTTCCACGTGTCTAAGGCATGTAGAACTGCAAGGAGTTCCTTTTCATATATGCCTAGAGCTTGCTCAACTGGGTTGAGCCTTCGACTTTCATATGCTATGGCGTGCCCTTCTTGGAGAATCATGGCTCCAAGGCAATCACCGCAAGCGTCGCATTGGACCTCAAATGTCTTTGAGAGATCCGGTAGTGTAAGCACAGGTTGAGAGATAAGCTTCTCTTTAAGATTTTCAAAAGCAGTGTTCTCTTTGGTAGTCCATGCATACTTAACGTTCTTTTTTGTTAGGTCATGCAATGGTCCTACTATGAGTGAGAATTTTTCTATGAAGCGTCTATAGTATGCACACATACCTATAAAGCTTCTTAATTCATGCAAATTCTTTGGGTTAGGCCATGCTTTTATTACTTCTAACTTTGATGGATCCATTTGGATGCCATCTTTAGAGATAATATGACCTAAATACTGAATCTCTTGTAAGAAAAAATCACTTTTCTTCTGATTTATGTAAAGCTTATTCTCTTGCAAAACTTGAAAATTTACCTGGAGGTGTTGTTTGTGTTCGTCCAAGGAATTGGAGTAGATGATTATATCATCAAAGAACACTCCAATGTAACTGCGGTGAGGCCTAAAGAGCTTCTCCATCATGCGGTTGAATGTAGTTGGTGCATTGGTCAAGCCAAAAGGCATGACAATGAATTCGTAGAGACCAAACGTAGTGCGAAATGTGGTCTTTACAATGTCTTGATCAACAATCCTTATTTGGTGATAGCCACTTTTTAGGTCAATCCTACTGAAGTAGGTCGATCCTTGTAGCTTATCAAATAGGTCTTCTACCCGTGGAACGGGAAACCTATTTTTGATAGTGATCCTATTTAGTGCTCTATAGTCGACACACATACGATATGTGCCATCTTTCTTTTGCACTAATAAAACCGGTGAACAAAATGGAGATGAACTAGGCCTAACCATTCCTTTCTCAACCAACTCATGCACTTGCCGCATAATTTCCTCTTGTTGAGCTTGAGAAACTCAATAAGGAGGTTTATTAGGCGGTGAGCTTCCTGGAAGAAGCTCGATTGTATGGTCATCATCCCCTCGTTTTGGAGGCAATTCATTAGGAATGTCGTCAATAAAAACATCTTGGAATTCATTAAGGAAATTAGATAACCCTAATTCTTTTTTATTCCCTTTATTTTTATTTGACAGAACATTAGGTTCATTTTGAGAGTCTTTTACAAATATCATGTACACGAAAATAGAGCTCTTTATTGACTTATCAAAAGCATGCTTATGTACAAGAGGTATAGTGTTACCTGACTCATTAGCATATATGTACATGTCTTTGTCCCTGTATTTAAAGTAAATTTTCCTTTCAGGAAACTTGATGTTGGCCGTCATGCGATCAAACCATGGTGCCCCTAGGATTACATCCTCATGCTTAAGGGGAGAGATGAAGAAATCCTCTTTGTCCACATAACTTTGGACATGAAGCCTCAATTTCCCAATCAAGGGAGTAACTGGGACTTCTTCTCCCTTGAAAGCATTATCGGCTGGTAGGGGATTTCCCATCTCAAAGGCTTGGATGCCTAGCTTAGTGGCCAACTACGTGGATATGAAATTGTGAGTAGAGCCATTGTCGAAGAGAATGAAAGCATCATGTTCTCTCACCTTCCCCCAAGCATGGCATAGAGGAGATCCTTTGTGATGAGCATCTTCTTCTTTAACTTCAATTATGGAAGCTCTAGGAGTTTCATTGCGTGTGTTCTTCTGTGGGCAAGCACGATAAGCATGCCCTTGCTCCCCACATTTGAAACAACGGTTATCCTTGCGATAACGCTCTAGCTCTTTAGGAGAGAGTTTATTTTTGCCTTTGTAGACTCCCTTCTCCTTAGCTTTATTGTTGTTGAAGTTGCCCTTGGGAAACTTTTGGACATGGTCCTTCCCCTTAGGCTCATTATGGTCTTTGCTTTCCATGGGTTTAAGATTTTTCTTAGCCCCTTGTTGGAAGTGGATTCGTGAAGCCACCATAGTATGGTGTATGACCGCTGAAATAGTGCGAGGCCTTTGGGAGTTTACATACTTCGCCATATCTTCAGATAAACCCGCACAAAATTGTTGTTTTTGCTCTCCAAAATCTATCTTTTTGTAGACAGTGGCTTTGAGATGTAAATCCCAAAACTTGTCTACGTATTTGTGAATAGATTCGTAGGGAGAGAGCTTAAAGCTTCGCCATTCGGTGAGCACTTTGTCTTTGGCATCGCTAGCCAAAAACTGCTTCATAATGGAAGCTCTTAAAGCTTTCCATGTTCGTGGAGCTTCACCATTTGCTCGTAGGCTAGACCACCATTTCCTGGCAGACTTTTGGAGATGCATGGCTACATGACATATCTTAGAGGACTCCGTGAAGCCCTCATCTCCAAATGCCGCATCAAATTGTTGAATAAAGGCCAAGACTTTGTCCGTAGCACCAAAGGTGCCATCGTAGGTAAGAAAAGAGATACTCTTTCCTCCCTCCTTGAACTGTTTGAACTTGGACGACCTCTTCCAAGTGGCATAGGATTTCCTATGGCCTCTCCTTTTGAATTCTTTGGGAGCCGCACCATCACTTCCTTCGGAAGAGGAGGAGGATGATGAAGATGGAGAAGAGGGTGACCTCTTTCTCGCCTTTTTCTTCTCATACTTCCTTTCTTCCTTCTTTGAATTACGGTGAGAAGGACTATCCGATGGTCTTCTCCATTTAGGGGGTGTTGGAGAGCATTTGCCCGCCTTCTTCGTGGTGCCATCTCCGCTGAGGTGGCGGGAGATTCACTTCTTTCTTGTTCTTTCAGTGGGGGCTCTACCGTTGAGATTTGGGCTGTCCTTGGTGAGGGAGTTGCCCCATAAACTTGTAAGCTTTTGGGTCCTTCGTATGGGTCCTCCTCTTCTCTCACTGTAGAGAGCCCTCTTTTAGAAATCTCACTAGGAGCTTTCATAGGCACTCCCTCTTCTAGGTGAGGAGATTGGAGAATCCCATGGATGCGTAATTGTTGTTGTACTTCACCTTGGACGGATGGGTTGCCCATGGCTTGTTGAAGCCTAGTAACAAGATAGTTCACAAGCATAGGGACATCATTAGTAGCTTGACCATTAGCAAAATCAAAGCCATCAACATTAATTTCACTTTCTCAACTATTGTCAGCCATTATAACTAAGTTTTAGGTGTAAATTTTTACTTGTACTTTGGCACTTCAAGCCCTAGTTTCTACTCCTCTTTACTTTCAAAGATAAGCACTCAAGCATCTATACCCGTGGCTCGGAATATCATTAATTGCAAGGAATAGAAGAGAGGGTTTATCATAGCCCAGTCGGCACCGGTTCCTGTCAAGCTTCTAATAGCTCAATAATGGTTAAGCCGTAGGCAAGCCCCCTGTGACTCCATTATTAAGACCATAGCTCTCGACGGTGATACCCCGTTAACTGCACGAAGCAGGCGCACCTCAAGGATAATAAATCCTTGTTCTCCTTACCCTCATGCAATTAGTAATTCCAACCGTTTGTAGCAAGCTTGAGGACCTCTCTTCTTGAGCAAGAAAAGAGAAAGCGATAGCTCTGATACCAATGTAACAATTACTGGTCTATAAAGCTTGTAAATAGCGGAAAATAACTTAACATAGTGAGCATTTCATTAAGAGCAAATTCCTAATGAGCATACAAGAGTGCTTGGTTGGAGATAACAACATTAGCATAACACCTAATTAGTTTGGCATAACAATACTTGAAAGAGAGAGAGAGAAATAGAACAATTGACAACTATTGAGGACCGGATTTACATGGACCGGTCCCCCCTCCATTAGGCATTTGTATTATAACTTCTCCCATTAAGAGAGACTTTGTACAATACAATTCTTTGTGTTCCTTGGTAAAAACTCGTCGGTGCTATGAAGATGGAAGCTTCATGCACCAAACTTACATGTGATAACACATAACATCAGTTACTCGTTGGTCTCAGACCCAAGACCTCACACACCTTCGAAGATGGTGAGAGCTAGCGGGGTATGAGAGTAGATCTAGAGGAAGAAGGAGTATTCTTACGAGAAAGAAGTATTTCCTCACTTAATTACTCTTGTAGCTTTGCTTAGCTTAGTAATTAGATAATAGAGGAGAGAAGCATGGCATTGAAGCTTAGCTCTTGGTTGGATTTGTATTCCATATCCAAGAGTTGTTAGTGTAGGCCTCCATTCTCAAACTTGGAGAAGAAGATGAGCTTTCCATTAAAGCTTGGAGAAGGAAATGATTTTCTTGCTCTACACATGAGTTGTGTGAGTGTGTGTGGAATAATGCCCTTCCAAAACAGCTCCCTCTCTCCTCTTGGTTGACCCCCCTTGCCAATTACTCATGCTACATTTCTATTGGACCTTGAAAAGCCTAGCCAATAGTATTTGAGTATGAGTTTTACTCTTGCTGGCTTCCTATTGGCCCGTAAATAATTTGGCCAATAGCCTTTGAGAGGCCCAGTCAAGAGCCTTGTAACAAGTGTCCATCCTTTTTTCCATTTTGTAAATGCCAAATAATTAATTTAATTATTTGCTTTGCTATTGGACCTTTTAGTCCTTTGGCCAATAGGAATTAAGCAATTTTAGGAACTACTTAATTATCATTGGACCTTTTGACTGTCCAATAGTCTTTTAGGGAGACTATTTCTTATTGGTTATTTTTTGAGCATTTATAAAAATAAAATTTTAGTTTACACTAGCTAACTTCTCATTGGTCCACCTCTGTGCCCATCCAATAGGATTCAGGCAAGAATTGGGGGTTTCTTTGCATGCCTGACATGTGTCCTCTTTACTTTGTGGAAAGGGTAAGCTTAGGTGTATATTGTGTGTGTGTGTGTGTGTGTGTGTGTGTGTGTGTGTGTGTGTGTAGTCCTTATTAAGCTTTGTCATCTTCCCAAAACGTTTTTGCTTTTGTCCTCTAGCTTATTGGCCTTTTGCACACACACAAAGCATCCAATTCCATTTACAATTGACCATTGGACTTTACACTTTGAAATTTTGGAACTTAACCTTTTGAAAGTCTTAATGGGCTGAACCCTAAGGTCTTTGGAGCCCATTCATTGCACATTGCACATTGCTCTTGTGCAGATGGTACCCCTTTGGATCCCTACTGTGGGCCCCCTACTGTGACCAGTCTGCTAGCTTTACTAATAATCTAGCTTTTTCTCCCCTGGTACTTCCCCATATTAAATGATCAGTTTAACATGAGAAAATCATTTAGGAGAATTAGATATTAGTTATTATGACTCTTGCTCTTTGACAGACCATCTCTCATTTGGGCCCCTTTACCATTGGCCCCGTGTTGAGATAGATCCGTAAGCACATGTTTATATTCTAACCCTTGTTCTCGTTTATTATCCCATATTAAATTATCAGTTTAATATGAGAAAATCATTTGGGTTGGTTAGATATTAGATATTTAATGACATGATTCATAATGGAAGCTCTTTAAGTTTTCCATGTTTGTGAGGCTTCACCGTTTGCCCGTAGGCATTATTGCCTGGCGGACTTTTGAAAGTGCATAGCTACATGGCGTAGCTTAGAGGACTCCGTGAAGCCCTCATCTCCAAACGCTGCAATGAATTGTTGGATGAAAGCCAAGACTTTGTCCGTATCACCAAAGGTGCCATCGTAGGTAAGGAAAGAGATGCTCTTTCCTCCCTCTTTGAAATTCTTGAGCTTGGATGATCTCTTCCAAGTGGCATAGGATTTCCTATGGCCTCTTCTTTTTGATGGATAAAAAGTTGCACCATCGCTTTCTTCAGAAGATGAAGAATTTGAGGAAGATGGAGAAGAGGGTGACCTCTTTCCTGCCTTTTTCTTGCCTTGATCCTCTTTGTCTACACCATCACTTTCTTCATAAGAGGAAGAGGATGAAGAAGATGGAGAAGAGGGTGACCTCTTTCTCGCCTTTTTCTTCTCTTGTTTTTTATCATCCCTCTTTGAATTATGGTGTGGAGAAGTGTGCGATGGTCTTCTCCGTTTAGGAGGTGATGGAGAGGAATTTTCCCACTGTCTTCGTGGAGACATCTTCGCCGAGGTGGCAAGAGACTGACTTCTTTCTCGTTCTTTTGATGGGGGCTCTTGAGTTCTCCTTTGGGAAGGAGATGCGTCATCTTTTTCTTCCCAAATCAGAGAGAGGCCTCTTTTGGAAGTCTTGCAAGGAGGCTTCCTAGGTACTCTCTCGTCATGGTGGGGAGCTTGGAGAAACCCATGAGCACGAAGCTGCCGTTGCACTTCACTTTGGAGGGATGGATTGCCCATGGCTTGTTAAAGCCTAGAAACAAGGTAGTTAATAGGCATAGGGGCATCATTAGTAGCATACTCAGTAGCAAAACCAAAGCTATCAACATTAATTTTACTCTCTTTACTATTGTCAATCATTCTAACAACTTTTAGGTGTAAACCTTTTTAGGTGTACTTTGGCACTTCAAGCCCTAGTTGCTACTCCTCTTTACCCCTTTAGAAAAACAGTCAAGCTATTGTACCCATGGCTCGAATATCAAGCTTCTAATAGCTCAATAGTGGTTAAGCCATAGGCAAGTCCTGTACGACTCCACTATTAAGACCATAGCTCTAGACGGTGATGCCCCGTTATCTACGCGAAAGCGCGCACTGCAAGGTTGAAAAGTCCCTATTCTACTTACTCAATTGCAATTAATAATACCAACCATTTCTAGCTAGCTTGAGGACCTCCATTCATGAGCAAGAAAAGAGAAACCTTGTGCTCTGATACCAATGTAACATTTAATGGCCTAGTAACTTGTGTGTAACAAAAAATAACATGAACATAGTGAGCATTTCATTAGAATAGATTCATAATGAGCATAGCAAGATTGCTTGGATGGAGAGAGCAACAAAAAGCATAACACTTAGTTAGATAAGCATGAACAATACTTCAAAAGAGAGAGAAATTAAGCTATTGACAACAGTTGAGGACCGGATTTACATGGAGCCGTTCCCCCCTCCAAAAGGCTTTGTATTATAGGTTTCCCCCATCGAGGAAGACATTTTACAATACAATTCTTTGTGTTCCTTCAATAACTAGCTAGTGCAATGAAGATGGAAGCTTCAAGCACTAAGCAAACACTTATAAAATACAACATTAATTCCCTCACAGTCTCAGACCCAAAACCTCACACACCTTCAAAGATGGTGAGAGCTAGCGGGGTATGAGAGTAGATTGAGAGGAAGGAGTAGTCTTACGAGAAAGAAGTATATCTCCTCACATAATCACTCATAAAAGCTTAGCATAGCTTAGTAATTAGCATTGTAGAGGAGATGAGTATACATTGAAGCTTGGCTCTTGGTTGGATTTGCATCACAAAGCCAAGAGTTGTTGGTGTAGGCCTCCCTTCTCACAAGCTTGGAGTAGATGATGAGCTTTCCATTAAAGCTTGAGAATGAGAGAGAGAGAGAGAGAGAGAGAGAGAGAGAGAGAGAGAGAGAGAGAGAGTCTTCTTGCTTCACACATGAGATTATGTGAGTGTGTGTGTGATAATGCCTTGCCAAAATCAGCCCCCTCTCTCTCTTGGTCGACCCCTCTTGCAAAATACTCATGTTGGCACCCCATTGGACCCTGCAAAGTTTAGCAATGAAAATTGAGAAGCATAAGTGATAACCTTGTGACATGTGTCCCCCTTTCCCCTTTTGTGAGATCTTTAGATAATTAAATAATGCAACTAAACTCTCATTGGACCCCTTTGTCTTCTCTCATTGGACCCCTTTGTCTTCTGGCCAATAGGAATCAGGCAAGCCTTTGGGCTGCTAAATGCTCATTGGACCCCTTGGGAGACTATCCAATAGTCTTCTAGAGAGCTTAATTCTTATTGGTTCTTTTATCAAGTGTTTGTAAATGAATTGAACTAGATTTACTCTAGCCTAATTCTCATTGGTCCACCTTTATGGCCATCCAATAGGATTTGAGTGCACCTTGTGGGCAATTGGCCTAGGGAGCTGACATGTGTTTATTATACCCTTTGTGTAAAGGGAAGCCTTTGAGTGTGTGTGTGTGTGTGTATGTGTGTGTGTTCTCTCACAAGCTTCTCTCTCTTCCCCGACCTTTAGGGCTCGCCCCCTCCTCTTTAGGAGTCATGAAAGACTTTTTGGTCATCATTAAACCATCCAATTTTCCCTAGGGTTGGACCATTGGATATAACCTTTGAATTTTGGAACCTTAGTATTTTGGAAGTCTTAATGGGCTGAACCTTAGGGTCTTTGAAGCCCATTGTTGCACATTGCTCTTTTGCAGATGGCCCTCCATTCGGATCCCATTTTTCCCTCCTTTGGATCCCTACTGTGACCGGTCTGCCAGCTTAACCAATATTCTAGCTTTTTCTCCCCTAGTACTTCCCCATATTAAATGATCAGTTTAACATGAGAGAATCGTTTAGGAGAATTAGATATTCGTTATTATGACATATATATTACGAAGGCCCCACTTAAATAATAAGGAAAAAGGAACACATTGCACGTCAATATTTTGAAACAAAATAAAATGAAAAGGAAGTAAAATTGAAACACATTAAAAATTCAAAATAAAATAATATTTTATGCTTTCTTATAAGAAAAGATAGATTTAATAAACATAGAAAATAGTAAAATAATTTAGTGAAATGAAATGTGTCAGGACACGAGTCCTACGGGCAGGGCCCTACCCTAAGGGGGGGTCACGGACCCCAACCACGGGCCAGCTAGCAGTGTGGACAGGGGATCCTAGGGCTAAGAGCTTATAAGTATGGGCGGTTGGGTGGAGGATCCAGGTCTCTAGCTCCTAGGGTTCTTATATCACGGACCCCGGCCACAGGCCAGCTAGCAGTGTGGACATGGGATCCTAGGGCTAAGAGCCTATAAGTATGCGCGGTTGGGTGGAGGATCCAGGTCTCTAGCTCCTAGGGTTCTTATATTGGTATCAGAGCAAGGTGGAGAGGAAGGAGCAGGGGAGTAGGCGGAGATGGTGATTGTGCATGGTGATGCATGGCTTTGCATGCCTTCACGAATTCTCTCTCTCTCTCTCTCTCTCTCTCTCTCTCTCTCTCTCTCTCTCTCTCTCTCTCTCTCTCTCTCTCTCTCTCTCTCTCTCTCTCTCTCTCTCTCTCTCTCTCTCTCTCTCTCTCTCTCTCATACAAGCCATCATGGCGTGGTGGACTGCTGTGGGCAAGAGCCCTTAGCAGTCGAGGACGGGAACGAGGTCGAGGACCGCGTGCAGAGTGTGTGCTCCTTGCCGCACTGTCGAAGCAAGGGACTTGCCAATACACCGTGTGCGAGCCACAGACGGCTCCAAGCACACAACAAGCCTAAACTAGCAAGCTCAAGAAAACAAAGGGTGTGTCACTCACCGCTCTACGCTCGCCTTCGTGGTGGATTCCTTGCCGCGATGAAGAAGAAGCTGCAGTCGTGCCGCGCTCAACCGCTTCGCCGCCGTCGTGCCTTCGTAATGCTCGATCGCACACACACTCTCCCTCTCTCTCTCTCTCACACACACACACACACACAAGGAGGTGAAGAAGAAGAAGATGGAGATGGAGCAAGAGCACTCTTCAATTGCACAAATGAGAGAATGAGTAAAAATTAGGTTTAGTTGGCTTTTATAGGAGCTCACCCCATTCACACTTGGGCGCCCATGCTTAGCCAACTAACCCCTTGAATGTCCAAGTTAAAGTGCGTCTCTCATCGACGATCACTCTACCTTTCCTTATTGGACCGACAAGCCCGGTACCTGACTCTACCAAATACATAATACACGTCCGTCGTAGGTGATAGGGTGTCCGTGTGCCATGAGGGTTAACATGCCCCCCTTCCTGATGTAGATTCCGTCCTCGGAAGCTATTGAGTTGAAGCTGGTTCGTCGAGGTGGAAGAGCATTTGAGATGAATGTCCTTAGCCTTCTTCAGTCACTGCAAAATCAAACAACATTGGCACAGTAATTGCATTCTCTTAAAAAGCATATGCAGTTTTAGATAGAAAAATTGATTGGTCAAAGAATTTCAAACAATTTGGTAGCAATGAACATTAAATTGCAATGTAATCAAATGCATAAACAGATGTAAAGGTAGAAAATTAAACAAGTCTGGGGTCACTAATTTGACGGTCGAAAAGCACTAGAGATCGAATATTAATACCATGGGTAAGCTTCTTAACTTTCTGTGGTCAATTAAGTTGTTTAATCGCGAGAGCCAAGTATTCATGTTCAAGGGCTGACTAGAGGCTATATCTAGAAAACTTTGTAGTTAAGCTACCATAAAAGGAATTTCTCATGAAATCATCGCCTGACTGATTACTTTTTCTTTGACCCCCCAAAGTCTTTTCACATTGATTCAATTATGATGTGTGTGCTTATTTTGTATGCCTTGGGTTTTTTGCTTTTCAAGGAAAAGCGCCCACACTGGGAACCTCTAGGGCTCTAGTACCATAGGCGATACATGTGAGTGAAGTACCAAATCAAGCCGAGATTTCTTTTCCAGTTTAAAATTTTACATTGTGGCACTTTGATTTTTTGTTTATTCATTTTCAGCATTTAAATTTTGTAACTTTGGGGGGTCATATAACATTGTTACACTCCCCAGGCTCATCACATTAGTAAACTCCCTTTATAATACTTAAGCTAAAGGTCAATAGGGTTAAGCCCACTAGAAAGCCCTAGTACATTTCATACAATGCTGCCTAAATTGGATTAAGAACCTAAGTAACCATTGATTATTAGGAAGGCATTCCCCATGGTATTAAGAGAAGATTTCTAATACCTAACTTGGTCAAACTAGCTTAGTCGGACTGCTTGATTTTTACCCCTAAACAAGTGATTATGACAAAACATTACATTGAATTAAATGTTTGATACTAAGCAAATGCGCTGAATATTATGCTACCAATCACAATCAAAGCAGACAATCATAGATGCAAAAAGATAACGGCAATGCTAATGGACAAGAAACACCTGTTTGTGTTGATGGTCGCGCTTGATTTGAAGGTTCCATGAAGGTCCAAATCCTATCAATAGCAACACGCTCCTGTACACACTAGGAAACAAAAGGACTACCTCCAGGAGGCACATTAGTGGGAAAAGAGAACTTTGCTAATCACTCAACTCTAAAACAGAAACACTCCTATCGTACTAATCTTACCTACCCTCCATCACTCAAGTGATGAGGATCAAAGGTGTTTTATGGCATAGGTTTCTGTTTCACCGTACCAGATGTGACATGTGTAGGTCTGAGTCAATGTTTTGACTTTAATGTGCATACTCGTTTGCTAATTGCTCTTGCTCTTTTTTTTCTTTTTTTTTTTGAGTATAAAGCTTTATATGTACATTCCCTAAGATCGGAGATTAAGAGGTCAGGGAAAAAGGTTGAGAGGGAAGCAAGTGAATAATGGATGTCCACAAACACTCCCCCCTTCCTTGGGTAGATCATACCGTTTGAAATGAGCTTGTCACCCTTTGAAACCAATTGTTCCAGTTGGTAATAGGTGAGGATTTTTGCCAGTAGTTTTTTATTACCCTAGGTGCCTTGTCAAGTTGCAAGGGTGGTAAGGTACTCTCCCAGGATCGAACTTGAAGTGGTTCATCAGGTGATTCTTGAACACTGGGAGGTGTGGATTCTTTTGTAGCTTCATGGAGGTCCACTACTATAGATGGAGGCTGTGTAGAAGCTTTTACCTCTATGGATGTATTACATGAGGAGCTAGAATCTTCATGGGACTCCCCCCTTCCTGAGCTAGGTGGAACAAATCGTTCTTTCTTTGGTACCCAAACTAGCTCGGGAGCGGGTGTGTAGCATTCTGTGATTTTTTTCTTTCCACGATCATTGATTCGTTTTGGAGCTACGGGATTGGGCTCACTTCGGTCAGGTGATAGGTAAGAGCACAATCTACGTTTTGGCACCCAGATTTGATCATTTCCTCGATAGTAGCCTTGGGCTTCCAATAGTCGTGTAGGGATCCATCGCAACATTTTCTTACTTTTCTTGGAGCGAGTGGTACGTTTCTTACAAGGCTTCTGTTTTTTAGCACTAGCTATGGTCACTAAAGAAGCTTTAGGGACCCACTTGTATGTTTTCTTCGTTACATTAGGATGAGTCTTGTTGGAAGCGATATGCATTGCTTGTAGCATATTTAAGGGTATAGGCATTTCATCCCCCTCAGGTGTTACCCAGGTCGTCCCCCTATTTCCCCAAGTGTCTATGGTTGATGCTAGGTGGACCCAATCCACATTGTCTGATTCCGTCATACCCGGTAACACATCCATGTAAGGAGAATCTTGGCCAATGTCTGTATCCTTCTTACAAGTGTAACAATATTGTAGTGGGGCCGAGTGAACTGTGGTGTCAGAGCGATGATCAATAATGGTTTTACTCCCTAAGGGGTGTACCTTACCAACCACCAAATCCACTCTAAGGACAGAGTCTTGGAATTGCAAATAGACATGATTTTTAGACCAATCGTGAACCATTTGTGCTTCCCTCATGAATGGTCTTCCTAAAATCATTTCATATGACATAAGGTGTTTAGAGAAATCCATTACAATGAACGTATGTCGTACCTTGTGTCCTAGAACTTTGATCTTAAGATCCTTGAGCATCCCCATAGGTTTGGCTATGGTACCATTTGCCATCTTTACCACAATGTTAGTAACACTGAGGCGGGGTTTTCCCATGGATTCCCAACAATCTTTTGTAACGATGCTAACTCCCGCACCACCATCAAGAATTCCCTTTATAGTTAATCCCTTGGTAGTGATGGGTAGGGTCGCATTAGACTCGTCTCCTTCAAAATACTGCCCTAATTCGTTAATGGGTACCTCGATCACAGACTCGTGTCCATCTAAGTCAAGTGATTGCACATGATTTTCCTCATCAATCATAATCGAGTCAGGCCTATTTGGTTGCGCAAACTGCGGTAATCCCGTTCGTAGCTCTCCGTTAAGGAATGCTCGAAGTGCAAGGAATAACTCAGGATCTCCATACAGCTTTGCTATGATCGTGGTTCGAACCTCAGAAGACATGAAGTCCACTAGTTTGGCAACATTCATTGGCGTTTTGCAGGGTGTAGGTCCTTGACTAGGAACTGGTGAGGATGGAATCTCATATTCCTCAATGGGATCAGGTATACCTTCGTTAAACATCCTTTCCAACAAGAAAGGTGTATGCTCACTTTCTGATGTCCCGTCCTCACTCCCTTCTTGGATGATACTAGATATGGCTAACGGTCTATGGTTCATGTGGGGTGGATGAACTTGCGTGGGAAACATTGTGTCATGAATTTTGACCTGCATGGGTTCTGGTTCTAGTTTCCTTTGAGTCTCCTCCACTAAACCTCTTAGATGTTTCACCTGCTCAATCTCGTCTACTGGGTTTGGATATGTCCCAATCTTCTTTTTACGATTCTTCCCTTTTTGCCCCTGCGGTTTTTCTTGGGGGTCTTGGATTGGATTTGGAAACACTTGTGGTGTTTTCAGAGGCTCTTTATGGTTTTCTCTTATTCGGTTTTCATTTGGTCCCATGTTACGGTTTTCCTTGTCGGTCTTTCCCTTTGTGGTATTGGTTCTAGTCTCCATTGTCTCGACTGAATCTGAATCATCCTCGAGGTCATTCATATACACGGGGTCATCTCCTGTTCCTATGTTTGTTTTGGAACTTGGCTTTGAATTTTCCGTATTCTGCGACTTCTTCCTTCGTGTCTTCTTTTTCTTTGCTTGGATAATTGACGCGGTATCTCTCTCTTCGAGGATATGGCCTGGCCCTTGAAGCATGGACCGTGTAATCGCATAAGCGGGTGCGACGGGTGGTATTGGTGATGTCACACTAGCAATTTCGACCAAATTTAGGGGTGTGATTTTAGGCGCATTTGGGTTATAGGGGCATTGGGCAATCAAGTGATCTATGCCACAACGATTACATGTGAGTATTGGCATTGCAGACGTGCTCCCTTGATTCATTTGCATCTGTGCAGCATTCTTTTGCAGCCTAATAGGGCACTCCGCTACTCGATGTGGTCCACCACACTCGTAGCATTGAAGAGGTGGCCTCCTAGCCTGGGTGTTGATATTTTGACCTCTGGATGCGAGAGCAGCAGCTTGATAAACCGGCTTGACTTGTCCCCAACAATCTTCCATGTAGTATATAGGACACTCTTCCAATGTATCAAGTCCGTAGGCAATACTAGTGTCTATTTCCTCCTCACAGCCATCTGCATAAGCATTTGATGGCTCGCAACCCACTTGGTTCATAGGGGCGACTCTTGGATGCGGGGGCTGCGGTCCTAGCACAGGAGGTGGTAGCGGTGTAGCTTGTACAACATTTTGAGATCTAGGGACCATGTGTTGCGGTAGTTGCTCAACAGGTGGAGTAGGCATCAATACAGGAGCTCGAGGCGCATCCGTCCAGGCTACAGGTGGTCTATTTGCCATCATACGTTTGATCATTAAACAATCCTTAGCTTGGTGACCATACCTACCACATGCGTTGCAAGTTCCATTAAATTTTACTCTAAACGTAGGGCACTCACTAGTGCTATGTGGACCTAAGCAAATGGAACACCATTGTTGCTCCCTTCTTGGATACATGTGACTATTTTGAGGGGGTCGATTATCCTTAAGAGACTCTTGGATTGCCTTGGTGAGGTCTGTCAAGAATGTCTCAAATACCTTTGGCTCATTGGCAATGGGCTTTGCAGTCATGGGTTCATACTCAATGGCTTGTGAGCTAGGGGATCTCGTGTCAGTAGACACCCTCATGCCTGCTATCATCAAGTTGTCCTCTAATTGGATTGCATTGGCAGTGACATCTTCCCAGGTTGTGATACCTCTAATCACTAGTCCATTATAGATTCCTTCATTCCTCAACCCTCGAATGAATCGATCAAGCAGTTGGTTATTGTTGAAGCGCTCATTTACAGGGCAACGAGAGTTTAAGTGCTTTAGACGACTAATGAAGTCCCTTACTGACTCTCCTTCCTTACGTTCGGCCTTCTGTAGCTGAGATGCTACACCCCAAAGCACACCTTCTCGTATGTACTCCTTTAGAAACAACCTTCGAAGGGTAGGGTAGATTGTTTTCTCGTCCACCCTTAGGGTCCTATACCAATCTCCAGCCTTCCCACTTAATGTCAAGCTTAAGGCATTGCACTTATGTAGTTCGTTGCGTTCCCCTAAGGAATCACATACTTGTTCAAACACTTCAATGTGTTTTCTAGCATCTTCGTCCCCATTGAATTTTTGCGTGAGTTTGGCAATTTGTACTGCCTTACTCCTAGGCTCTCTATCAGATGCGTGACGCATATTTTCCGCGATAGATCGACCTATGGTTTGAGCAAACGCTGCCAAGTCACCCATGTGAGGAGGTAGGGCCGGTGGAGGTACTCTTGGAATCATATGTGGGAGAGGAACGGGTACCGGTCTTGGCATATGTGTAGATGATGCAGGATATGGAACATAACCGGGCATAGGTCCACTCGGATAAGAGCTAGGGAGCGGCACTCGAGGAGCATAAGCAAGTGGTACAATTGGAGGTGTGGGGGCCATGTGTGCATAAGGGGCTAAAGGCACATATGGTCGAGGCCCCATATTAGGTACTACAACACTAGGTAGTGGCACTGCGCTAACCGTAGATATCATCGATACATTCTCTGTTAGGCTTATCCCTGGAGTGAGCACTGTGTTTTCCTTGATAGAGGGTTGAGCCAAGTTAGGGAAGCTAAAGTTGTCGCTCGGAGGCTCAGATTGCATAGAGACCCCAGGTGAAATGACGTAAGATGGGTCCATGGGGCTCATTAGAGGAGTCTCCATTTGTGATAGAGTAGGCTGTTGAGCCTTGCTCGTATCCAGAAATCTCATGGGGCCAGTTGAGAGTATATTTACCCCTCGGTTTTGCCTTTCTGATTGAATAATGCCATGGATAACATTACAGATCATTTTCTGTTGATCTTCGATGCTCGTGGCACTAGAGGTGGATTGTACAATCTCTATCCATCCTACATGGTAGGCGTGGCCAGAGTGTAGATCCGTCAACACCTCAGTGTGGAGGTCGTATGTCCAATGATCATTAATGAACAATCCTTCTAGAGTCGACGTGTTAATGGTTTCTTGTGAGGTAGAAGCAATGTTGCTCCCCGTGGTTTTACTTGTCACCAACGGTACTCTAGAGGGAACTTCTGAAGGAGGCAGCTCAACAGGGCCTTCTTGGTAAGAAGTTGGTAGGATATCCACATGGACACTCTTTGGGGGTGTGGGGTCCACGTGCGATGTGAAAGGAGAGTCCACTTCCCCACCCCCTTCGTGTGCTTCATTTGCATCAGGTTCCGAGCGAGTAGCTCTACCTAATGTTTCCATGAAACGGCTAAACATACTAGTACTAGGCTGTGGAGCTTCGGGAGGTGCATGGCCTTCTCTCTCAGTGTTTTGGGTAGGGTATGCTTCCATGATTTCTGAGTCGAAGGAGGAATCACTAGCGGCTATTTTAGGGTCTTGGGTGGTGCTACCTTGTGTCCCCGCTGAGGGTCTAGAGCTTATCGTGGATGGGTAATGGGTGTCCGTATGAACAGAGGCACCCTCAATATGCTCGTGTTCTAGCACCCGCCCAGAGCGTAAGTGCATGTGCTTTTGATACCCTAAGGTGTCAAAAAGCTGCTCTAGGAGGCCTTGTGACTAGTTTTTAGCGTGTTTTTTGTTTGTTTTTTTGCTAGATTTTTTAGAGCGTGTCGTGGAATGGGCCGTGTGATAGCTCGAAACGAGCGTATCGGTCAGAGGGTCGTGCCGTGCTTCACAGCCCTCCGTTTGGTCACTCTATGCCCTCGGAATCCCTAAAACTGTCAATTTCCAGTAGGGAACTAGGCCCAAACTAGAAAGTCTAAGGGTGCAAGTGGGAAGAGAAAGGAGGAGAGTGGAGGACTTGTCCCACATGCTCTCATTCTCTCTTGAGGGAGTAGGGTATATATATAAGAGTGAGTCTAGTATATATCATAGGCCTGGGCCTGGGCCTGGGCCTGGGCCTGGGCCTGGGCTTGGGCTTGGGCTTGGGAAAACGATCCCGATCCCGATCTATCTTTTATACAAATCAACCCGTCCGTTTTAAGAGTCACGTTTTTTATTTTCGAAAAATATCGCCGCCCACTCGTTTTTCCTTTTTTTTTTTTTTTCTCAAAAAACTTTTTTTTTTCAAAAAAAAATTTTAATTATTTTTTTTTGTTGATGCAGAAAATACAGAAATTGAAAAAAACGCAGAAATGCAGAAAATGCAGAAAAAACGCAAAAATTGTAGAAAATGCAGAAAAAACGCAGAAATTGCAGAAAATTGACAGAAATGCGGAAAATTGCAGAAATTGAAAACGTCGAACTTGAAAACGCAGAAATTGCAGAAATTGAAAAAACGCAGACAATAGCAGAAATTGAAACTTGACAGCAATTGCAGAAAACGCAAAAAACAGAAACCTTCCACACACTCCTTCCCTGCCTTTCCTATGATAGAAATTGCACCACAAGGAAGCGTAAAGTGCTAACCGAGCTTAGTGTAGGGCATATCCCCGGCAACGGCGCCAAAAATGTGCGCTCCTTGCCGCACTGTCGAAGCAAGGGACTTGCCAATACACCGTGTGCGAGCCACAGACGGCTCCAAGCACACAACAAGCCTAAACTAGCAAGCTCAAGAAAACAAATGGTGTGTCACTCACCGCTCTATGCTCGCCTTCGTGGTGGATTCCTCGCCGCGATGAAGAAGAAGCTGCAGTCGTGCCGCGCTCAACCGCTTCGTCGCCGTCGTGCCTTCGTAATGCTCGATCGCACACACACTCTCCCTCTCTCTCTCTCTCTCACACACACACACACAAGGAGGTGAAGAAGAAGAAGATGGAGATGGAGCAAGAGCACTCTTCAATTGCACAAATGAGAGAATGAGTAAAAATTAGGTTTAGTTGGCTTTTATAGGAGCTCACCCCATTCACACTTGGGCGCCCATGCTTAGCCAACTAACCCCTTGAATGTCCAAGTTAAAGTGCGTCTCTCATCGACGATCACTCTACCTTTCCTTATTGGACCGACAAGCCCGGTACTTGACTCTACCAAATACATAATACACGTCCGTCGTAGGTGATAGGGTGTCCGTGTGCCATGAGGGTTAACACAGAGCCTCTTGAGGAGAAGGGCGTGTGCAACTCCTTGCCAGGCGACCGAGACGCTGCATGTGCAGAGACCCTTGCAGCGAGGGGGGTGATTTTTCGAGCGCGGTGAAACGCAGCCAAGAAAGGCTCAATCAGAGCGCGAGGCCAGGGGGTACAATTCCCGTCACAGGGGCTGTGCCCGGGAGGCGGCATAACGCCATCTCTCTCTCTCTCTCTCTCTCTCTCTCTCTCTCTCTCTCTCTCTCTCTCTCTCTCTCTCTCTCTCTCTCTCTCTCTCGCTGGCGCCCTCGACGGCCTGCTGCGCCATGGCCGACTACAGTAAGGTTTTTTTTCTTTTCTTTCACACTATGCGCCCAAGGGCAATTGGCCTTAGGGCCATCTTAATACATTAAAAGAAAAAAAAGGGGCAGTTGCCCACGGGATGCACCGCATGCAGCCATCAAGGTCTCCCTTTGGAGTCCGCAAGGAGCACCCCAGGATCCACAAGCGTGGTAGTAGGGTAACCGTGATCACCTTTGAGCTGCGATGCGGAAAGTTTTTGTCGTCTTCTTGCAGGTTTTGCAAATTTTTCGCTTCATTTATGCCGGTTTTTGAGATGTCGTAATCGGCATACAAGTGAAGAACTTCCGCTCGACCAACTTTGTACAAGGAAAGTCGGATGTCGGCATTGAGTCAACCTGGTAGGACCATGGCTCCAAAGAATCTTGCTACGAGAAGCTTGGCATGCAGCAGGTCGCAACATGTTTATCATTGGGACAAAAGAGCAAGGATCTGATCGATGATACTCTTGGACACGGTTTGTGTCACCCAACTAGAGCATCAAAGTGTTCACAAGCTTCACTTTGTTGGCAAATCGGGCATGGTCCTCGGCAACAACCAGTAGCGCAGCTATTGCACAGAGCTCGGCATGACCGGCACACACTTGGTGTACCAACATTGGAGCAGGAGCATTGACGTTGCTCCCAAGATTCCAAATTGGTTGCGAATTGGGCAAGGCCCTTGACAGCATGAAGTAGAGTACTTATTGAGCAAAGCGCTTGATAACTCTCGTATGCAATGGAATGACGGATCATGGTAATCATTCATCGTGCTAATCAGCTTGATAGGAGCGGGCAAAATGGGTAATGGGTACATGAAGCATCGTGGAACAAACATTGACATTCACAGCTAGGAGCGAGATGCAATGTTGACCACCATATGAATTTTCACACTGGCATCTGTTAGCTCTGAGCTTTCAGGTTACATTCTTGTCTCATCCATTCGATGAACTTAAGTGAAGCAAGGCTTCTATTTCTGCATCTTGCATTGAAGCTCCCCACGTTTGGCATATGCTATGAGCATACAAACTTGGGAAGGTTTTGGCAAAATGTTTGCAGATTCTTTCATTCCGTATACGACAAATGTATATGATACACGAGGGCAAATATACATATGCGACAACTCTCTCTCGCACGGCAGATTTAGCTATGAGCCACCTTTACGCGAGCTTTTCCTTTGGAATTTCATGACAAATGGTTGCAGCAACAACTACCAGGTTAGCCAAGTTTAAGTTTTTCTTGTTTTTTTCCATGTTTACACTTTACTTGGCAATTATTATCATTGTGCAAAGCAAAGTGCTTTGGCAATTTTACATGAACCACGGCTTCTCCCTTGTGCCGCGATATTGCCATTGATTTGGAATCAAGGGCATTGGCACACAAGTTTGGGGAACTGGTATGACCAATAGTTTGCTCCCATTGTAGGTGTGGTGATATCTCGTTATGATGTCCCACTACCAATGCAGACTATGCAAGGCACTTATGGTTTTGGTTATCATGCTTGAGACCATCATAGTAGCCAAGGGCTTACGCTTTTGCATGCAAAGCATGCTAAGCCGGTGGCATGACTCCACCACTTCATGCATTATGCTTCCGCTATTACACTCGCAACTCTGTCAAGGATAGACTAAGTGATGGATTGTTGAACCTAATGTTTGGTTGCTATCAACACCCAACAGCACTAAAAGGAACCTAAATCTAGAACTTATTTCACAGGCTAAGTGCCAATGCTACGTCATTTTCATACAATCACAACCCTGCAAGGCAGGTAGATCAAGATGTGGTTGTGTTTTTCTGTTATCTCTCTCAATGAACGAGTCATACAGACAGATTGTGGAATGCTTATAGGATAAGCTGCAAGTCAGGCATAAGATGCGTAAGAGAACACAACTTGGGCACACACTCTAAAAACTTAAGGAAAGTTCCTCAACCCAGCATGCTCTTCTTCTTCTTTTCTCTCTCTCTCTCTCTCTCTCTCTCTCTCTCTCTCTCTCTCTCTCTCTCTCTCTCTCTTTAAGGGAATAATGAACATCTTCTAAGAAGCTTTTGATACGTGTTTTGCTAGAGAGTCAGTCTGAGTCAAGGTGCTCTAACTCTCAGCTAGCACATGGATAAGCTGCTACTCAAATTAGTCTTCATCGGTTTGTCCATTGAACACTAATTTGCATAAGGGCTGTGAGCCACGCAGGTTAAGAGCCAATGTTAAGCCAAGGGTACGACCCAACTATTGGCATTATTTGGGTGATTGTTCTCAAGATCGAATAGATCTACCCAGGGGAGTACACTATGACGTTAATGGACAAGCAAGAGTCTTGTCATTACGGATGTTTAGGGTGTCATTTTTGCACTACCTGTTCTCAGTGCGACACTCAAGTTGAGTTTTTGAAAATCTTCAATAGCTGATCTCTACAAGGAAGTATAGATGCAGCAATCAATTGAGACAGTATGGCTGTCCACAGGAGCTAGGCAGTTCACTTGTGTGGATTTCTTGCTCTCTCTATAGCACTACGGAGTGTCTATGGACATAGTGTTTTGGGGTATGACCCGGCGGGTGACTGCTACATCATCCCATAGGCATTGAGGATCACAGTTGATCTGGCTTGAGGATCACAGTTTGATCTCTCCCAGTTAAACTTTCAAGGAAATAATTCCGCAATCTACCATGTGGTAGCAGACAAACTCAACTTTTTAAGTTGATTCCAATCAGTATGTACAGGGTTAACTATGTTGGTTACCGTTAACTGCTACTTGAGCAATTTCTACAAAGGGTCTTACCAAGGGGTTTGACTACGTAGATTTTAACCAAAGGGGTTGGATTGCGAAGGCAACACCCACGGTTCCCAGTGCAATATTGTTTGTTTGTTCAAGTAGGAGATGTGCTCCTCTCTGTTTGCATACGAGTAAGTGAACATTACGTTCAAATCTCCAGGTACGCATCTATTGATTTGGTGTTATTCCATTTTTTGTATGCTTTGCTTTTTTTTTTTCAAGACGTATAAGCACGCATGAATGTTACAGAGCCATGCCAAGGGCATGTCGGCACAAAGTATTTTGGACCAAATGTTCAATCTACCTTTTTTGCCTTATGATGTTACGAACCTACTTGTAGGGTTCGATTTGGCACATGTTGTCACATGGGATACAACATGGTTTAAGAACTCAAAGAGTTCGGTTTAGCCATTGTGGAGCATGAGAATGAGGGTCCCTCTCACTCTTGTGGATGAGTGTTATCAGTTACCTCCACACACAAGTACCGCTCATACTTGATGGATGTCACTTTTCCTGACATCCTTACCTGAGACATATTCCACATGTGGAGAATATGAGTCTCTGGGACTGACACTGGCGCCCAATTCTTAATGATGTGTCGCGACGAAGTCCCTAGGTGCTGGTCGCATCCGTTCATTAGACCATTCAAAGCACACAGTATCAGGTACAATTTCAATGGCCAGAAATTGTCAGGTACTAAGTACAGACTTGCTGTGATTATAAGTGTTGTGAAACCACCTTAACGGAGGGTTGTTTCTACATATAGCAAAGTATGCTACGTTCATGAGAAAGTCTCATGGTTGGTTCCTAGGTGTGACCGGGTTGTCACATTCTATTATGGTCCAACTTTTGCTGCAAGATTTTCACGTAAGTATAGTGGAAAATCTCGTCATGGAATTGCGGTTCGGATATGTTTGTGTTGAATGCATGCACACTAGGTGTTATGAGCCCTAGTGTTTAACACAAATTTATTCGGAGCGGCATGCAAATTCATGGACTTTATTGTTTCTGCAATTTTTTGCACTGTCAGTGCAATTTCTCTTGCAGATTTAGTATGAGTTTCCACCCTACCATACAAAGTGATGGCTCAGTATGGGTGTTTGTGATTGGATGCTTGAAACTCCAATCTGCTTTCAACCTAGTTGGTTGTCTCCATTCCATATCGAGTATATGGCTGGCTACTCAATGTTTGAGTCATGGTTTATCGTCAGTCGTGGAAGATTGTCTGTAAGTGGTTGAGGGAAGTACCTCACCCTTACTGTTGTTATTCATCTCGCGTAAGATGGGCAGCTTACAAGCATTCTATTTAGTGCTAAAGGATATGCAAAGTGCATACGTTAGTAAACCACGTTAAAGGATATGCTAACTGCATACGTTAGCAAGAAGCGAAACAACTGGATCAGTTACCTTTTTGGTTTGGAGTTTGCTTCATATGATGAAAGGCATGTTACGGCTAGTTTTAGTCTCTGTCTGTTATTCTCAAGTTATCAACCTTACTCATCAATTTTGATGAGATTGGCTGCTGGCAAGAAACAACAGCAAGTCAAGGACTTGGTTGCTGCTGATGATTAGGTTGTATGGTACAATTTCCGTACCTTCAGAAAGTCTGAAACCTGGGTATGCATTTAGACACCTCTTAGTTGTGATAACTCGTTTAACATTCTCAAGTGAGTTCTAAATGGAGTCTTCACGCTCTTTTGATTATGGGTCGGTTAACCAAGAGCGTTGCACAGGGACAACAATGTAGAAAATCCAGATATTATTCTTGATTTCATTGAACCTCCTACTGAACCGGGTTTCGATCCAACAAACCGTTGGATCCATGAGGGATGCCACGGTGGAAAACATTAGTGTTCTTATGAAGATACCACCACTTCTATTTTCGAGGACGAAAACTCTTCCAAAGGAGGGAGTAATGTCAGGACACGGGTCCTACGGGAAGGGCCCTACCCTAAGGGGGGGTCACGGACCCCGGCCACGGGCCAGCTAGTAGTGTGGACTGGGGATCCTAGGGCTAAGAGCCTATAAGTATGGGCGGTTGGGTGGAGGATCCAGGTCTCTAGCTCCTAGGGTTCTTATAAAATGTTTAGAAGTCCTTAAATGACAAGACCCTTTATGAATACCTCACATCATGGGATCAAACTCCTATGAATATCTTGTTTAATCTTTTGTTCTCTAAAGTCTTTTTCAAACATGCCAAAGTGAATGAAGCTTTGGACATATCATTTAAAAGGCCATCATTTCTTTCTATTCACAAGACTTTCAAGTCCCCTTAACAACACTTCTATACTATCAAGCAAGGAGAAGGCATCCACTTGTCACTCCTAGGTTCACTTCAAAGAAAACTTTGCAAAATGTTTTATTTCTCTAACCTTGGAACCTGTGAATCATTTGAGCTTTCAACCTGACAAGTTAAAAAAAAGGGACTGACTTTACTTTTCTTTTAAAGCAGACTTTACTTATCCTTGTGTGAAAGCCAATTTTGGGTGGCTCAACTTTGCTTTTCAAAGGCCAATGGCCATAAAAATTGAAAATTTAAGGAATTATTTGTATATGTACTATCAAAATTTTAGTGGTTTACTTAAAGGCAAACTTGGAATCTAGCTAGCATTTTGCAATTTTAGATCATTTAAAATATACTAAAGCCTACTTTTTATCTAACATCAGATTCGAACAGTCTCAAAATGAAAGCACATGTGTGTGTGTGTGTGTGTGTGTGTGTGTGTGTGTGTGTGTGTGTGTGTGTGTGTGTGGGGGGGTGGGGAGGGGGAGGGTCGGGGTCTCAAAGGCGGTACCAAATCTTTTCTCGCGATCAAGATAATTTAAAGTAAATAAGGGGCACATTAAAAACTCTTTTGAAGAATTGATGGTATTTATACTAAAACTTGCAGAATTTTGTTGGTTTTCTTCAAGGTAAGCTTGGAATCCTCGGTGGGAGGTCACGATATGTAAAACCTATATTCAAGCACTATTTAGAAAATCCTTAGGTGTAAATTTCTCACCAATAAAAGGGAGCATTTTTTAATTCAATTTGTAATGTTTTTTTTCAAGAATGGTGTTTCAACACCCTTTTGTATGTAAAATTGTGAAAAAAAGTATATAATAAAATAATCCACAACGTTGAACCCACGTGATAGGTAATTTTTAATTGTCGTGACCCCCTTGAGTTGGAATCTATCTAAGATTTTGAAATTTAAGCTGGTTAAAAACATAATAAACCTTGGTTTTTTGTGAACGCTGATTTTGAATAGCCCCAAAATAGAAGAGATGATAGAGGTAGAAAAGTTTC
This sequence comes from Adiantum capillus-veneris, assembly GCF_014529385.1. Taxonomy (NCBI): domain Eukaryota; kingdom Viridiplantae; phylum Streptophyta; class Polypodiopsida; order Polypodiales; family Pteridaceae; genus Adiantum; species Adiantum capillus-veneris. Next base: position 45,967,800 of record NC_140941.1, read on the forward strand.
ATGCTTGGTACATCCAAGATTACTCCCCATCTCGAGGACATGCGTTGCAAAGAGAGGAGGGAAGTACCTATTGAGAATCTACGTTGTAAAGTCATCAAACTGCCATAACTAACATGCCCAAATCTAGAATGCCACAACTCAGCATCCTGCATGGCCTGAGTCTTTGTTTCTGCAATACATACCTGAATCTGCTTTTCATAACGATCTAGCACAAATAGTCCATTGTCCAGCGTACCTGTAGTGATAAGAGAATGACCATTCTCTTGATCTCGTACAACACATCTGTCATCCTCAAAAATGACCCGAAGACCATTTTTTGCAAGAGAGGATACAGACAACAAATTCTTCTTGATCCCTGGAACATATAAGACATCTGGCAAGCATAAATCTGAACCATCTGAAATGGTAATCAAAATCTTACCAACGCCTTTGATTGGATAAGAAGCATTATTTGCACATGTCACCTTCTTTCCTGCTGGAGCTGCATCCAATGAACAAAACAAATCCTTCCTTGAAGTAATATGCCTGGATGCACCACTATCAAAGTACCAAATCATTTGTGTCTTGTCAACACTGTAAGCAGAAAAATTTGAACATACTACAAAAGCATAAGAATCCTGCACAAAGTTTGCAGACTCTTCTTTAGCTGTAGAAGAATCACCAGAAGCTGAAACAACCAAACTTGACTCTTTCTTCTTTTCTTTAGCAATTCGCTTTTTACACTCACTAATGTAGTGACCAGGTTTCTTGCAGTAGTGACATTTACCTTTCTTCTTGGACTTGTCGGAATCACCTTTAGACTTCTCTGAAGACTGTCCTGCACTAGACTTGGAGTGATGAGCACTCTCTTTACCCCTCTTTTTGTTCTGTACAACAAGAGCATGATCCATACCATCCACCTGTAAAGACTTGTTCTTACGTGATTGATCCTCCTGCAATAGCAAAGCCACTAACTCTTCAAAATGAAGAGGGTCAGGATTAGCTCGCAAAGACAGAGTCAAAGAAGTCTGAAAAGTCAAATAAGATGGTGGTAGTGAATTGAGTGTTTTGGAAACCAAGTCCTTCTCTGGAATCACTTCATCAATGCTAAGCAATTGCTCTTTAAGATCCCTGATTTTTGTAAGATGCTCGACAATATCGTCACCTTCGTCCATCTGTATGTTGTCAAGTTGTTTCTTCAAAAACTCTATTCTGGCAGCGTTTTTTCCTCCAAACATAGCTTGCAGAGTGTTCCAAGCATCCTCAGAAGTTCTGCAAGATCTGATATGTGGTGTGATTGTCCTCTTTATGGTTAAGGCAATCACAGCCATAGCCTGTGCATCTTTAGTATCCCATCTCTTTTGCTCTGGAGTGACTTGTGAGGGTCCTGCACCAACATCTGCACCACGACCAGGCGTGGCAAGTGCAATGCTACCTGGACGAACTTCATCTCCAGATACATAATCCCACAATCCTTTACCAACCAAAACATTTTTGGCCATAAAAGACCAAAGAGAATAGTTGGTACCATCCAATTTGTCTTCGGATGTAAACGCACCAAAAATCTCTTTCTCCGTAGATTGAGCCATACTGTAGATGCACACAAGAGAGCAAAAGAACCTCCAAGAGATTCACAAATCTCCTCTCCAATCCAAGCAAAACTCTACACAAAATCTCAGCACAAAGCTAAGACAAGCTGCTTCCCAAAAGAACTGTTTACCTGAAGAAAATCTGTCAAAAAGCACACCCTCTTGATCTAAACGCCTCGGAAAAGTAACTTCTGCTACGCTGCTCAGAACGAAATTCTGAGGGCTCGAACGGCTTCGAAAGGGGGGTAAAACTCCAGGTCGCCTGATCAGAATACTCCCGGAACGTCGAGGATGCTCCCACGAACAAATTTTCTGAAAACTGCCTGAAAACTGCGATTGCGCGCGCGGACGCGAAAACGCAAGTAGAGGCTCTGGAAATCACCTTGCTCTGATACCAATTGTTGAAGATGATGAAACAGGAAACAGAAGGAAGACAGCAACTCAGAGTAGGAAGAAGATGGAGAAGGAGAAGACACAGAGCTTGTGTACGAGATCTCTGTAGT